>NC_086117.1:26575362-26912862 GCF_963921235.1 Mobula hypostoma
AGCAGTCAAATACGGGACACTTGTGTTTACCCCGAGAAAGACTACTATGACCATGAAGCCTTGCGCGGGCACCTGTGTGTGCGTGCGTGATTCCCGATTCTGTTAAATGAAACTACACTGTACATACATTATTTCTACTTTATATAGGCTGTGTATTTATCATATCATTCCTGCTTTTACTATATGTTAGTGTTATTTTAGGTTTTATGTGTTATTTGGTATGATTTGGTAGGTTATTTTTTGGGTCTGGGAACGCTCAAAAATTTTTCCCACATAAATTAATGGTAATTGCTTCTTCGTTTTATGCCATTTCAGCACGAAAGGTTTCATAGGAACACTCTACCTTAGCGGGGGAAATATGGGACAAACCAATTTAGCCCAATATACTGGATGTCCTGGCTAATACGGGACAGTTGGCAACCCTAGTCAGAACTCACCAACAGAATGAAATTCTCTCCAGATATCCCGAGCTGTTTCAGAGCTCCCAGCTGACTTACTGAATTTCTCCCTGTGTAAGTGACCAGCAGGGCCAGGCTTATGGCCTCTCGACTAGGCCGGCCCAGTTCAGAGAGCAGTTACACACATCAGCGCGGTCCAGCAAGGCCAGGCTTACGGCCTCTCGACTAGGCCGGCCCAGTTCAGAGAGCAGTTACACATATCACCGCAGGCCAGCAACTTTGTCCGAGTTCTGTCGGCCAGAGTCGGCACATTTCCTCCTCTCAAACACATTGGTGAAGTGCATTTCAATGTTTACACCATCACCACTACCACCACAGCGTTGTATAAATTCCAGATTAATTAAAATTCCCCGGCTGCCGTGGTGAGATTAGAACTAATGCCTCTGGGCTGTTAGCTCAGGCTTTGGGATAAATTATCCAGTAATTTTCCCACGGCACCCCTCTGTCCTGAGTGAGCCCAACAGCAAGATCCCACTGATGAACGCAGCAGTCAACCCGAGCACAGGAGGTAGCTACCAAAATTATTTGGCAAGTACGTCAATCTACCTTCTAATTACGTCGGTTCAGGTACAAAACCCAGGGGGAAATCTGCTGCTCTTTCCCAAACCACTGCCCTTGGGATTGACGCAGCAGACAGCGAGGACGTGACACCAACACCGTAACCAAAGCAACAATGGCACTGACAACACCAACAGCATTTGCACTCAGCGTGTTGATTCATGGGCCCAGGTCTCTGCGCTGGATCGCAGGTTTGATATCGTTACGTTATGTGGCAGGACTTTACTGAAGTGACTCACATTCAGCCGACTCCTGTTCTGAATCCTGGATTCCAGTGGGGGTAATCTGTTAAAAGAGAGGGAGAGGTGAGGAGTGGACATAATCACACACCCGACATGGAGTTTAACTATAAATGGAGACATGTATTAAACAGAGGACCACCTCCACTAAAAGTACTCGTTCTAGCAGGCCTATGCTGAGTTAACTTATCTCGCTTGCTGACAGAAGGGGCACGTGCACAAGGGGCAGTTGCTGTCAGGATGATGGCATTAAGGTTTGACTGCTGTTTGGTTTGAAGACACTTGAAGTGATTTATAATTCATAAAACCTTTCTCATGCTTTTCTTCAGACTTCAGACTTTGATGAGACCACCTCCCTCCTGAACTTCTCAGGAGATGAGTCACTTTGCTCCCTCTTGGTGTAACGATGCTCCCCTGCTCCAAGTGGGTTCCCTTCTCCCTGCAGTGCTGCCTGTAACAGACTGACAACGTTTACAGGCACAGCCTGCCCCGAGGTGCCAGTCCTTTACTGGAGAACGCAGGCTGAGTGCTTCAACATGACAGTCAAGTGTGGGAAGAGGGAAGTCACAGCCTGTTAAATCTTGATCTGACCTGCACCCCCAGACCAAGTGCATGGGCGGATACATTTGGTGGCCACTTTATGAGGTACACCTGCACACCTGCTCATTAATGCAAAAATCTAATCAGCCAATCACGTGGCAGCAACTCAATGCATAAAAGCATGCGGACATGGTCAAGAGGTTCAGTTGTTTCTTCAGACCAAACAGCAGAATGGGGAAGAAGTGTGGTCTAAGTGACTTTGACTGTGGAGTCATTGTTGGTGCCAGGCAGGGTAGTTTAAGTATCTCTTGGAATTCTCTCGAGTTTACAGAGAATGGTGGAAAAACTGACAGATATCCAGTGAGTGGCATTTCTGTGGATGAAAATATCTTGTTAATAAGAGAGGTCAGGGGAGAATGACCAGACTGTTTCAAGCTGACAGGAAGGTGACAGTAACTCAGATCACCACAATTTACAACTGTAGTGTGCGGAAGCACATCTCCGAATGCACAACACATTGAACCTTGAAATGGGCGGGCTAGAGCAGCACAAGACAACTGGCTCCACTGCTGTGCCTAATAAAGTGGCCAGTAGTGTATATAGGCATTCGTACACCTGCTCACAGACCCTGAGGGAAACACACATCTCCATCATAGGCACGCAGATATGTGTGCAAGTGTCACGTGTTTGGATGTGTTTGTACACAAATGTATTTGTACACACACACTTTTCCACGCACTAACGTCATGGAGTGAGCCCCAGAATTCAGGACCAAGCTCCTAACTCAGATTCAGATTCACGTCTACGTCAAAATGTACCGTAAAGTGCGTCATTTGCTTGAGCAACCAACACAACCTAAGGATGTGGTGGAGGCAGCCCACAACTGTAGCCACACATTCCAGCACGCCCACATTGTTCAGCAGAACAACAGCAGCCCCCTGACTCCCAGCCCACCCATACACACATAAACACAGTCCTCCAACACTATTACAAACCAATCTGGATGATGCTGAGGATGTTCTACGAGTCTGTGGTGTCCAGTGCGATCATGTTTGCTGTTGTGTGCTGGGGCAGCAGGCTGAGGGTAGCAGACACCAACAGAATCAACAAACTCATTCGTAAGGCCAGTGATGTTGTGGGGATGGAACTGGACTCTCTGACGGTGGTGTCTGAAAAGAGGATGCTGTCCAAGTTGCATGCCATCTTGGACAATGTCTCCCATCCACTACATAATGTACTGGGTGGGCACAGGAGTACATTCAGCCAGAGACTCATTCCACCGAGATGCAACACTGAGCATCATAGGAAGTCAGTCCTGCCTGTGGCCATCAAACTTTACAACTCCTCCCTTGGAGCGTCAGACACCCTGAGCCAACAGGCTGGTCCTAGACTTATTTCCTGGCATAATTTACATATTACTATTTAATTATTTATGGTTTTATTACTATTTAATTATTTATGGTGCAACTGTAACGAAAACCAATTTTCCCTGGGATTAATAAAATATGTCTATGACTATGACTATGACTATACCAATCCCCAGGACCTCAGATTGTACCAAATACTATCAGGGAACAGAGACATGGATTGGGAGCAGACTTGCCCCTAGAGACAATCGGGAACGTGGAGCAAAGTCCAACACTGCAGACTGAAGTCTAACACTGAACTGGAGCTCCACTGTCGCAGACCAGACCCCAGTGTTACCGACCCTACCCTGACGTGACGAGGAAGCTAGGTATTACCGAACTGTCTGGCAGTTGTTTGACCTTCTTGAGTTTGGCCTGTAGGTTCAGGAGTTGCTCCTCTTGCCGGAACAGTTCAATCTGCAGCTCGTCGCATCTCTCGCCCTGCTCGCGGATCAGCTTGCGGTAGTTGTCCTTTTGCTGCAAGGTCTGCGTGTGCAGTTTGTGGATCTCCTCCCTCGACTTCAGAGCCTGTGGCGGGGCAGCAGACACGGGGAGACACAGGCACAGGTACCAAGTGAGACCCAAGCTTAGACAACAACTAAAGCACCAGCACCCTGCCTTGTGGCAGTCAGGCTCTCTCCTGATGTGCACTGGTTAGTCTCTCAGCATCTGGAAAGACTTCCAGGGGGTCACAGTGCACTGACCTCCCCACCTTGACCCTGCCCACTCGACATCGAGCGAGATTGTTGGGTCAGATTGTGCTCATCTCCAGCTGAAGATTCCACAGGGATTGGCCAACTTCCCGCTGTTTCATATCCAGTGGCGACCTCGGTCTCTCCTCGTGTGTTGAAACACGGGAGTAGGGCAGCTGCTGGTTTCTGCTGGAGCAGTGACATCACTGTCCACCCCCTCAGCTTTACCCTGCATAGGATTGCAGCTGGACAAACAGCAAATCCCTTCAGCTGAAACACAGGAGAAGGGCAGCTGCTGGTTTCTGCTGGAGCAGTGGCATCACTCTCTACCCCCTCAGGTTTACCCTCCACAAGTTTCTGCTGGACAAACAGCAAACCCATTCAGCTGAAATAAGTTGCCAGCACTCTAGAGAAAGACTGATACAACTTAGTATATGAGTTACTTTACACTTAATTTTAAAGTTTTAAAATTACTTGTTACTACCTTTCATGTTTGAAAATAACTAACTTTAAAAAAGTCTAAATTTTAAAATATTGATTTAAATTTATTTCATGGGTTTCTAAATGCTTCTATGGAAAAAAAAATTAAGTAGTTCAAGGGTCTTTCACAGAGGTGACCTTTCAGAGCCCTTGGGGTGGGTGGGGGGGTTGGGCTACTCAGAACCATGGGACGTCTCCATGGAAACCGTAAGACCATCCGGAAGTGCAGGCCCCATATAGTGAAAGTTACGATTTGAAGGAGAGAATCTCTTTTCCAGTTACCTGGTCCCTCTCTGTCGCCACTTCTTGCATTTGGAGCAAGATTGCTTCAATGCGATCCTTGTACATCTGGGAATCTTTCCGCAGTGTTACGCACTTCAGCTCGAACACCTCCTTCTCTTCCAGGTACTTTACCAGGAATCAAGAGAGCAAGACAAGAGTTGGAATTAGGAAGAAAACTGAGTCTACCAATGGTTCTTTAACCAGGTGCATAGCCCCTGATCCGGCTGGGTAGCGGCACCAGGGCTCCTAGATTCACAGAAGGTGGGGATGACCCTCCATCACAGCTCTGGGATCTACAACCATGGGTGTCTCCAGGCTACTCTGTCAAGTTGGGCTTCCTTCCCAAGCTCTCTCTTGCTGCTGACTCCAACGTCTGCAGTTATGATTGGGAGATCCTCCTGTGTTCCTCAAGGGAACAAACCCACCCCTGGGCCACTGAGGCTTATCATCACCCTCCACGTGACCAGTGTTTCTGTAGTGAGTTCAATGTGGGGAAAATTTCTCTAACCTTTTCCAAGAGGCACAGTTGACCTTGGACATTAGGGAGCACAACCAAATGCTTGCTCAATGTGAAGAACTTTCATTTGGTTTTCAAAGAGGGGAGGGGATGAAGGGTTTTGGGGCCAAGAAAATTTTGTACAGCCAGAGGAAAGGCGGGGTGGGGAGGGCTATACAACAGGGTTACAGTTAGAGTTAAGAGTGGTGAAGGTGAGGTACAGGATGCAAATGTTGATTTCCCTGGCCGGGGAGGCAATGTTGGTCGATGGCATTTGGATTGATATGGTCAACATAGTTGGTCAATGCTCAACGTGAAGGACAATCAAATCTACAGATGGAATAGAGAACTGTGCTGACAAAGTCAGGGATGAGGGTCTCAGCAAGGGTTGCTGCTGTTAAAAGGGAGGCCATGGGACTGAAAAATCAACTCAGGGTTACCAGTTGCAAAAGGTCTAGTCCTTTGAGATAGGGAGTGGAATGGACATGATGGAAAATTTAAGGGACTGATATCATGATTTTGATTTTCTAATTTGAACTGGAGCAAAATGGAACTCAAAGCTGGACACCAGCCATTCAATTGGAGAATCTCCCTTGTGTAAAGGGAAGAGGAAGGTGTGAAAAGGTGTTGCCTGCTGTGAGGGGATCCAGGAGTGCCCCTATTAACTGTTTGAAGAGAGACAGAGAGAGACATTCATCATTAATGGTTTGTTTGGAAAGGAGAGAGAGAGACGAAGATTGACGGACTGACACGGGAGTTAACTTTGGAGATAAAAACTGAGCAGCTCGAAGGTTGCTATGGTGACCAACAGAACATTATTGATGTTACTTCCAAGGACTTGTTGCCTGCTCGCATTCCTTTACAGACAAAGGAAGGAGGGACTCTTTGAATGACAGGTGATGCTCAGCACGGTGAGATAAATAGGAGGTCAGATGGTACAGACCTCAGACACATGATCTGGACACTGAATGAGCATTGTTGTGCCCACAGAGAGAGTGGGTTTTGGAGGATCAATCAGGTGGGTCCAGCCAAATTGCTCTTCCAGTGAAGGAGAAGGGGTTGACTGGTGGGGAGTTGTCTATGTGTCCACCCTTGCCGGGGGGATAGCTCCACCACAGGAAGACCGGTCCCCCTGGTTAAAGTCACAGTCGGTGACTTGTGAAGGATTTCGGAGGATGACAAGAAAATAGACGGCAACAGCTCACCTGAAGACCCAACTCACTCTCTCTCTCCATCGCTATTCAACTACATACCATGAACTGAACTGAACTGAACTTTACTCAACATCATAAAACTGTATCTTTTTACCCCTAGACTTAAAGAAGCTTGGTTTTTCATATATCTATTTCCACACTTACTGATTTACATATATATATATATAAAATCATTGCTGACCTGTTTGATTTATTTACATTGATATTTACTGCATTGCGTAGTTGTTAATAAATATTATTAGTTATTAGCAATACTAGACTCCAAAGTGGTTTCTATTTCTGCTGGTTTCTGTATCCCCGTCATGGGGTACGTGACAAAATTGGGGCTTACATCCGCAATATGAACAAATTGGTCGGGAGGCCGGTTTGGTTTGATTTGATTGGGGAAAATCTCTTTTGATTTAGACTTTTGATTTGGTTTTGTGGAAAAACAGCAGAAATGGATGTTAGAGACTTTCTGAAATCACCAGACCTGGTGTCCTTGAAGAAGGCTAGGAGATACGAGTTGCGGGACATTGCTAAGGAAGTGAATGTTGAGGTGAAGAGAGGTATGACGAAAGCAGAAATTCAAAGGAAAATAGCTGAATATTATGTCTGTATATGGACATTTGAAGAGAGGGAGTTAAGGAGGTTTCCTGTGGTGAAAGAGGAGGTCGAGGTCCACCTGGAACAGTTGAAGATAGAGAGATTGAAATTAGAGAGAGAGGAGGCAGAGAGGCAGAGAGAGGAGAGAGCGTTTGAAAGGGAGAGATGGCAACAGAACGCTCAGATGGTGAATCGTGAGGAGGGGTTTAGTGTCAGTCGAGAAATTAGGTTAGTACCTCCATTTGATGAAGCAGAAGTTGACAGGTATTTCCTACATTTCGAGAAAGTGGCCCGTAATCAGGAGTGGCCGCGGGAGCAGTGGGCGGTGTTACTACAGAGTGTGGTAAAGGGGAAGGCTAGCAAGCATATGCAGCCCTGTCTCTTGAAGATGCAAAGGATTATGATAAAGTGAAGGATGCTGTGTTTAAGGCTTATGAGCTAGTCCGGAGGCGTATAGACAAAGGTTTCGAGGTTTGAGAAAGTCCTGGAACTAAACGTATGTGGAGTTTGCCCATGACAAACGGGTATACTTTGATTGGTGGTGTGCTTCAAAAGAGGCGAATGAGAATATTGACAACTTGAAAGAGTTAATGTTGATTGAAGAGTTTAAAAACTGCGTCTCGGCTGAGATAAGGACGCACTTAGAGGGAAAAGGGGCGGCGACACTATCAGAAGCAGACGAATATGCGCTAACTCATAAAGTTAAATTTTTCCCCACTAAGAGTAACCCACAAGGGAGTAGAGATAATCCACCGGCTAAACCAGAGAGTAAACCAGGGATTAGTGATCAAAGTAAGAAGGAAGGGAAACAGTTGGGGGAAACATTTCCCAGTTTTATGTGTTACTCTTGTGGAAAACCTGGCCATGTGGCGTCAAATTGTTTTGCTACGAAAAGGAGGAAAGGAAAGGAGAAAGAGAAAACCCCAACTGGCTGTGTTCAGACGGCTAAAACACTGCTGAAGAAAGGGGGGTTGAACCGAGTTCAGGAGGGACTCGATAGGTTTATTTCAGAAGGGTTTGTGTCGGTGAGGGAGGGGTCAAACCCAGTCCCAGTTAGAATATGGAGAGATACTGGAGCTTTCCAGTCAATGATATTAAAGAATGTTTTGGAATTTGGTGCGGAGACAGATACTGGAGAAGTAAACATCATTAAGGGGACAGAGGCCGTGCCTTTGCATAAGATAATCTTGAAATGTGACTTGGTATCGAAACCAGTCATAATAGGGGTCCGATCCGAGCTACCGATAGACCATGTTGATGTCTTACTCGGTAATGACCTTGCAGATGGGGATGTTTACCCAGCAGTTCAGCTCACAAGTAAGCCTGCTGCTGCTGACGACGCGCCCAGAGATGCTGATCTGTACCCGCATGTGCAGTGACATGAAGCATGTCCAGAAAGGCTGCTGCTGCTAATATTGATTTATCTGAGACTTTCCTACCATCCCTATACCAACAGGATTTAGGGGGTAGTAAGGCTGAGGAGAACAAGGAGGAGAGGAAAGACCTGTCCTTGTCAAGGAAGGAGTTCATAGAGGAGCAGAATGAAGATCCGGAAATTGTGGCTTTAAAAGAGACAGCTCTCTCTGAGGAGATTCAGAGAGAAACAGTGGGGTATTATGTTAAGGATGGGGTGTTGATGAGGAAGTGGAGACCAGCCACTGTGCCTGCGAGTGAGGATTGGGCTATTGTGCACCAGGTGGTGGTTCCAAAGGTTTATAGGGTTGAAATTTTAAACCTGGCCCATAAGATGCCTTTAGGGGGACATTTTGGAATAAAAAAGACAGTGCACAGGATCATGAGGAAGTTTTATTGGCCTAATGTGAGGAGCGATATTGTCAATTACTGTAGAGGGTGTCATACGTGGCTATTCTGAAAGCCCCACTTCGGCCAATACCTGCTTTTGATGAACCTCTTTCCCGGGTCATAGTGGATTGTGTAGGCCCTTTGCCAAAGACTGCAGCTGGTCGTCAGTACTTGTAAGAATAATGTGCGCTGCATCTAGGTTCCCAGAAGCTGTGCCTCTGTGAAACATCCAGGCCAAGACTGTGGTAAAAGCACTCAGCAAGTTTTTCGCACTGGTAGGTTTACCTAAAGAAATTCAGTCTGAGCAGGGTAGCAACTTCACTTCAAAAATGTTCCAGCAAGTAGTGTCTGAGCTGGGAGCTCACCAGATTGTGTCATCTGCCTACCACCCGGAGTCTCAAGGGGCGCTGGAGAGGTTTCATTCCACTTTAAAAACTATGATTAAGACCTGCTGCCATGAGAATGACAAGGATTGGGATGAGGGGATACACTTATTACATTTTGCTGTGAGGGACACCATTCAAGAGCCTTTGGGGTTCAGCCCGTTTGAGCTCATTTTCGGCCATAGGCCCAAAGGACCTTTGACCCTGCTCAGGGAGCAATGGTCTAACCCAGAAGTGTGTGTCAGCGTGTTAGACTATGTTTTAAAATTCCATGTAAGGCTTAACAAGGCCTGTGACCTAGCCAGGAAGAATCTGCACCACTCCCAAATTAAAATGAAACATTGATTTGATAAGAGAGCAGGGGAGCAAGTGTTTGAAGTTGGACCCAAAACCGAAAAAACAAGTAAAAGGACGAATTGGTGTTTTGAAACGGTGCACAGGTGCAGTGCATCACGTCATTATGAATTTAGCCCAGCTTATGAAATGGCACCTTCACAGAATAAACTCTGAGGAAAGTAAAATGGGTGAAGAAGAAATTAGAAACAAGCAAGAACAAAGAAAGAGAATGGATGACTGTATTGATAGAGTGGGGAAGGCTAAATGCCTTATTAAGATTGACTTGTTAAAAGGATACCGGGGTGTTCCTTTAACAGAGAGGGCTAAAGAGATACCAGTATTTGTGATGCTGTCGAGACTGTGTGAGTACAATGTTTTTCCCTTCAGGATGAAAAATGCACCAGGGACATCTCAAAGAATGATCAATTCAGTGACTAGAGGGTTAGAAAACACAGAGGCCTATATTGATGACCTAGTGGTCTGGAGTGACACATGGGAAGAACATATTGCAGTGGTAGAGAAACTGTTTGATAGACTGTCTAAGGCCAATCTTAAGGTGAACCTTGCTAAAAGTGAATTTGGCCTTGCCACAGTCACGTATCTGGGTTATGTGGTGGGCCAAGGCCAGCTGGCTCCTGTACAGGCCAAGGTTCAAGTGATTGCTGAAGTTTCTGTTCCAACTAGCAAGAAAGCTTTGAGAAGGTTTTTAGGGATGGTTGGGTATTATAGGAAATTCTGTAAGAACTTTGCTGACATCGCCCTTCCCCTAACAAAGCTCCCATGGGAAGAGTGAAAGGTTTGCATGGAATGACCTTTGCCAGGAGGCATTTGAACGTCTGAAAACCATCCTCTGTTATCATCCTGTGCTCAAAGCACTGGATTTCTTGAAACCATTCTCAATCGCAACAGATGCTAGTGATGAAGTTGCTGGGGCAGTACTGTTACAGAAGGGTACGGATGATATTGAACACCCAGTAGCTTATTTCTCAAAGAAATTTAATGTGAACCAGAAAAATTATTCCACCGTTGAGAAAGAATTATTGGCACTTATTCTGGCCTTACAACATTTTGAGGTTTATATTTGTCCTGCTCAAAGACCTCTTGTGATTTACACAGATCACAATCCGCTGGTGTTTCTAAATATAATGAAGGATAAAAATAGGAGGTTGTTAAATTGGAATCTAGTATTGCAGGAATTTGATCTGGTAATCAAACATGTAAAAGGTACTGATAACATCATAGCTGATTGCTTATCCCGATGTTCAGTTGGAAACAATGTTAAGTTACTTTATCATCTGATGTTTTTTCCCTGTATTGTTTAAAACCCTGTGATGGACATTTTAAAAAAAATCATCTTTGACAATTTTTTTTCCCTGAGGAAGGGGAGTGTGAGGGGATCCAGGAGTGCCCCTATTAACTGTTTGAAGAGAGACAGAGAGAGACATTTATCATTGATGGTTTGTTTGGAAAGGAGAGAGAGACAAAGATTGATGGTTGGACTGACACGGGAGTTAACTTTGGAGTTTTACTTTGGAGATAAAAACTGAGCAGCTCGAAGGTTGCTATGGTGACCAACAGGACATTATTGATGTTACTTCCAAGGACTTGTTGCCTGCTCGCATTCCTTTACAGACAAAGGAAGGAGGGACTCTTTGAATGACAGGTGATGCTCAGCCTGGTGAGATAAATAGGAGGTCAGATGGTACAGACCTCAGACACATGATCTGGACACTGAATGAGCATTGTTGTGCCCGCAGAGAAAGTGGGTTTTGGAGGATCGATCAGGAGCCAATTGCTCTTCCAGTGAAGGAGAAGGGGTTGACTGGTGGGGAGTTGTCTATGTGTCCACCCTTGCCAGGGTGATAGCTCCACCACAGGAAAACCGGTCCCCCTGGTTAAAGTCACAGTCGGTGACTTGTGAAGGATTTCAGAGGACGATGAGAAAATCAACAGCAACAGCTCACCTGAAGACTCAACTCTCTCTCTCTCTCCATCACTATTCAACTACATACCACGAACTGAACTGAACTGAACTTTACTCAACATCACAAGACTGTATCTTTTTACCCCTAGACTTAAAGAAGCTTGGTTTTTCATATATCTATTTCCACACTTACTGATTTACTTACATATATATATAAATAATCATTGCTAACCTGTTTGATTTATTTACATTGATATTTACTGTATTGCGTAGTTGTTAATAAATATTATTAGTTATTAGCAATACTAGACTCCAAAGTGGTTTCTATTTCTGCTGGTTTCTGTATCCCCGTCACGGGGTACGTGACACTGCGCACACATTGACACTCACCCTATACCTGTCCAACTCCGTTCCAGCTGAAACAGAAACCACCCCTTCGTCGCCTCCTCCTGTCCTGACCTAAAGGTTTGTGCTGGACGTTAGGTCCCAGATCTGCTGGACCAGATTCTTATTGAATGCGGTAGTGTCCAGTTGATGGCGCCCATAGATGAAAAGACTAACTTCCTATTTGCAGAGCCTTCAGTGAATTGAACTCTGCCAAATGACTGCATTAATCTGTACGTATGATGGGAGTGCCAGCTGAGCCTTGGGACTATGGACAGGGGATCCAAACTGCCTTCCCGAGATGAAGGTAATTAAACACCGCCCTTGACAGTGGTGCCCAGCTTTGGAGAGCAGGGAACAGGGGAGAGTAAATCCTACCTTGTCTCGTAAATCTGCCACATCCTGAAGCTCTTTACGTAAACTGTAAATGCTGTTGACAAGTTCTTGATGTTCTTCCAGCGCCGTCCTCCGGTCGTCTTCCAGAATCTGGATGTATATCTTACTTTTATCGACGTCGTCAGCCTTTAATTTGTGCAACAATTAAATAAAAGCAGATTAGATTTCCTGATGTCTGCTGCAGATTAGCTTTGTGTAAATTAAGTGCGTTGTATGTTTATAACCTGTCAAATCTGTTATAACACAATTAAGTTGAAGCACACCGAAACCAGCTTAAGTGAAACTCTTTGGCACGGACTCTGCAAAGGACAGACAATTCTTGATAGACCAAGATTATAAATCATCCAGGAGGCACTCTGAAACTACAGAACCTCATTAATTACAAACTACCTTAATGTATCAAGTGTCAGTTCCAGCTTGGGGCACGAGGCACAGCTTGATGTCTAGTCACCATATCCAGTTGGATCTCGCAGTAACATATACAGAACATTCAGAAGACCAGACAGCACTCGTGGGAGAGAAACACATTCAACAGTTCAGGTCGAGGACTCATCAACAAAACAATACTGGAAGGTTGAGAAAACGGGGATGTGTTTAGGTGCAGGGGACAATGAGGAGGGGGGAGGGGGGAGCAGGGAGAATGTCCATGATTGGTGGGAGTCTTTGCACACAAGCAATTGAAGAAGGAAAATTTTACTGCCTGACTGGCTGAATGTTTCTGATTTTATTTTCAATTTCCAGTGTGTTTCACTTGTTTTCCGCTTTGAACTGGGTTTCAAGTTCAGTGGCATCATCTCAAGGTGGCTTTTGCAGAATGGTCTGCAAGGTACCTTGGCAAAGACAAGGTCCACTCGCGTAAAAGGGCAAATTTGAACTTGAGCCCAAGCTCTGAAGATACTGCTTCGTGTGGCAACTGCTCTGCACAGGACAAGAACTATAGAGAGTTGTGGACACAGCTCAGCACATCACAGGAACCAGCCTCCCCTCCATGGACTCTGTCTATGTTTTTCACCAGCTCAGTAAAGCAGCTGACCCACCCTGGACATCCTCTCTTCTCCCCTCCCCCATCAGGCAGAAGATACAAAGGCCTGAAAGCACGTCCCACCAGGCTCAATGATGGATTCTTTCCCATTGTAATCAGGTGCTTGAAAGGACCCCTTGTATGATATGATGGACGCCTGGCCTCACAATCTACCTCGTCATTATCTTACACTTTATTGTTTACCTGCACTGCACTTTTTCAATTATTCTGCATTGTTATTGTTTTACTTCCTCTAGTTCTCCGCACTGCGTGATGATTTGATCTGTATAAGCATTATGCAAGACAAGCCTTTCATGGTATCATGTGACAGAAATGAACCAATACCGGCACAAATGCCTTCCCTGGCCCAGGAAGGCTTGTAGAATGCTCCACTTGGACTCTGATACCAAGTTGAACTTGACTTGGAGAACATGGAAAGCCCAGATGAAGTCCCTCTCCTGGCACATCTCCCCAATGTCATGGTCTGATCATGGCGCTGAGGTAAACTTGAAACCAAAGACTGGGGATGCAGTGTACGAGCTGGGCCAAGCTCTCACCGGACTCCACAGTCAATACTCGCGACCACTAAAGAGAAAACATAAGCTCAAGGTTCTCAGACTGTTCTCAAATGCTCCTTCTTGGCCAAGAGTCAGTAAATCTCTTCAAGGAAGCTTTGGGGCCATCCTCGAGTCTTTTCCTCGGTCTCAGACCAGAATATGAGCTTTGGAGAATGGTACTGGGGACGCGAATAGCATGGCCAGCCCTGCTTGTGTGGTGCGGTTACAGCAGTAGAGCCGCTGGTCTCCTAAAGGTCTCCTCAAACCCACTCTTGTTTCAGCTTAATGCATGAAGCAGCACAATGTGGAGGAAAGGCAATGAAAAGGGAACTCCGTTCTCGTCCCAGGCGGTGATTACCTGCTCAGGGCAGACCAGCTCCTGCACCTTTGCCTTCAGCAGGTCGTTTTCGCGCTGGAGCTCCCAGATAAGTTCCTGCTTTGGCCTCTGCTCCATGGCGTTCCGCAGCTTTATGGTGTGAGTCCTCTCCACCTTGTACCCGTCCTCCGCCAGCATTAGGCTGTGCTTCAGCTTCTCGATCTGGAGCAATGTGGCAGTTAGTTCACACAGTCCAAATTCACCCGTCACCGTCAGAAACTAAAGCATCAGCTACACCTGCAAATCGGCCCTCTGATGGGGAAAGCTCTGGTCCCAGGGATGGGAAGGAGCTCAGAGTCATTGAGAACCTGTACAATGGGACTAATGGGGAAGGCAATGGGTCAAGTTGGATTCTATATATAGGGGCAAATAAGTAAGGGCTCCCTCCAAGAGGACCACAACCTTGCCATAGGTTTTGGAGGCTTGCATGACTCAACGGCCCAGAGAGCTGAGTTGACTGGAGTCGGGGGACTTGTGCCCTGACTCATGGTAGGGTCATGCATGCCAAACAGGTCAAAGGATAGAGGCCAGACTAAGAGTGGTCCACCAGTCCTCCAGGTTCAGAGCTTCAACTCCGGACTAACAACCTTGACTGGTAAAACAAGAATTGTTATGGAAACAGCAAAGAAGAACCCTTCTATATCTGTGTGCAACTGGAATGTCGGACAGAAATGGAGGAACTTCATTGTTGCCCAAAACTCCAGTGATATAATGGGCAGTAAGCACATAGGGGCTTAGTCATTTGTAACAAGAGTGAATGGGAAGTGGTTTGATTCCTTATGATATGGATGAGAAAACAAATGTGTACAAAACTGGAAAACAGGCAAACAAATTTCCCAAGGCCAAGATATGTTTTCCCAAGGTGTCCATATGTGAGATGAGGAGACAATTCAGCATCATCAGAAGCTTTGGCTATTGTTGAGTTTGAGGACCTGAATCTTTTTAGGGAAGGTAGAGGGAGGAACCAGATGGATAATGAAGTGAAGAATCCAATGGGAATCTGGGAAGGGATGGGCTCTGATTCGGGATGGATCGTGAAGAGAAGAATCCAATAGGAATCTGGGAGGGGATTGGCTCTGATTCAGGATGGATAATGAAGTGAAGAATCCAATGGGAATCTGGGAAGGGATGGGCTCTGATTCGGGATGGATCGTGAAGAGAAGAATCCAATAGGAATCTGGGAAGGGATGGGTTCTGATTCAGGATGGATCAAGAAGAGATTCCAAAGGGATTCTGGGAGGGGATGGCCTCTGATTCAGGGTAGATCATGAAGAGATTCCAATAGGAATCTGGGAGGGGATGGGTTCTGATTCAAGATGGATAATGAAGTGAAGAATCCAGTGGGAATCTGGGAAGGGATGGGTTCTGATTCAGGATGGATCGTGAAGAGATTCCAATGGGAATCTGGGAGGGGATGGGCTCTGATTCACTTTTCCACCCACCTCCAGCTGCAGGTCTCTGTTCTTCATCATGGCCTGGTTCTTCTCCTCACTCTGCATTGCAAAGTCCTTTGCCCATTTGTAGTTCTCCTCCTTGCATATCCTCAGCTCCTCGCTGTAGTTGTTGCGCTCCTCCCGCATCTTCCAGAATCGCTCCTGGTGCTTGTGCAGCTCGCTCAGTTTCACCTGCATCTGCCTGATGTGGTCTTCCTTGTTCTTCAGCTCGGCGGTCAGCTCCTGAACCCGCCGGTTGCTCTGGATCACCGCCTGCTGCTGCTTCTGCACCTCGGCCATCAGCAGTTGGGTCAGACTCGACTCTCCTCCAGCATCTAAGCAAAGGCAGTGAGACCCTGGTCAGCCTTCCAGCTTGGATAACCACCCCAGACATCAGCCACCTCCTTATTGACAGGTCCACTGCAGCAGGGGGCTGAGCAGATGGCACAGAGAAAAAATAATTCAGACGTGAACTCTGCAGCCATTCTCAATCTCATTCTCCTTGTCTCTGCACAGTGAGGGCTGATGTCAACCCATCCATCAGATCTATGTTCAATCCACATCTCAACCAACACATTCTCTCAACAAACTAGCAGAACTGAAAAGTACTTCACAGCCAATGATGAGTTTTGAAACAGCTACTGTTATAGGAAATCAAGGATCAAGAGTTAACTTTATTCGCTATGTACATTTAGATATATTAGGAATTTGTCGTGGTGTGTTGGCCAGCATGTTGCATGTGACAAATACACTTTGTACACAGCAAGATCCCATTTGAAACTTTTAACAGCTACAGCGAGGAGTTTCCATATAATAGAGTTGGGGGGGGGCTAGGGCACAGTTTCAGAATAGAAGGGCATCCCTTGAGAAAAGAGGAGTATTTTTAGGCAGAAAGTGGTAAATGTGTGGAATTCATTGTCACGGATGGCTGTGGAGGCCAAAGGCCTTTGGGTATATTTAAGGCGGAGGTTGAATGGTCAGGGTGTCAAAGGATCCTGGGAGAAGGCGGTGAATGGGGTTGAGAGGGGTAATAAATTAGCCGTGATGGAATAGTGGAACAGACTCAATGGGCTGAATGGCCTAATTCTGCTCCTGTGCCTTATGGTCCTATATAAAATGATGAACTCAGTGACTAACAAGAGAAAATCTGCAGATGCTGGAAATCCAAGCATCACACACAAAATGCTGGAAGAATTCAGCAGGCCAGGTGGCATCTATGGAAAAAGTGCACAGTCGATGTTTCGGACCAAAACCCCTCACCAGTCCTGCCAAAGGGCTTCGGCCTGAAACGTCGACTGTATTCTTTTCCTAGATGCTGCCTGGCCAACTAAGTGACTAAGTGGTGTCCAGAGATACAAGTTGGACAGAGCACCTGGCAAAACACTGTAATGCTTCAAACAGTGCCCCAGGAATTTGGGAGCATTAACCACGGTTTCTATTCAGATCTTTCAAGTGGAGTTTATGCCCATGGTGTCAGAAACAAACAGGTTACTCACTAAGCCATGTTCAATAAACAGACCCTCTTGCCAGTGGGTCCTGTCACTCTGAACAGTTGTTCCTGTTCCTGATCCCAGGCTCACTGACCAATTGCATTGTCCCCTGGCTTCTCAACAGACAGACTAAGGTCCAGGGATGGCCACATTCCTTTACTGTGGTTGCTTCACATGTCCAGCATCTGCAGGTTCCTGAAACTGGATCAAAATTTTCCATTGGAGAGGTTAGCGGACCAAGAACAAGTTTAGGTCAGGGAGCACGAGAGCAGCGAGTGGTGAACTTCAGGAAAGAGCACTGAGTGAACTCCAGCTTTGGTGTGAATGAAAGACAGCGGGCTGGAAGGACTTGTTACTATGCTGAATAGATAGACAAGTAGTTAGATAGATAGGTAGGTAGATAACTAGATGGGTAGATTGACAGGTAGATAAGAAATCAGTCCTAATTAAGTACAAAACCAGAAGGCGGTCAAAGTTATAGAGTATTTTTTTCTTCACCTAAGATAACCGAGAAAGTGCGAGTGGGGTCCTGTCCTGTAATCTTCCTGTAAAGGTCGGGGTAGTAAAGCTCCAGGCTCTCCAGAAAGGCGATGTAACCCTTGCGGCCAGTCCGCTGGAGAATGTCGAGCAGCATGCCTGCGGACACAAGAGGGAGTTGGTTAGTATCTCATGTGCCTACACAGGTCCTCAGCTCCACTGGAACGTCTGCGGCAGGCTGCCATAGGCCTGGATAATTTTACCTGTGTGATGATACAGTACAGTTACCAGACTCTTTTGACCCAACGAGCCCACACTGCCCTATTAACCCACTAGCCTGTACTTCTCTGCAATGTGGGAGGAAACCGAAGCACCTGGAGGAAACTCATGTGGTCACGAGGAGAACGTATAAACGAATAAATTCTTCCCGGGCTTCCAGCCGGGTACAGATATCGATTATAACCGGTGTTTCGATGACAAACTCCGCCATCTTCATCAGGGATGATGCCTGGGCATCTGTCTGTCTGTCTGTATCTTGTTTTACGGCGGTTGGCATCCAGCTTAATGGTGCATTACCGCCACCCTCTGCTCCAGAATGTGCATTAGACATACATTCTAAATCCCTTCACACACACACACACACACACACACACACACACACCCCTACACTTCACCCTCCCATCTTTGACCATCCTAGTATCCTATTCCTGTTTATTCGTTATATTCTATAAAAAAACCCTGTACCCCTTAAAAACGCTAAAAATACCCGGACTTGTGCTCTCTCACCCATGCCCAGCAACCCTTTTAATGTGAATTCCTGCATCCCCAACTCCCTTAATTTATTTCTCATCATCTCACTCTGTATCCCATACTTCCTGCAACTCAGAACTACATGTTCTACTGACTCCTCTTCCTGACATTCCTCACACAATCCTGTCTGGTGTTTCCCTATCATTTTCAATGTTTTGTTTAATGCACAGTGCCCCAGCCTTAACCTAGTCCACACAATTTCCTCTCTTCTGTTTCCATTACCTACCCTAGTAACTGCAACACTCTTTTGTATTTGATATAAATGCCTCCCTTTCCCCTCCCTGTCCCATCTTTCTTGCCACATTCGGTTGACTTTTTCCCAGATTACACACTTAACCTCTGCTTTACTGATACTAATGTGCATTTCCACATTTTCTTTCTTTAACGCCCTCTTTGCCAACTCATCCACCCTCTCATTCCCCTTCACCCCTACATGTGCTGGAACCCATAGAAATTTTACCTGACCTCCCTGATTTGCAATTCTTGTAACTAACTGAAGGACTTCATAAAGTACATCTTGCCGACTGTTTGTGTGAAAAGACCTTAAATTTGCTAGAACTGAGGATGAATCTGAACATATCAATGCTTTGGATGGTCTGGCTTTCTGCACCCATTGCAACGCAACCAACACTGCCAGCATCTCCACTGTAAACACCCCTAACTTATTAGATGTTCTTCTGCTGATTCCAATTTCTTTTGCTGGATGCCTGGGCATGTCTAGTCCGGTGGTATTTATACCCCGTCGTCCGTTCCTCCGGACTGGTTAGTATTCATCCAATCAGGTCTCTGCTCTCTTGCCTTGTTTACAATCGAATTCTAGTTCTTTCTTAGAGCGAGAGTTTCGTCTTGGTTAAAACTATTTTCCTCTGGTTTTATTTCAAAGGCTTGCTTCAACAAGCGGTCTCAAAAGCCATTGGCGTGGCTCAGTAGCTTTGTGCCGTCGATGTCAATCCTAAAGCCATTCCATTTGGCCGATATACGTTGCTCCGCATTCACAGGGAATCCCTATAAATGCCAGGGTCCTGGCGATCCAGAAACCATTGAAATATGGGGAAGACATGCGGTAGTGACAGTTTCCAGGAATCTGAAGAAATGTCGGATTAATACCATCCACAAGCCCGTAAAGAAGCTCAAATCACAGCTTATGTGGGTAAAAGCTGACCTGGGACTTAGTACAGCTGATATTTACAGGATTCCCTGTGAATCCAGAGTAGCGAATATCGGCACGGTGGGAATCCACAGCGAGGAGCACAGGAGGTGTATCCGTTTGGGTTACCCGGAGAAATCGGCGGTAGCAGAACCTAGCGCTTGCAAATAAAACTAGAGGGAAATAATTTTAATAAAGCAAGACGAGGATCTCGCTCTAAATAAGAACTGGAATTCGATTGTAAAGAAGGTGAGACAGCGCAACACTGATTGGATGAGGTCTAACCAATCAGGAGGGACGGACGACGGGGATCTAAATACCACCCGACTAGACATGCCCAGGCATCATCCCTGATGAAGATGGCGGAGTTTGTCATCGAACCATCGGTTCAATTCGATATCTGTACACGGCTGAAAGCACTAGATCCTTTTTCAGAATGTATCAACTCTTTACAGGCAGAGTATGAATTGAACCCAGGTCTCTGGTGCTCTAATAACATTACCCTTACCTCTATTCTACTGTGCCGCCCTAAATGGGGCATTTTGCCCCCATTAGGTTTTTGATAACGACAGGACAATTGCACCAACTCTGCCCCCAGCTCCCTTCTCAATGTCCAGCACCCTCCATTCAAAATCAGCAGATTACGGATTCAGACAGCACTCCTGGACTGCAGGGCTATTTACATTTCAATAGCAACTTTCATAATGCAGGACATCCCAAGATACTTAACAACTAATCCTTGAAATGGAGTCACTACAGTGTGATGTAAGACATGGGGGTCTGTGCACAGTAAGATCCCGCGGGAATAGATTATTTGCTTAAGTGCCGAATTGAAGAACGAATGTTATTCAGGAGAATTCACCTGCTCGTCAGTAGAGTACCAAGAAAAGTGCCGCTTATAAGTTTGATGCATCTTTAAAAGCAGCTCCTCCACCTCTGCGCCAAGCCATGGATTATTACTGCAGCAAATAGCATTTTGATTAATGAAACTCACAAAGAGATTAGGGCCTGTTGGGAAGTCACACAGTGAAGAGGCACGCTTTCACACAGATCACCAATCCTTGTGGTCATTTGGAGAAGGAAAAGAACATAGAAAACAGCACAGTACAACCTCGGCCCACAATGATGTGCCAACCTTTAACCTGCTCCTAAATCAATATGACCCCTCTCTTCCACATAGTCCTCCATTTCTATTTAATCCACGTGCCTATCTGTGGCAGCATTGTGGGCCGAAGGACCTGTATTGTGCTGTAGGTTTTCTATGTTTCTATTTCTTAAATGTCCCTAATGTATCTGCCTTTACCGCCACCAGCGGCAGCGTATTCCATGCGCCTGCCACTCTCCGGCAAAAACCCGCCTCAAACATCTAAATGTTATTCTCAGCACCTTAAAAGTTATGCCTCCTTGAATTAGTCATTTTTACCCTGGATGCGAAAGTTATTTATGAAGTGTCGGTCTGGCCAAAATACAGACCTTGGTATGGCTGAACGGGACTAATAAGAGTTTGCAGGTGAGGCCACTGAGACCCCTTTTAAATTAACTTTCTTTCAGAGGTTGTCAGGATGCCCGGACAGGAAGGCGGGTGTCCCGGGCAGAACTATTTCGGTACCTGCCTTGTGTAAGATGAAGGGCACTTCTGAATCAATTATTAATTTGGAGGATCTCCCGTGGTCCTAAAGCCAACCATGAACACTGACAGAGCAAGGTAGAGTACCCAGACCAGGCCCAGGAGATGATGACGGCTCCACGCCCTGTGAGTCTCCGACCGGACTGAGATGCCCCTTCACCAAGTCCTCTCAATAGTTACGGCTCGTAAAATTCTTTACGCCTCGCTCATTTATACACAGAGAGAAAAAAATCAGGATCCAACAAGGAGCGCTGACCATAGCTGGAAATGGCCTGAATCTTACATAATAGGCTCTCACCTTTCGCGGGGTCGGACACTATGACCTAACCTGGGAGTGGGAGGGGGGTTTCAGGGTCCTGCCCTCCCCCCACGGGACTCACCCACTTTCCGCCTTCGGATGACAAGGTTGGGGTCGTTGAAGATCTGCTCCTCGTCTTCATAATTGAGGACCTTGCACTGGCGGAGGTAGGGTGTAATCCTGTAGGGCTCGATCACTGAGGTGAGTCTTGCCCTGTAGTTATCCAGGGTGTTCCACAACTCTTCGGCATCGGATTCCTGATGGTCGGACATTCTGCCCAAATCTCCGAGCGAATCCCTTCTGAACAGAACGCAGGCGTCAGGAGGTCCATAAAATAACCCGCCAGCACTTTACCGTGACGGCCCCCCCCACCCCCACGCCTTTACTGACCATTAACCCTCACACTCTCTCTCAGTGTCCCAGCCTGTAACCATCCCGCCCCCGAATGTTGCCGACCCTGTAGCCGATGCTAAGCCCCCTCCTTCACGCCACATCTCCATTCAACCCTGCTTTAGGAAGCCAGTGATTTGGCGGCTAAAGTAAACCGGTCGAACAGCGCATCACATACCTGTTTTCACTCTAAACAGAGTATCACATTTCACTAACTGTCCAAGACAACGCCCTCGTCAAAAATGAAGCCCCATTCATGCTGATTTATAGACAAACGTTTCACTTTAATGTCCTATAAACAAGCTCATGCGAGTTCACATCTTTTGTAACATTGCCTCGGTGCTGCTCAGTAACCGCCCCCTCACTCAGACAATCTCCCCCCAGAGTCCCATTTCACCAAATTAAGGTGGACGCTTCAATCTCCGACGAGAAGAAGCACCTGGCATCAAAGCTGCTGCTTTGGTCTCTGTGAAATCAGGCGACGAATGGAATGTGTGTACAGGTTATGATGCTCACTTACCAGCTGATGTGGAACTCACTGAGGGTCAGTGTGTGTGTGGGACCCGACCCCATTGAGGGTCAGTGTGTGTGGGACCCATCTCCCAGTGAGGGTCAGTGTGTGTGAGACCCGTCTCCCAGTGAGGGTCAGTGTGTGTGGGACCCGTCTCCCAGTGAGGGTCAGTGTGTGTGGGACCCGTCCCCCAGTGAGGATCAGTGTATGTGGGACCCGACCCCATTGAGGGTCAGTGTGTGTGGGACCCATCTCCCAGTGAGGGTCAGTGTGTGTGAGACCCGTCTCCCAGTGAGGGTCAGTGTGTGTGGGACCCGTCTCCCAGTGAGGGTCAGTGTGTGTGGGACCCGTCCCCCAGTGAGGGCCAGTGTGTGAGTGTGCGTGCGTGCGTCACTCACCGGCTTCATTGGGATTAGGGTCCCACAGGAACTTTGATCATGTGAAATACGAGAATATATTATTTGAACTGTTGCCGCGATCGACGACGTGGATGAGTGCTGTTGACCTGAAGACGCAGACGCAGTTTATATTTGAGACAAAGTCTATGCGTTTGTTTTTAAATATCAGATGCTGTCAAAAATATTTCACTCAAATCAAAACCCTGCAGTTTTTGAAGTGTAGTTGCAGTTAATGTGGGGAAACTGCCAATTTACCCCGATCGTGGAGATGGACGCCTGTTGAGATATAGAAACATAGAAACATAGAAAATAGGTGCAGGAGTAGGCCATTCGGCCCTTCGAGCCTGCACCGCCATTTATTATGATCATGGCTGATCCTCCAACTCAGAACCCCGCCCCAGCCTTCCCTCCATACCCCCTGACCCCCGTAGCCACAAGGGCCATATCTAACTCCCTCTTAAATATAGTTTAAATATAAAGTTTAGTCGGTGCCTTTCAGGGAATTCTTCCACAAGATCATAAGAAATAGAAGCAGGGGTAGGCCACTCAGCCCATCTACTCCTTGCCAGTCCATCATGGCTGATTTATTTTCCCTCTCAAATCCATTCTCCTGCCTTCTCCCCGTAACCTTTGACGCCCTTACTAATTAAGAACCTATCAATCTTCGCTTTAAATATACTCAATGACGTGGCCTCCACATCTGTCTGCGGCAACGAATGTCACTGATTCACTGTATAAAGAAATTTATCCTAAACTCTATTATAAATGGACGTCCTTCAATTCGGAGACTGTATTCTTCCTTGAAATAAGGTCAGTAGCGGATGGACTTTGAATTAAAATTTGAACCAAAACTGGAATTCTTGAACAGTGGTTCTGCGCTCCTTCAGTACCACAATGTATCTCATTGCCACACCTTCCTTCCTCGGAGGATCCAGCGTGACCCATAGATACTACACGTGAGGCATACCGCTCACTAGCAAACCCACGTCTCTTACCTGATCTTTAAAGAAACTCTCACCTTCTTGGGACCGAGGCTCTCAGCACCCCTAGTGCCCTGGACACAATTTTTTTTAAAAGATCACTGCACAGAGCACTTACCTTATTGGCTAGGAACCAAGAAATGAAGCAGCAGTGAGTTTGAACAGCGCACAACTTCTGCAAGAGGAAGTCTTGACGCATTGTAAACAGGAATGAAGTTGGTGAGGTCATCTCTCATGTTTGGGACTCTACCGCAGAGTCACTTACTGTCAGAATTACTGAATTGCACAGCTTAAACCATTCAACCCACCGAGCCTGTGCTGTCTCCTCGAAACCCCTATCCGTATAAAATAAACACTTTAGCTTCGAGGTGTACAGTGATGTGGTAGTGGGCGAGCAAATCAGACATCTGGACCAGCAAAATACATTCAAATGCTGAAAATATTAATTTGGCATCCACTGCTTGTAGCCCTGAGTGTAGACCCACTATACCTGAAATTATTAATAATCACATTCTTTAAGAAATACTTAATTGTGTTTTCTCTTCTTTTGCTCGTTACGCCGATGGAGTTTAGGGCAGCAATGAAGGTACACTGTCTCTGGCGGCGTTCGGGGCTCCCTTCATCATGCAGTAGTTTCCTCTCGGTTTACTGTCGGTCGCCTAAGTCTCAGGTGGAGACTCAGGAATACCGTCGCCCACAGATGCAGAATTATTCTTCATTGCTTTTTCTATAACAGTTTTGTTTGACCGGTCGGGGTTGTTCGCCCTGAGCTGAGCCCCCGAACCGGGAGGGTCGGCGGACCACTCGTAGTCTGGCCTCTACCCTTTGACCTGTTTGGCATGGGTGACCCTACCAAGAGCCAAAGCTTAAAGCCCTGACTCCTAACAGCATAGCTCTCCGGGTCATTGAGGTATGCAAGCCTCCAGACCATGACAAGGCTGTGATCCTCTTGGAGGAAACGTCCATTATCGTCCTAAGAGCCAGTGTCTTAGGGACAACCAGGTGACCTGAAATATTATTTCTATCGTTTGGAATTTCTCCCCCGCCCTCTTCAATTCAAACCTCGTTCTCTGGTTTCACAGTTCTCACTGTAAATGAACAGGTTATAACTTCCCTGAAAATGCCGGAAACTTTGGGTAGGTGAGCCAGCCATTGTGGAAAGTGAAATGGCTAGTATTTCAGGTTGGAGGTGGGAACTTGACTCTGTATCTGCACACAGACTGTGCCTCCCAGTGTCTGTCACACTTTGCACAGCGAGTGATGGTGGTGAAAGACTGCGCACACTTCTCCTTTTCAGTACAGATTATTTATCGAGATTTATTCATTTGGCGTTTTAACTATTTGATTACTGAACTGCTTTAAGGCACGTTTCAAATAATCTGGAACCCTGCTGTTAATAGCGAGAACAATAAAAAGCCAAAATTCTGCTTCTGAAATTAAGAAAGTGAAAGGACAGAGATTTAAAATTGTGAAGGAACCATGAAAAGACTTTCCCTCACAATCTCATCTTTGGCCGGTCTCTCTTCAGGGAAATACCACGTAGATGGGGGACACAGGTTACAAATTGCCAACTGGTATACGTTCAGTATTCAGCATCATGGCAGTGAACTGAGAGATGGCGCACCCCCACTCTGCTTAGTGACACACCAGGGAGATGCTGCATTTTGCATTGGAGATGGAAGCACCGTTTGCAGTGATGGTCGGTCCGTGTGACATCAGACTGCTTTGCTTTGGATGGTGTCACTCTTCACATTCAAAGGCCTGGCTGCACCCTCGCAGACATTGTCTCAGTTGCACATGCACAGGAAGCCGTGCACTCACTGAGGCTATTGACTCTCCAGAGTTGCACACCACTTCAAGAAGAACTTACTGCCACAGTAAAGGCCTTACAATTTCTTCACAGGCAGGGGAAAAATGAAAACCAATACAATGGTAAATGGAAATCTGGTAGGAACGCTCAGTTGGTAAACCAGCCACAGTAGGGAAATGGAACTCTTATCATCAGCGACCTTAAGGTAATCAAATGAAACGTTAACTGGCTCCCTCTCATCATACTGTCTAATCAGGGGTGTCCAGAGGATAAACAACAGCTTGAGTTTCTGATCATAAACACTACCTGCCTGTGGAAACTAGCAGAGATTTGAACTGTTCTGCAATGTTCACCAAATCAGATAACCGGCTGACAGACTTGAGATTGGGATTGGGTGTGTGATGAGAAAGTCAAGCTGTGTATCCCTGCCGATGCTGGCCTACCGGTTGCAAATTCCCACCAGATTTCCATCTCCCATTGTACTGGCTTTCAATTCCTCCAGTGGCTTCCGGGGGTGAAGAAATTTTGAAAGCTTTTCTGTTTCAGTAAGGTTTGGTTCTGGAAGGGAAGCAGACTCTCATGCGAAAGGAAGAATCAGGACCTCAAGATTGAGGAAGATTTCTTTCTTTTTCTGAGTGTCATCTTCCTCTAGGGGCTCATTAACTGGTAAAGACTCTGGTGAGAATATTTGCTATATTGATTGTATTGTGTGATGCATCAATGTCCCCAAGGATATTTTATTTATTTATGGCATTGTAACAGTGAGCCCACACTGCCCAATTACACTCATGTAACCAATTAAGTAACCCAAGCATCTTTGGAACATGGTAGGAAACTGGAGCACCAGGAACCAGCACAGTCACAAGGAGAATATACAAACTCCTTGCAGACAACAGTGAAATTCTGGAAAAAGCTCTTTTTTTTTTATATCTTCTCTGAGTCCAATAAAAACAAACACAGGGAATTTAAAGAACCAGTTTTGAATATTTTATTTTTTCCACGTACATATGAAAAGAAATTTAGAGGGCCCAGGGTTTTGTACAATTGTTTTATATAGAAGTTCCCTAAAACAGCAATTCACAGTGTCACAACTGCAGGAAGCAACCTGCCACCAGCATTAAAATAACAGAAACTATCAACAAACATTATTTGATCCCTTCCGTCCAGCTGTCTATACAAACTCCATGTCAGTCATTGGAGATTTAGTTTTGGAGAGGTCTTTGCACTGGCCCTCACTTTCTGCTCCATCCACAGGATATACTCTTGCTTACACATGAAGCGAATCCGAGAAACCAAAACCAGCATGCCTGGAAATAAAGTACATTTGCATTAGTCCTTGGAAGGAAAATCCCAGAAAAGTCAGAGCTGTGAAATGTTGCTTCTCTCTCCACAAATGCTTGATGATCTCTGAGTAACTTCATGAAAGGACAAAGCTGCACAGAGACAATCAGTCCTCAACAAGTACTCTAAATGCTCATTTCTATTTCAAATGAGGACAGTTTGCAGTGCCATCACCATTTATTCTAAATGATTTGTATTTGAAATAAATCAGCCACACAGCTTGTTATTGAGCAAGATCTATAGGCCAATGAATGCACAAGGACCATCCCACGTTTCTGCTCTCACCCATTTCCTTCCTGGTCCTCATCTTCCACCTCCCGTCTTAATGGACCAGCCTTTGTAATTCCAGCCTTTCCACCAGCTGCATCAAGATTCGATTACCTGACACACATTGTTACTCTCCTCCCCTTTCGGTATTCCATTAAATTACTGAGTACTTCCTCTAAACTACTTACCATCTTACGGTACTTTCCCATGCAACCACAAGCTTTGCAACTCTTCCCTTTCCATCAACTGGGTTTTTTTAGCGTGTCACACCAGTCAACCATTAGTGCCTGGCACGTGGTGTCAGGGATTGGTCTCCTTTTGGATTAACCGGGTCATGATATGAACGCTCCTGACTCGATCCTCTTGAGGCTGAGTGGTTAGCTCGATGCTCAACTCGGCACGGATGGAAAGCGTGCTCGGGGAGTGGCCCGACTTGGATTCAAACTCGGGAGCCTTCACTCCGGAGTCCGGCGCTGATGCCATTGCTCCACCAGCCAGCCATCATCTGGGTGAAGCAACATGCACTTCCTCCAACATCGTGAATCGCCTTCACATTGTGATCTCCTACCTGTGCTCACGTCCACAGGAGTGACCGCCAGTTTCAAGCTGTCTGCTATTTCCATCCCACTGTTTATTCCCCTGCATCCACCATTATAACAAAACCCAACACAAGCTTGCGGAAAAACAGCTTCTGTTTAATTGGACAACTATGAGGGGCTGGATGCTGGAATGTCAAATGTAAAATGAAACTGTGAAGTGGCAGGATCTTTAAGAGGTAAAACAAAAAGACAACAGGGCAGCAGAAACACTGAAACCAGCTGGAATTATCTTCAGGTCAATTCAATAGACTTTCCATCCAAAGCATTGCGGGTGACTCAGAATTGCTTCCACTGATCTTGGGCTGCAAGTCCATTGTTCTCTGCAAGTGGGAGCACAAGAAGATAGGGCAGTAAGTGTATACGGCTTACTTCCCTTCATTGATTGAGGCACTGGGTATAAAATTTGGTATGTCATGTTGTAATGGTACACATTTTGGTCATGCTATATTTGGAGTGCTGGGTGAAGTTCTAGTCGCCACATTACAGGAAGGATGTGGAGGCTTTACAGCGGGTGCAAAAAGTAAGCAAAGTTCACCAAGATGTTGTCTGGTTTGGAGTCAATGAGCCATAAGTAGAGTTTGGATAAACTGCGATTGCTTTCTCTGAAGTGTCAAAAGCTGTCAAATGTATTGAAGATCAATGCAGAGAGTCATCTTCCCTGGGTAGAAATGTCAAATGCCAAAAGGCATAAATTTAAGCTCAATGGGATAAAGGTTATTTTTGAGGGAAGTTTTGATTTTAGAAACACAGGATGGTAATGTCAGAGACATGGTGAAACCTGGTATCATTGCAATGTTTAAGATGTATTTAGACAAACTAAGCACAGAGAGAAGTAGAAAGATGGAGGAAAATGGGATTGGTTTAAGCAAGCATCATGTTGGGTCCGACACTGTAGCTGAATGACCTGCTGTTTTACTTTTTTTTATTCTGTCCTGTCCAGATGCATCATAGCATCTTGACTTGCTATCAAACTTCCCAACTTTCATAACTTGCTTTCTCATTAGAACTGACATTCCTGTTAGTCATCCTCAAACCCCTAAGATGGTGACAATAAGTGGCGACTTTTTGCAGGCAGCTCTGATGGGATCATCAAACATTCCCGTTTAGGACTACTACAGCTGATATCCATGGTCACAACCACGGATACTTCAGTAAGCAGCATTGTTTGAAAACATTTTTAAAAAATCTAGTGATGCTCAAAAATGTACAGACTCAGGTTGCAAGCGCAGTTCCCCTTTTAGGTAACGGAGGCAGGGATGTCACACTGGTTTACAGATGTGATTGAAACGTCGAGGCATTAGACCCCAACTGCCAACTACCCTGCTGATGCATGTCCAGTCTCTGATTGCTATACCAGCGGGACATAAGGGACTGTTCTGTACTTTGCTTCATGGAAACATGGCTGTCCACACCCATTACAGTTGCAGCGCCACATCCCAATGGCTTCACCTTCACTGTAAACACAAGGTCTTTTGAAGGTGGAGGACGTGGAGTATGCTTTATGATTAACTCATCGTGGTGTGCAGCCGTGGCAGTTCTGTCTCAGTTTTGCTCACCCAAACCAGAACATCTAGCAGTCAAATGTGATCCTTTTTATCTGCTGAGGGAGCAGTGTACATTCCACCTCAGGCCAACGTCAGGCACTGAAGGAGCAGAGTACGACAATCAGCTGGCATGAAACTGTACTTTAGTGCCTTCCCTATCATTTTGGAGTATATTAACCAGCCCAGCTTGAAGTAGTCTTGAACAAATACCACAACATTTCCCGTGGAACAAGAGGACACAACACACTTGATCATAGAAACATAGAAAATAGGTGCAGGAGTAGGCCATTCGGCCCTTTGAGCCTGCACCGCCATTCAGTATGATCATGGCTGATCATCCAACTCAGAACCCTGTACCAGCCTTCCCTCCATACCCACTGATCCCTTTAGCCACAAGGGCCATATCTAACTCCCTCTTAAATATAGCTAATGAACTGGCCTCAACTGTTTCCTGTGGCAGAGAATTCCACAGATTCATCACTCTCTGTGTGAAGAAGTTTTTCCTCATCTCGGTCCTAAAAGGCTTCCCCTTTATCCTCAAACTGTGACCCCTCGTTCTGGACTTCCCCAACATCGGGAACAATCTTCCTGCATCTAGCCTGTCCAATCCCTTTAGGATTTTATACGTTTCAATAAGATCTCCCCTCAATCTTCTAAATTCTGAGTATAAGCCTAGTTCATCCAGTCTTTCATCATATGAAATCAATCTGGTGAACCTTCTTTGTACTCCCTCTATGGCAAAGATGTCTTTCCTCAGATTAGGGGACCAAAACTGCACACAATGCTCCAGGTGTGATTTCACCAAGGCCTTGTACAACTGTAGTACCTCCCTGCTCCTGTACTCGAATCTTCTTGCTATAAATGCCAGCATACCATTTGCCTTTTTCACCGCCTGCTGTACCTGCATGCCCACTTTCAATGACTGGTGTATAATGGCACCCAGGTCTCGTTGCACCTCCCCTTTTCCTAATCAGCCACCATTCAGATAATAATCTGTTTTCGCCAAAGTGGATAACCTCATTCATCCACATTAAATTGCATCTGCCATGAATTTGCCCACTCACCTAACCTATCCAAGTCACCCTGCATCCTCTTAGCATCCTCCTCACTGCTAACACTGCCGCCCAGCTTCGTGTCATCCGCAAACTTGGAGATGCTGCATTTAATTCCCTCATCCAAGTCATTAATATATATTGTAAACAACTGGGGTCCCAGCACTGAGCCTTGCGGTACCCCACTCCTCACTGCCTGCCATTCTGAAAAGGTCCCACATATTCCCACTCTTTGCTTCCTGTCTGCCAACCACTTCTCTATCCACATCAATACCTTACCCCCAATATCGTGTGCTTTAAGTTTGCACACTAATCTCCTGTGTGGGACCTTGTCAAAAGCCTTTTGAAAATCCAAATATACCACATCCACTGGTGCTCCCCTATCCACTCTACTAGTTACATCCTCAAAAAATTCTATGAGATTCGTCAGACATGATTTTTCTTTCACAAATCCATGCTGACTTTGTCCGATCATTTCACCACTTTCCAAATGTGCTGTTATCACATCTTTGATAACTGACTCTAGCAGTTTCCCCACCACCGATGTTAGGCTAACCGGTCTATAACTCCCCGGTTTCTCTCTCCCTCCTTTTTTAAAAAGTGGGGTTACATTAGCCACCCTCCAATCCTCAGGAACTAGTCCAGAATCTACAGAGTTTTGAAAAATTATCACTAATGCATCCACTATTTCTTGGGCTACTTCCTTAAGTACTCTGGGATGCAGACCATCTGGCCCTGGCGATTTATCTGCCTTTAATCCCTTCAATTTACCAAACACCACTTCCCTACTAACATGTATTTCCCTCAGTTCCTCCATCTCACTGGACCCTCTGTCCCCTACTATTTGCGGAAGATTATTTATGTCCTCCTTAGTGAAGACAGAACCAAAGTAATTATTCAATTGGTCTGCCATGTCCTTATTCCCCATGATCAATTCACCTGTTTCTGTCTGTAAGGAACCTACATTTGTCTTAACCAATCTTTTTCTTTTCACATATCTATAAAAGCTTTTAGTCAGTTTTTATGTTCCCTGCCAGTTTTCTCTCATAATCTTTTTTCCCCTTCCTAATTAAGCCCTTTGTCCTCCTCGGCTGAACTCTGAATTTCTCCCAGTCCTCAGGTGAGCCACCTTTTCTGGCTAATTTGTATGCTTCTTCTTTGGAATTGATACTATCCCTAATTTCCCTTGTCAGCCATGGGTGTACTACCTTCCTTGATTTATTCTTTTGCCAAACTGGGATGAACAATTGTTGTAGTTCATCCATGCGATCCTTAAATGCTTGCCATTGCATATCCACCATCAACCTTTTAAGTGTCATTTGCCAGTCTACCTTAACTAATTCACATCTCATACCTTCAAAGTTACCCTTAAGTTCAGAACCTTTGTTTCTGAATTAACTTTGTCACTCTCCATCTTAATGAAGAATTCCACCATATTATGGTCACTCTTACCCAAGGGGCCTCTCATGACAAGATTGCTAATTAACCCTTCCTCATTGCTCAAAACCCAGTCCAGAATAGCCTGCTCTCTAGTTGGTTCCTCGACATGTTGGTTCAAAAAAACCATCCCACATACATTCCAAGAAATCTTCTTCCTCAGCACCCTTATTAATTTGGTTCACCCAATCTATATGTAGATTGAAGTCACCCATTATAACTGCTGTTCCTTTATTGCACACATTTCTAATTTCCTGTTTAACACCATCCCCGACCTCACTACTACTGTTAGGTGGCCTGTACACAACTCCCACCAGCGTTTTCTGTCCCCTAGTGTTATGCAGCTCTACTCATATCGATTCCACATCCTCCCGGCTAATGTCCTTCCTTTCTATTGCGTTAATCTCCTCTCTAACTAGCAACGCTACCCCAACTCCTTTTCTTTCATGTCTATCCCTCCTGAATATTGAATATCCCTGAATGTTGAGCTCCCATCCTTGGTCACCCTGGAGCCATGTCTCTGTGATCCCTACTATATGATATTCATTAATAACAATCTGCACTTTTAATTCATCCACCTTGTTACGAATGCTCCTTGCATTGACACACAAAGCCTTCAAGCTCACTTTTACAACTCTCTTAGCCCTTATACAATTATGTTGAAAAGTGACCCTTTTTGATTTTTGCCCTGGATTTGCCAGCCTGCCACTTTTACTTTTCACCTTTGACCACTGTTATACCACCATGAAGAATGCTTATGGTGCCAAGCCGCACCCACATGTTGGAAAGTCTGATCACCTGGCTGTACTTCTACACCCAGTGTGTAGGCAGAGACTAATGACCGCAGCACCAGTGGTGATGATCAAGAGGGTATGGTCAAAGGGAGGGAGGTGGAGCACTTACAGGACAAAGTCGATGTACTCTACAATGTTCAGGGATTATCTTCAAATCTAAACGAATATGCCACAGTTGTCATCGACTTCAAGACCGGTGTGGATGAGTGTATGCCTTCGTAATCATACCGGACATATCCAAACCAAAAGCCATGGATGAACCAGGAGATTCATAGTCTGCTACGGGCTAGATCTGTGGCATTCAAGACCAGTGACCAAGAACTATACAAGATGTCCAGGTACAACCTACAGAAGGCTGTTTTACTAACAAAAAAACAATTTGACTGAGGTTACAGATGGAATTGGATGCATTCCAGACTTGGTTGCAGGCTGTTACATACTACAAAGCAGACCTTATCATGATTGGCTGTGATACTTCACTCCCAGATGAGATCAGCGCCTTTCATGGATGCTTTGAAAAGGAGAATAAAAGTAGACCTGTGTGATTCCCAGTAGCATCTGGTGACTGTTTCTATCTTGGATGTGTCAGGCCCTGATGGTACCTGGCAGGACTCCGAAAACCTGTGCCAACCAATTTGCAGGAGTGTTCAAGGACATCTTCAACCTCTCGCAGCTGCAGTTGGAGGTTCCCGTCTGCTTCAAAAGGGTGACGATCATACCGACGCCAAGAGCAGAGTTAGTTGCCTGAATGACTATTGCCCAGTGGCACATGCATCTATTGTGATAAGTGCTTCGAGAGGCTGGCCATAGCTAGAATCAACTTCTGCCTAAACAAGGAGCTGGACCCACTGCAATTTGTCAATCACCAAAATTAAGTCTACAGCGGATGTACTGTCACTGGCTCTCCGCTCAGCCTTGAATCACCTGGACAACAGTAATATCTATGTCAGGCTGCTGTTTATTGATTATAGCAGTGTTCACTACAATCATACCGAGTTCTAATCAGCAAGCTCCAAACCTGGGCCTCTGTACCTCCCTCTGCAACTGGATCCTTGACTTCTTCACCGGGAGACCACAGCTCAGTAAGGATCAACATTGACACACTTCAAACAGACATGCCCTGCCCACTGCTCTACTTTCTCTACACCCATGACCGTGGCAAGGCACAGCTCAGATGTCATCTATAAATTTGCCGACGACAACTATTGTCGGCAGAATTTCAGGTGATGAGGCAGCGTTCAGGAGTGAGACTGATCAGCTGGCCGAGTGGTATTCTCAACAACCTCGCACTCAACGTCAGCAAGACCAAGGAATTGACTGTGGACTTCAGGAAGGGCAAGTCAAGGGGACAGCAGTTTCAAGTTCCTGGGTATCAACTATTCTGGGCCCAACACATTGATGCAATTACAAAGAAGGCACGACAGTGGCTATATTTCATTAAGAGTTTGAGGAGATTTGGTATGTCACTAAAGATACTCGCAAATCTCTACAGATGTACCACGGAGAGGATTTTAACTGGTTGCATCACCATCCGATATGGATTGGCTACTGCACAGGATTAGAACACGCTGCAAAGAGCTCTCAACTCAGTCAGCTCCATTATGGGCACGAGCCTCCCCAACACCTACAAAAGACGATGCATCCAAAAAGCAGCATCCATTATTAAGAACTCTTATCAACCCAGGACATGCCCTCTTCTCATTGATACCACTGAGGTGGTGCTACAGGAGCCTTAGCTGAAATTTCTCAAAGTTCAAAGTAAATTTATTATAAAAGCGTGTATACTATATACTTCCTTGAGATTCACCTTCTTACAGGCACCCAAAAGGAGAATAAAGAATATAAAAGAACCCATGAAAAATCATACACAACAAAGGCAGAGTCCCTGAGAGTGAGACTGCAGACTGTGGAGTTAGTTTAATGGTAAGATGAGTGAAGCCATCCATCGCTAGTCTGTGTAGATGGTTCAAATGCATATTTTGTAAAATATCCAGTTGTTTAGAAAGCTGCCCACAAAACTTCACCATATATTGCCAGTGCCTTCTTGGATGCTCAATATCTTGTTGCCCAAGATGAGGTTTCCCATTTGACAAGTTCTTCCCCGTCTTTTTTTCCTGTTCTGTTGGGTTGATATAAATTATCCCATAACCATGAATTAAACAAAGACAGAACATTTCACTCTCAAACCAACAAAACTACGTAATGATTAAGGCTCATTATCATGAGCTATTTTATTCATTGTATTTATTTAAATTTAGAGACACAGCATGGTAATAAGCTTATCTGACCCACAAGCCCCATGAATCTGCTGTCAACTTTCTCTATGTTCCAACAATAACACTTAAATGAAAGATGACCCTTGTGTTACAGCTGCTTGGATTGCAGAAATTTTCCCTTACAGAATTCACAAATTACTACTCAAAAATTTGAGATATGTAATAAAATTTGTTCTTACGGATATTATAAAAGAAAATAAACAATTTAGTTATCCCTAACTCTTATTTCTTGGTATGTGCACAGTTGAGGTCACCATCCCTCCCATAACTTCAGGTTTGCCCATATTACATTGATGTGGAAGTTGTTATTGAAATTAAAGTCCTTTCTCCTTTGCTCAGCACCTCCTTGCACAATTTTTAGATTGCTTCTTACTGTATCATTCTCCCATTTTAAACAGGAAAACAGAGAGAGCTTTACTAAGCAAAAACAGGACAGTCTCATGCCTGGATTAACAAGTCTTGCATTTATTTTAAGATATTGTTTCAAAATGATTGCCCAATCTTATCCTTAGCTAAGGAAGTATTGCGAAATTAACCAGTGTCAGATTCAGTCACTAGAACATTCTATTGACACGCTGGATCTGCTTCAATACCTCCACATATGCTGCAACTTTCAGGGATTTTTCCTCAGACGATGGCTTCGTCTGGTTGGTAGTTGAATCTCATCCTCAGGGGTACTGGAAACTTCTGCAGCATTGGAAGGCCCTGGGTTACTTTCATCTTCAACAATTGTGTCCTGCCAGATCAGGGAGAAAAAAAGGAGAGATTAAAGATCAGTAAAGATCATAGCTGCTGGTATTTACCCGGTTGGATAGCCACTGCTGAGGTCACTTCAGAGTCCCAGCAGTAGTCATTCAACTGAAAGTGGCATTATAACCGAGCCTGGTCCCGGGTACAGGCTTTCTAGCAGGTATCATTTGGCCATCAGCAAGAAAAGAGATTCAGGTCTTCCACTGATTTAGATGACAACTGAAATCAGCTATTCAAGCAGAGTCCATTCAGGCCTGTGTGAATGGCTAGCCAATACAGGACAAGCCAAATATCTTTTGTCATGAAGTGATAATCTTAAATTTACAGTGAGGGTGGTGAAGGATAATTTCCCTTCCTCTAGATTCCACGCCTGCGCAGAGACACAAAATGGTTTCTACTTAGAACATAAGATATGGAGCAGAATTAGGCCATTTGGCCCATTGAGTCTGGTCGATATCATCATGGCTGACCCATTTTCTTCTCAGCACCAATCTACTACCTTCTCCCCATATCCCTTCATGCCCTAACGAATCAAGAATCCATCAACCTCTACCTTAGTCAAGAATTATCAACTTGGCCTCCACAGCCACCTGCGGCTACTAATTCCACAGATTCATCACCCTCTGGCTAAAGAAATTCAATTGGTACATTCCCCATCTTCATTCTAACTTGACATCCCTCTATTCTGAGACTGTGTCTGCTGGTCTTAAGACTCTCCCATCACAGGAAACATCCTCTCCGCACCCATTCTATCGAGGCCTTTCGTCATTAGATAGGTTTCAATGAGATCTCCCCCACCCACTCTTTGGAATTCTAGTGAATACAGGCCCAGAGCCATCAAACGCCCTTCATATCTTTCAATCCAGGAATGATTTTCATGAACCTCGACTGAGCCCTCTCCAATGTCAGCACATCTTTTCTGCTCACAATACTTCAAGTGAGGCCTCACCAATGCCTTGTAAAGCCTCAGCATTACATCTTTGCTTTTATATTCTAGTCCTCTAGAAATGAATGCTAACATTGCATTTGCCTTCCCACCACCGCCTCAACCTGCAAATTAACCTTTAGGGGATTCCTGCACGAGGACTCCCAAGTCCCCATGCACCTCAGAGTTTTTAATCTTCTCTCAGTCTACACTTTTATATCTTCTACCAAAGTGCATGGCCATACATTTCCTGACACCGTATTCCATCTGCCACCTCTTTGCCCATTCTCCTAACCTGTCTAACTCCTTATGCAGCCTCTCCGCTTCCTCAAAACTACCCGCCCCTCCACCCATCTTTGTATCGTCCACAAAGGCATTAATTCTGTAATCCAAATAAAGGACAGATAATGTAAAAAGCGATCCTGACGGGGACCCCTGTGGAACATTACTATTCACCAGTAGCCAGAGAGAAAAGGCTCCTTTTGTTCCCACACTTTGCCTCCTGCCAGTCAGCCAATGCTCTGTCCATGCTAATATATTTCCTGTTGTACCATGGACGCTGGTTACGCAGACTCATGTATGGCACTTTATCAAAGGGCTTCTGAAAAATCCAAGTACACAAACGCCCACCAATTCTCCTCTATCTACCTTGCTTGTTATTTCTTTCGAAGAATTCCAACAGATTTGTCAGTCCCCTTGAGAAAACCATGCCAACTTTGGCATATTTTATCATATACTTCAAGTACCCCAAAACCTAATCCTTAATAATGGACTCCAACATCTCCCCAACCGCTTAAGTCAAACTGGCCTATAATTGCCTTTCTTCTGCCTCTTTCCTTACTTGAAGAGTGGAACGACATTTGCAATTGTCTAGTCCTCCGGAACCATGCCAGAATCCACGGATTCTCAAAGGATCATTACTAACGCCTCCTCAATATCTTCAGCCACCTCTTTCAGAACCTTGGGGTGTAGATCATCTGGTCCAGGTGACTTATCTCCCTTTGGACCTTTCAGTTTTCCAAGCACATTTTCCCTAGTAATGGCAACTTCACTCACTTCTGCCCCCAACGCTCTTGAACTTCTGGCATACGGCTAGTATCGTCCGCAGTGAAGAATGATGCAAAATACTTATTCGTCCGTCATTTCCTTGTCCCCATTACTATCACTCGAGCATCATTTTCCAGTGGTCCGAACCTACTTTTTTTGCATCTCTTTTATACTTCATATATCTAAAGGAACTTCTGGCATTCTCTTTAATATTATTGGCTAGCTTAGCTTCATATTCCAACTTTTCCTTCTTTATGACTCTTTTAGTTGCATTCAAAAAGCTTCCCAATCCTCTAACTTCCCGTCACAGGTGTCCCCTGCTTTTCGAATGTTCGCTTTACGAAACCTCGCTGTTACGAAAAAAGGCAGCACGCGCCCCAAGCAGCCAAGCTCCTCACCCGGAACTGCATTCTAGCCGGCATTGCTTAAACACGTGCCTGTGAGCAACTGTGCTTTATCTCGATTTATTTTGAGCATCCGTTAGCAAGATGAGTTCTATGGTGTCGGAAAAGCCCAAAAGAGCTCATAAAGGTGTTACACTTAGCGTAAAACTAGACATAATTAAGCGTTTCAATCGTGGTGAATGAAGTAAGGATGAAGTGAGTTTGGCTTGTGGAAGTTGACGAAGATGATGGTGAAGAGGTTTTGGCATCCCATGACCAAGAACTGATAGATGAAGAGCTGATGCAATTGGGAGAGAAAAGGATAACAATCGAAACCAAATGCAGTAGCGAACGGACCGAAAGTGAAGTCGTCCAGGAATGGAACGTGAAGCAACTACTGAGATTTTCGCTGCAATGATTGCAGAAAAGTACTACTTTAATTTTGAAAGGGTACATCAGTTTAGGGCATATTTGCAGGATGGTTTGAGTGCTTACAAAGAACTGTATGATAGAAAAATGCGCGAGGCTAAGCAGTCAAGCATACTGTCGTTTTTCAAGCCTTCCTCATCAGCTACAGCAAATGACGAACCTTGACCTTCGACATCAAGGCAGGCAGACATAGAAGAAGATGACCCGCCTGCCCTGATGGAAACAGACGATTATGAGATGACACCCCAGTGTACCACCACCCCAATCTCCGGGCCACGGACCGATACCCATCCACAAAGAATGCAGCAGTAGTCGGGACGCACCCAGCACATCTTTAAGAAAAAAGCCAAAATAAACAAGCTAATTAATTAGGTGCCACCCAGCTTATAAGTATCAGCTCAGATCAGAAGCTGGTCGAAGGCTCAAAGTTTTCGGACGGACTCAGAGTTGGCTGTGGTGGGGTGCTTCCAATGCATCTGCAGTTGTCGGCACCTGGAGGTTTATGGCAGGGAGAGTTTCTCCCTTTTGCTGCCTGCTATCGGGAGTTGATCGGAACTTTTGAGACTTTTTTTTATACCGTGCCCATGGTTTGCTCTTTATCAAATTATGGTATTGCTTTGCACTGCTGTAACTATATGTTATAATTATGTGGTCTTGTTAGTGTTTTTGGTTTGTCTTTTTTTGTGATATCATTCTGGAGGAACATTGGATCATTTCTTAATGCATGCATTTCTAAATGACAATAAACGAGGACTAAGTATCCTCGTAATCTAATCTAATCTGGCATGATTTGGTAGGTTATTTTTGGGTCTGCAAACGCTCACAAATTTTTCCCATATAAATACATGGTAATTGCTTCTTCACTTTACGACACTCCCGGCTTATGAAACGTTTCATAGGGACGCTCTACCTTTGGATGGCGGGGGAAACCTGTATTTTTCTCCTCTATTACATGCCCTTTCTTTGGCTCTTAGGTTAGCTTTAACTTCTCGTCAGCCAAGGCTGCAACATCCTTTAGAATAATTCTTCTTTGGGATGTATCTATCCTGTGCCTTCTGAATTGCTCCCAGAAACTCTTGCCATTGTGGCTCTGTCGTCATCACTGCTAGTGTTCCCTTCTAATTAATTTAGGCCAGCTCCTCTCTCTTGCCTCGGAGCTATAATCTTCTTCAGCTACAATTCAGTGATGCCCACAATGTCATACATGTCAATCTGTAACAGTACTACAAATTCATCTATCTTATTCCGTATACTGTGTGCATTCAAATAGAACACCTTCAGTCCAGTATTCACCTTTTCAATTTAGTCCCCCCATTTACATTGCAACCCATCCCACCCCATTGACTGCAATTCTGTCCATCAGTCTCTCCTTGCCAGCCGTCTCACCACACGCAGGCTCTGTCTATAAACCCACTACCCCATCTGATTTACCACTATGATTTCTTAAACCAATCAAGTCACTTCTTCATTTTCTAAATTCAGTAAACTTCAAGGCTAATCAATTCAGCCTGCTTTCTTTAGTTAATATTTATTTATATTAAACACGACTGAAGCGGAGCAAGTTAAATTCTGTCCAAATCGTATATAATAGTTGCCTGCTGTTTTCCATTAAAAAAAATATTCTTACGTAATTAAATGCAGAAGAAAAACTGCTGATGCTAGAAATTGGAATTAATAAAAAAAAAATCAAACCTCCAGTATTTTCTATTTTTATTCTTGCGTCATTTAGCCCAGCTGTATTAACTTGCAGCCAGGGTGGAAGTCGGTGCCTGATATGTCAATGAAGATTTATGAAGAATTACGCCAGGGTTTCAGATAAATTCAAAAACTGGTTTGAGACTCCTTGTATGAAATAAAGGTCCCAAAAGATGGGAGTGGGAATGAGAATGAATGACGTGGGGAGTGGGCCAGAACATTTTAGCCACCAGTACTGTCGAGACTCCCCGGCATGTTGCAGGCCTCTGCATTTGTACACAAGGTCTGCCTCTGTACTCAACATTCAATCCAGGGCTGTTTAATGAGTTGCTGAGCAGGGGTCCAGGCACACTTCACATCAACCCCTCAGCTTCTCACCAGCTCAGCTAGGAATGGTCCCTATCATTACAATGAAACTGCTGATCTGCGTTTGGACAGCAACAACGCTTGCATTTACTCTACAGTATTTCTTTTAAAGGTCATGCGATTCTACATAAAGTTCATTTAAAATAACTACTTTAAATTCTGTTTCAACCATCCCTAATGAGGGACATTTGGAATCAGTGAAAAGGCTTTCAGACAGCAAAGCGCATCAACAAACCGTCAGGGCAATCTGTGACCTACTCACCACTCAAGCCTAGCTTGATCTGCACAGGGCCATGTTATCACAGAAACTGGGTGGTGCAGCACAGTCAGACTGCGAGCTGGCACCTGTATAGTTCAGGTAATTAAAAACTCAAATAGGGTCAGAAAAACCTCCAAAGATGTTCAAATCGAACCCATCGAGCACCAGTATCAGTCAGCACCCTACTCTCTCCTCAGCATTGTTTCATATGCTTCATCCTCAAATGTCAGCTCCCACTGCACCTTAACAACCTATAGAGGCACTCCTCAATTTATAAATGCTCAAATATCTGCAATAACACAACTGACTCTTAAGGGTTCATTGGCTATGAGTTATAAAGCCATTTTTTCACTACAGCAGAATCAATTGCACCAAAATTTCCACGAAGCCTGTTCAACATATGAAATTTCATTTAATCAACTGAGATAACCGTTCTGTTTGATCAGCAGCCACAATGGAGGCTGAAGCACAGCCTGGATTAGCTCCGACTTCCTGCTCTCACCCACACTGCCGTGAGCTTTAACCACATCTAACTTTTGTTTGCCACACAACTAAAACTTTTCAAGTCTCTAGTTACGGGAGGAAAATAAACTACTTCCTATATTTATAGCATCCACACTGCCCAAATGGGCTCAATACCCTGGTGCACAGGTTCACCAGTGTGGATGGGGAGGGCTTAAACTAAATCCGGCAGTAGGATAGGTAGTAATAGAAATGAGGAATTAAATGTGCAAATTAGCAGAAGTGTTAGGTAATAGAGAAAGAAGCCTTTTTTTTTAATATAATGAAATTGTGGCAGACCAAAGGCAATTATGAGAAAAATGAGAAATTTATCATTCCAATATACAAATAAAAGTGGACAGTTTACGCTTACAAAGAGTCATGTGGGATTACTTAGTAGTTGCAATAACTGAATCACGGTTAAAGACAATTCTGGATAGCTTTCATACGCCGGGATACAAGTGCTTTGAAAAGATGGGATCAGTTTAAAGGACATGTGATGTGGGTGGCAGTACTAATCAAAGATTTTAGTGCTGTGAATAGGATGTTTCAGAGGTCAAGTGCAGAACTCACTCATTCATCTGGAGACAAGCAGCAAAGGTTAGGGAGCAAATATATTTTATAAGTCATCAAATCGAGAGGGAAATAGAGTAACAAATCTGCTGGGAAATTGGAGAAATGTGTAAGAACTATAGAATAGCAAACCTGGGTAATGAACTCCATAGCCTCTGAAACAGTGTGCATTAGAGTTACAGGCTACAGGAGGAAAGGAACAAAGCCAGAAGTTGCCTGAATAAAAGGAAGACAACTCTGGTGAGAATTAAGTAAATTACAGAAACTGAGAGGGGAAGTGAGAAATTGGTTGAGGGTTGGGTGTGTAGGAATACAGGAAAGCGAGAGGGCAGGCAGCAAGTGGCAAAGGACTGGAGAATCAAAGCTTGCTGTTATCACTGGTTAGATACTAGATAGCATGTGCTAAGTGAAACAGCAAATCAGCAACTATATAATTAAGAAAATACATCTTCTCACTTACCAGGCTGCCCAGCAAGTCACATCCAAAGGATAGATCAGAAGGGATTTCAAAGGGTTGGTTTAGCTCTCTGTTAGTTCCCTCATCTGTGACACAGTGCTCTGGCAATCCTTCGGTATCTTCCTCACTCTCCACATCTGTCTCCGTGTACTCACTTTCTTCTGTGGAGTCTTGGTTGAGACCCTCACTTAATGAGCCAATTGTGGTCAAAGTTCCTTTTGGTGGCAATGTAGCCAGAAATGCAGGTAGTGTAAAAATAGACAGAAATCGGGCTTTCAGGAGCTGGTAAGCTGGGTTGTTCTGTAGCCGTTTGTTCACTAGTAGCCTGGCTGCTTCAAGGCGTTTTTTGGGATCAATTGATTCATCCGCATCAGCTGCCTCACAGGCAGGCAAGTTCTGCTCCAGGACCTTCTTGTGCAGCAGAAGGTTTGAGAAACCTCTCAGAGTTGAGGCAAATGGTGGCAGATAAGGTAGAGTGGTTTGTGTCCCTGGTACACGGACACCACCTTCACCGTCCAGCCACTGCTTTGTTATTGGATCTTTGTTGTCACACAGAAGTTTAAAGTCAATTGAGGTTTTGTCCGACTGCAACTGTGTAGCTGGCAGTTTGGTTCCCTCGGGGTGCGTCAAGGTGCTTGGCTGCGTACATGAAGACCCGATGCTTGGAGAATCCGCAGCCAGCCTTGAACATCCAGATCCCTGATCAAGCTGCGCGGTGGATGGAGGAGTGGGGACGCTGGGATCAACATGGCCAACTGCTGATAAGGTTGCGGAATTGGCTGACATCAGGGATGGTGCTGAAGCTCCACAATTCACCGGTGCTGGTGTTTGTGTTGGTTGAACCTGCGTTGAACTGGCTGATGGTGGGATCAACCTGCACACTGCCAGTGAAGGAGAGTTCAGTGGCTGGGCTGATACTGGTGTTGCAATGGAGATGGTCTGCACCGGTGCAACACTGGGGCCGCCGTTCACTGATTGACTGGGGGCAGAGAGGGAGCTCAACGGCACTTGAGTTGCAGTGGCTGACGACATGCTTGAGTTTGCTCCACCCAGGGGCACGGTGGTAACAACTGTGGTACCGGCCTGGCTGACTACAGCAGGGGAATTCTGACTGGGTGGGCCCATGACTGTGCCTGGAGGGATATACAGTAAACCCTGGGGAGTGACCAGTGCCATGATGGGTACAGTGGAGTTGGGTAGCATTAGTGGAACCATTAGTGGGCTATTGATGACTGGCTGTGGCGCTGGTGCAATTGGCTGCAGCCGCCTACCCCTGTGTCCGGCTGCAGCAGGGTGAACAGAAGCAGCATTTGATGCAGATGCTGTCCCGAGACTGTTCACTGGTTTGACTACAGCTGATGAACGTACCTGACTAGTGTGTGGTGATGGAGTCATGGTTGGCCCACCCTGTCCCTTGGGTGGCCCCGATGACAACTCCTGTGTACCTGACACTGGCTTATCAAGTACAACTTGCTTGACAGTGGACCCAGTTGCAGACCTTGTTTGGATCCTGGAGATCTCGGTTTGAACTGGTGGAAGGTTATTGGGTTGTTGAGTCAGTTGCGGCCCAGGACCGACGGGTGCCTTGCTTGAAGCTGCTGGTTGTGGCAGCAACGTCAGCCGTAGTGGCTGATGGATTATCAGTGGTCGTGGAATGACAACCGGCTTGGGTGTAGGGCGTGAGGCTTTCGCTGAAACCCCAGCTCTTCGCCTCTCACTGAGCAGTTGTTGGACAGTCTTCGGTTTCTCTCTCAGAGGTTCAGCACTCAGCTTAAAGCGAGTCATTTCCATCGTCTGCCCATTGCCTACATCAATGGTTGTTCCTTTCACTTCGTTCAGGTAAGGACCGACCCGTGATTTATCTTCACTCTTGCTGGCTGCGAGAAAGGAAAAGACAAATGTTGATTGACAGCCAGAAACAAGAAAGTGGAAATAATTTTGGTTAGGGAAGCTCCAATTATGATTAATTTATAGTGGTGCTAGAAAGTTTGTGAACGCTGTAGAATTTTCTCCGTTTCTGCATGATCACAACCTAAAATGAGATCAGATCTTCACGCAATACCTAAAACTAGAGAACCTAATATAAACAAACAAAAAAAAAATACGTTATTTATTGAGAAAAATGATTCCATGTTATATGTATTTTGTGGGAAAAATATGTGAACCTTTGCTTTCAGTAACTGGTGTGACCCCCTCGCACAGCAATAACTTCAATGAAATGTTTCTGGTAATTCTTGTTTAGTCCTGCACATCGCCTTGGAGGAATTTTAGGCTATTTCTCCTTACAAAACTGCTTCATCTCTGGGATTTTGGTAGGCTTTCTTGCATGAACTGCTTGCTTCAGGTCCTTCCACAACATTTCTACAGGATTAAGGTCAGGACTTTGACTCAACCATTCCAAAACGTGAAATTTCTTTTGCTTTAACCATTCTTTACTAGACTGACTTGTGTGTTTAGGATCGTTGTCTTGCTGCATACCCACTTTCTCTTGAGCTTCCTATCACAGAGAAATAACCCTGACATTTTCCTGTAGAATTTGCTGGTACAATTCAGAATCATAGTTCCATCAATGATGGCAAGCCGCCCTGGTCCCGAGGTAGCAAAACAGGTCCAAGCCATGACACTGCCACCACGTTTGACAGATGGGATGAGGTTCTTATGCTGGAATGCGGTATTTGCTTTTCGCCAAACATTAACACTTCTCATTTAAGCCAAAAAGTTTATTTTGGACTCATCTGTCCACAGAACATTCTCCCAATAGCATTCTGACTTATCCACATGGTCTTTGGCAAACTTTAGATGGCAGCAATATTTTTCTTGAATCCTTGCAATCCTGCCATGCACACCATTGTTGTTCAGTGTTTGCCTGATGGTAGACTCATGAACACTGGCATTAGGCAGTGCAAGAGAGGCCTGTAGCTCCTCAGATGTTACTCTGGTGTTCTTTGTGACCTCCTGGAATAGTTTGCTCTTGGAGTGATTTTTGTTGGTCGACCATTCTGGGGAGAGGAACAACCGTGTTGAATTTCCTCCATTTGTACACCATCCGCCTGGCTGGATTGGTGGAGTCCAAACTCTTTAGAAATGGTTTTGTGTCCATTTCCAGCCTGGTGAGCATCAACAACTTTTTTTTCCTCCTCAGGTCCTCAGAAATTTCCTTTGATCGAGGCATGGCACATTTCCAAAAACATATGTGGTGAAGATCAGACTTTGATAGTGATGACCCAGGTTTATGTTTTTTTTAAAAATAGGGCAGGGCCTTCCACACTCACACCTGATTGTTACCCCATTGATTGAAATATCTGATTCTAATTTCCCCTTTAAATGATCTGATAATCCTAGAGCTTCACATACTTTTTCCAACAAACACATGTAATATTGGACCATTTTTTCTCAATAAGTAGGGTATAATGCTTTTTGTGTTATTTATTTAGTTGGGTTCACTTTATCTAGTTTTAGGACTTATGTGAAGACCTGATCACATTTTAAGTCATATTTATGTAGGAAGAGAGTAAATTCTAAAGGGTTCACAAACTTTCGAGTAGCACTGTATATGAATCAGCAACAGACAATGTGGTAGGAAGCTAAATTAGCCCAAAAGCCTATGCTTGATCTTTCAAAGAGCCATGTTATTAAAGCAAATTAAGGTTAACTGTAAATGTTTGGAAATCTGAAATGGCAAAAAAACTCAGCAGGTCAGGCAGCGTCTCTGGAAAGAGACATAGTCTCCATTCTATGTCAGGACCCTTCATCAAAATTGGGAAAGAGAAATCAAGTTAGCTTTTGACACCAGGGTAGATGGAGGAGGGGGAATAGGTGGAATGAAAGGAATATCAATGATAGGCATGATAGGCTGACTTAATGTCACAGATAATATTAGCCCTATTAGAAATAATCTATATGTTGCACCCCTCCACTTCCGCTGTCAGAACTTGCTTTTTGCTTTTCCACCAGTTCTGATGAAGGGTCACAGACTAGGAAGTGCTAACAGGTTCTCTTTCCACAGATGCTGTCCAGCTTGCTGAGCATTTCTAGCATCTTGTGTTTTATTTATGATATTGAATATTACTGTTTCTTCCCAATGCCCTTGGAAATTTCTCAAGACCTTAATCAAAAGTTTGTACTAAAACTATTTTACCACTCCTTTGTAGCTCAAGGCATAATGTGCCACAAAAATCAGTTCTACTACTGATTATATTAAGTTTAACAAGTCTTCTTGCTATAGACACAGTCTCACATTATTTCCTCAAAATCTTGCATGACTGAACACTTCTAACAAATCTTCCTTTAAGCCTCCCTGCTCTAAGGAGTGCATTGCTGGTTCTCAAATCTCACTACAGATTATGATACAATTCCAGTAAACCTCTGAACCCCTCTTTTCCCTATTCTGTCTTCTCCCACACGAGCTGGAGGATGTGTGGTTGACTATGGTGACTAGAAGGTCTTGGATTCAAGAGTATCCAGGGAGAAAGGCAAGCTGCTGACAATTCATCACAGTGTCCCAAAGCTAGTCAGGAAAAATATCTGATCACATCAGGCCCTTACCCTTCATTTCAATCACAATTTGTTAGTTATGATACGTATTGATCTTACAGGAATCAAAAGGTTTATGTCTCAATGCAGGCCCTTCAGCTCAAGGTTGATGCTTCTGATGCAATGTTGAGGAAACATTTGTGTTATTACCTTTGAAATAAGGCATTAACTTTATTCACAGACTGCCTTTAAACACAAATATACAAGAACTTATGGCAAACCACTATGAAGAACTAAGTTCTCTCAAGTTGACTCAGTAAACACAAATCACACTAAAAACAGATTATGAGCACCATATTGCTCACTGCGAAAACACTTTCTATATGTCTATCCTTCAAAAGACTTCATCGGTTGTGAAAGTGCTTTAGGAGGCCCCGAGAAGACTTCCTTTTCAAACATATGGTGTCAGCGAGAGGCAAGATTAATGATCCATCTGGTTCCTGCTCCATTCTGATAATGGTTATTGCATCATGTCTTGTTGTTATCACACTCCTTTCCTCTTTATCATCTAACACAAAAGCTATGTAATCTACAGGGAAGAACAAACATATATAAAAAACACCCAGGGCCTACAGAGAGAAAAAAGTCTCTGGGAAAATTTTCCCTGACTTTCAAATAACCATAAGCAGCCACAGGACCTCACTCACCAGTGACAACTACATCAAACCTCAGGCTTAGGCTTGGTTTTGACAGAATCTACCACTTCTCACTGCTTCAATTCTCAGATTTGAATCTACTGCAGAGGAATAATAAATACAAACACATTTCCAATGTAGAGGGGAACTATTACGCAACCCTTGAAATACACAAGTAAACAAATGACGAGATAACTACAGTTATCTTCCTTCAGTTAGTCCTGACGAAGGGTCTCGGCCTGAAACGTCGACTGCGCCTCTTCCTATAGATGCTGCTTGGCCTGCTGCGTTCACCAGCAACTTTGATGTATGTTGCTTGAGATAACTACAGGATGGTTTTTAGTTACACAAGAATTATGTGAGCAAGGTTAGGGATAGGTTGAGAACCGGGAGAATGAAGAGCCTGCCACTGTAGGGTCAGGGTCAGATGCCACACTTTCAGCTGAAAAGGGGATGCTTGGGTTCAAGATCACATGCGGTCACAAGTATCTCCGATCGATAGCCCATTTGAAATGTACAGGCCCATCCAGATGCAGGACTGAGAGAAGGAAACTGCAGGTATATACAATTATAAATCAAAGGTATACACAATTATAAACTACCAGCATATACAGCATATACAATTAAACTTTGGCAAAGATTTATAGATGTCATTGAATTATTACACCATACCTGGCAAGCTTTCAGTAGCCTTATTCGTCTGAAAAAAAAACACAAAATTTAAAATAATGATTAGCACAAGCTAAACAAAGACCATTTCTCATAACACAAATAGAACCCCATCAATAAACAGGAAGGAAAGAAAATAAGGATAATTGCTAACAAATGGGAAAACTCCATTGAAATTCACAAAACATTCTTTGAGGAAGATTGCATGGGTGGGTGTAAAATCGCTTGTTTGGGTTAATGAGATGAGAGGCACAATACCAACCTGGTTTTAGGTTCATGCCTGGCCAAAACAGGTCATAGCTCCCTCACAACAGATTTTCCAGCGAGTGATATAGGAAGTTCAAGACCAAGGACCTAAATTCACAGCTGAAGGTTTAATACCCAGCTGAAGGGAGAGGACTTGTTTCAATTCCCCTTCACTTGTAACCCACAAGGCCAAACAGAAGAGTTGTGATTTCAAATAATAAAATCTGCAGATGCTGGAAATTCAAGCAACAGACACAAAATGCTGGAGGAACTCGCAGGCCAGGCCGCATCTATGGAAAAAAGTACAGTCAACATTTCGGGCTGAGACCTTTCATCAGAGTTGTGATTTGCATTCTTAAGCCTACACGGCTCAGTTAAACCCTCAGGTCATTATGTGCTGCTGTACATAATAAACATTATGAATAAGGGTCCGTGCCTTAATCAGGACCCTAAATTTATCCAAATAATACTTTGCTACTGCCCTTTTTAACCCCACATTGCCAGAAATGCCCAATTATCACCCAATGCCCAATTTCATTCTGTTAACATGAACACCCAGCATCAAGATTGAACGGTGGCTCTTGGCCAACTTTCTACAACCAAGTTGACTAATCTCAGGTTTAACATACCTTGTCTTTTATGATCTGCAAACAGCGTTCTTTGTCAATCCGGAATACCTGCAAACAACACAAGGTAGTGTAGATTCATGTGGCACTGCTACCGATGGTACCATCTTTTGTACGACATGGGTTTTGGCCATATATGTACACTGCACACTAGCATAAAGTACACTGGTTGTCATAGGATGCATATTCGATGTCCACATATAACTATTTCCAGGAGAGCAGTGGGACAATCAGGACTCAATATGTTTGTATTTAGGTGAAATGTCATGTAGTAATTAGCTGGCATAGAATGGGAATAGAACATACTTGGGGAACGGTCAAAGAAAGTTAATGTATTGACTTTAGGAGTAAGAATAATTTTGATAATGGAGGTTACAAGCTACTGGACAAGTTAAAACCATGGGTCAGATACAGAGTAAAGCACTTATTCTCAGTAGTAATGAACCATTGTGGCAGATTTTCTACTGCCAATATACCAAGTGCATGTACCAGGTTTAGCAACAATGCTCCTCAAGTGACTTAATGATAATACATTATGATCTGTCCACATCCCGTCAGAAGTAAACAGGAACTAGGCCAATGCAACTGATCTCAGCCCCCGGCAGAGCCAAACTACACCTGATCACTCCTACTAAACTTCAATTCAAACTTGAGGAGGTTAACATCGATTGTCCGACCCTCTACAGCTCTGTTCAATATATAAACACCTCTTCTGGCCGCTCCCTCTTAAAAAATACTTTAGGTAACAGACAAGCAAAGCTTACCTGTAGCAAGAGAACAAAAACAGAAGTGCTGTTTAAACCTGTTGCCTCCAGTGCCTCACGCAGAACATCAACTGGACACAAGAGAAGGAAAGTATTAATTATGCAAACCCTCACATGCTTCCCGCTTAGGCTTTAACTTTGTTGCTGAGCATAAATATCAGAGAACTGCTGCACTAAGCTGTATTGCTCCCCAAGAGCAGTTAGTTGGAACCATTTTCCTAATTGTCAGTACAACAGCTAAAGAATGAGACATTCCCAGATTAAAATGAAGATCCACGGAACTAGTGGGAGGATGGTGTGGTTTCCCCAGTGTCCTGGGCCTTGATAGTTATCCCCCCAGCTTAAACAGATTACCTGGTTATTATTGCATTGCTGTTTGAGCATATGGCTACTGCTGTATTTCCTACAATGCTGATTTCACTTCAAGTACAAATACTACAAATACAAAAAGTATCTGAACAGGAAATGTTGATTCTTTTCAGATCTACACCCGTCAGAATTTACTTAAAGCATCAATTGATGCTTAAGAGCTTCTGAAGAACCTGGCATTTCCAGCATTTCTATTCTGGAGTAAGGATTATTCAATCTGGTGAAACACTGTTCTCTAATGAATTGAAGGGGCTTAAAACTTTAATTCTTTCTCTCTCCACAGATGCTGCCTAACCAGCAAGGTATCCCCAGTATTTAGTGTTTTAACTTTCCAAGAGGGTTTACTCTGCTACTAACAGCAACGCCTGCGTCTACAACATAGATGAAATGTTAGTCTCATGACATGGGTAGAGTCCAAGATGCAGCAAGATCAGCATTTGTAAAGCCAGAAAGAAGTGGTTAATGTTTCAAATCAACTATCTCTCATAATTCTGTCGAATGGCCACTATCCTAAAAAATTGACACGATAATCCACTTTCATCAGATACTGCCTGGCTCACTCCATTTCCAGCATTTATTTTAACACAAATTATATTATGATGCTTGAAAGTTTTCTACATTGAAACAAAAAAATGCTCACTTTGGTTTGGCCACTGCAGCTAATTTCAAGGCCTCTATCAGCAAATGAAGGCTATTTATTTATTTATTTATTTGTTTATTTATTTAAACAGTAAATCTTAAGCTTCTTTTACTGGTACCAACCAACTTTAGGGTATTCTCTATTTCTCTTTTGTTGAGGGCTTTTAAGTCCCATGGATATCTACTTAATTCTAACTTTAGCTTGAAATACCCAAATGTCCCCTTTGTCACATGTATAGCAACCGCACAACAGTTTAGTTTGGCTTTAGTTCCTCAGTGAATACTGGTGGAAAGAAAATGACAACTGGGTTATGGTACTCTTATCCAACAAATACATGTAGAATCTATATAAATTCACCTCTACCCATTCAAATGGTTAAATTACAATAACTTGCCTTTATACGAGAGGCGACTTAACTGTAAATGTTCGAAGCCACTTTACAGAGACTAAAATAACCCATTTTTACATGTCCCAAAAGAGATAGAAGCAGGTGGCAAAATTTTTGGTCGGAGTAGTACATTTTAAAAGACTTCCCAAAAGTAGTATTTGGAAAGCTGCGGAAAGAGGTGACGGACAGATTTATAAGTGAGCTCCAAACTTCGGGATATGACAGTTGGAGACACGATCAACGTTGTTGAACTGATTAAAATTGTGGTAGAAGTAGAGGAACAGATAATGGCAGGGTATAGGATCTGAAAAGGCTAGAGGGAGGTTATAGTCATGAAAACATTTAAAAACAAGGATAATAATTTAAAACATGTTACTCAGCTGCCAACCAAACTGACCAAGAAGCACACGGGTGGCAGGTGAACAAAACCTGTTGCAAGGCTATATGTAAAGAGGTTTCTGATGAGCTTCAGATATGGTAATTGGCTAAGGGAGATTAACCAGGATGGTGTGTTTTAGATGTTGAAGTTATAAACGTAGGAAAGATTCACATACAGTACTGTGCAAAAGTCTTCAGCACGTGAAAAATTCTGTAAAGTGAAGATGCTTTCAAAAATATTGAAAAGTTTCTAAATATCAAAAGATTTGCTATAAAGAGCAATGAACAGTAAAAAACTGAAATCAAAACTGTGATCTCCCTCTGCATTTAAAACTGCATCAAGTCTCTCAGGTACACTCTCGTGCAGCTTTAATAAAAATCGGCTGGCAGGTTGTTCAAAGCATCTTGGAGAACTTGCTACAGTTCTTCTGCACACTTTGATTGCTTTGTTTGCTTCTGTCTCTCCAGGCTATCTCAGACAGCCTCGATGATGTTGCGATCAGGGTCCTGTGGCCATATTACCTGCCTCAGACCTTCACACAATACTGTAGCTGTTAAGAAAAATACTGCACTTCTGAAATTTTGCTTTAGTTTCTGATGGATTAGGCAGGGGATGCTTCCTTGAAAAAAGCTGAGACTGCTAAGCAAAGGTCCACTGTGAGTCTGTGTTGCTTACTTTGCCGCCGAACAAGTGGCCTTGCCGTGGTCCAGCGGGAGACCTCGGCAAGTAAACTTCTATCCAAATTTTTTTCAGACAGGTATGCTGCAGCCAGCCTGCGCCTTGCCCGCTTGGCATCTCTTTGGGATTGCGGAGGCTCCTGTTGTGCGTCATTAGCCGTCAGGCACGGGGCAATTTTGGGAGGTGGATCTGGCTCCGGCACTACTGTTAACTCAGATGATACACTCTGCACAAAGGAAAAGAAATCAATTAGTAAAATTAAAAAAAAGTGGGATCTTCCCATATTCACAGGCTCCACAGGCATCTTAATCTCCAGTCAAGCTGGCCAGCGTGGGCTGGTGCTGGCTACCTCATTTATTCTCACTCCTTTGGACTCACAGCGATGTAATTTTTTGGAAACGTATTATTAAAAAGTATTTATTAAACCTCGTAAGAATTTAACATTTGGATGTTTCCAGGCATTATGAGCCAGGTCATAACAGTTCATCCTAGTTCTTTTCCTAAACACATTGTGTCAGTCCCTTTTTCCAGCACTGTAAACAATTTGGCCTTTGGGGTAAATGCATCGCCTGATGTTGCATAGTCACAGAGCAAAAGCTACAGCTGATTTATGTTACTAGGTTCATAATCCAGAGCAGAAGAACTCAAATCCCTGCACATAAGGACTATAAATACAAGTAACAGGATATGACCTTTCAGAAAAAACTGAAAATAAAGAGCTGGCACAATTAGGATATTGCAAAAACCCAACAAGTTTAATTGCTTTTAATGAAGTAAACTTGACATCTTTAATTGGTCTTGGTCTACATCCAATTTCTGTGCTACAACTAACATAGTTAGCAGCAGCAGCGCACCCACTCAATTCACAGCCAAAGTAAGCTTGTCAGTTATATGAAAGCTGTAGAGACATTAAAAGCTGAATTTGATGTGCATGTAAGGGGGTTTCGACTTTTATGTTACTGCGGAGGCTAATTAAAATGGCGTCTTTGTTATGTTAATCTGGGGAATGTGGCTTTGTTGTGTTAAACGCTGAGAAAGTTTGCGCTAGCAGCTTGTTTTTCTTTAGAGTGTGATAAGAGAGTGCTATTAACCAATTGGGATAGTTGTTATGGTTTTGGTGTATTTGAAGATACTGTATGCACGGGGTTTTGGGGCAGAAGGCGGGAGAGCGAGACAGAGGATGGACGAGGTGCTGTGAGTCCGCTAACGGGGTCGGACTCCAAGCGGGACGTTCGGCGAGGAGATGGAGACGGACTCGTGTGGAGCGTCTGGTCGACCACCGTTGTTGGTCCCAGGCGGCCAGTCAAGGTGGTCCGAGGGGTCGCAGGGTGAAGAAGGTGGTCGTTGAGCTCCAACAGTTTTTGCGCACGAAGAGATTGAACTTTGATAAGTGTGGCGCCTTTTATTTTCCTTTTATATTTTATTCTCTCTTAATTATATAGTTCCAGTAATATCTATAAACTGTAAATCATTTAATCGTATCTGGTGTATTGTCTGTTATTTGGGCGGCATGGGGTACATCACACAGCATCCACACAAACAAATTACCCAGTTTGCCAGGGCCGAGGGCTGTTTCCCTAGACGACAACGAGCCGAGCGACCCTGAGGGTGGCCCGGGGCGAGGGGGGGGGGTACATGCAGACTGGCACTGTGGGACATAATGCAAAAGCTGCACCCCCCCCGCCCATCTCTACATGTGACCATAATAAATTCATAACCTATATTTGGTGACTACAATGAAAGTACTAAACTAGTGGCATTAAACCACTACATCCTTCCTCTCTCATTCTACAGGATGAACATCTCTTGGGGAGAGAGGCCCTGAGTGAGTATACATTTGGGACTGATAAGCCAAGACAAAATTTATCCAAAATGCCCAAGCTCCCCCAACCTCAGTACCATTTCTAAATATTTACTCACCTCTGCTGGTCTGACACTCGTTTCACCCACACTTGGGATAGGACTGGTTGGCTTGGAAAAAATTCTCCAGATCTTGCTAGACCTGGGTCTCCCACGACAACTCTGACTTTCAGTATTCCAGTTGTTCACAGGCTGTCCTATCGCTGTGTTTTCAGCTTGGAAGTTTGTGCTTTTCTCGGCAGTTTGTTGGTCATTTTCTACAACTGGGATCCAGCGGTCCACATCCAACACTATGGTCTCAGTTAGTTTCTCCTGTTTTACCTTCAACTTCTTTCGCTCTACCTTCTGGACTACCTCTTGCTCCTCTTCTTCATCTTCCTCTTGCTCATCATCTTCGTCTTGCTCCAGCTCCTCCAAGATTCTGTCATCCTCATCAGAGTCCTCAGAACTCTCCTCGGAGCTGCTGTCCCATCTCTGTCGCTTCCTCTTCCTTTTCCGTGTCCCTTGCTGAGGAACATACTTCTGAAAATAAAGTACATCGGTGTCTCAAAATCCACTGTTTACAAAGATAGGATTTTTTTCATAACTTCAGCATGTTCAAAAAAAAACCAGATGTTGCTGTAAGGAAAGTGTTAATTTCGTCAAAAGTCATGCTCGATTCCTCCTTGCTATGTGCAAAAATGTGTAACACAACAAGGTGGTTGTAAGAAAATATTATCTTTAAATGTGGGAATGTTCTGTGAAAGTAATACAAGTATCAATCCACAGCTCTGAGAGGAGATATTGCTGAAAACCATGCTCGTCTGGAAAAGGAAAATGATGTGCAAGTGATGTGCAGGTACCCCAGTACATGTCACGGGAAAGCACCAGGGTAAGGGGCTTTAAGGGTACAAAAAAGGGTTACCCTTTTGTGCAGGGGTACTTTCACTTTAGGCAAGAGTTGTGACCAGACCCAAGAGACAGATTTAGAGAGCACAAGAGTAGAAATAGAATAGTGGATATTTGGTGTTCTCTCCAGCATCATGTAGATCAGTTCACTAAGTGATTGATAAGTGTTCTATGTATTCTACTCTTCTATAGTTTCTGAAATGGTTAATGTGCAGCTTCCATATCACCAAAAACAGGCCTTTTGATTCATCCAGTCTGCATCAGCCTGGTTTACTGCCTAATCCCATCTATCTGCACCCAGACCACAGCCCTCCATTACCCTCCCACCCATGTACCTATTCAAACTTCTCTTAGACGTTGCAACTGAACCCACATCCACCAGCTCCGCTGGCAGCTCGCTTCACACTCTGAATGAAGAATTTGCCCCTTACGTTCCCTTGTCTTAAGTATGTCTTTATAACCCTTAACATATGTACAGCGTCTGAATACCAATTGTTGCTGAATCAGAAAAGAACAAAGTTTTAAAATATTTTAGTGACAGCTGCCAAGAAACTTTAACACAATCACTGCCATACTTCCACAAAACTGATCAACAATCAGATCTCTGATATAAATGTATTGATTATAAATTGTATCTTTAGCTTCTGCTTCAGTAGAACCAGAGATGTGGTTTCCATCTTACAGTCCAGTAGACAGTTAACCGATCAGTGTCACTAGGTTGGGGCTGGGGAAGAACCACTCTACCATGAACACTGACCTTGGCAGTCCTGGCAATCCTAACCCACATTGCAGAAATGCCTGAAATTAATTGTACTCCAATGACTGAAACCTTGGTGATATCAATTCATCAATTATTCAATCTTTAAGAGTCAGTACAACACAAATTGATTCATTTATCTACTGTGGTGAAAGTCCACTATTATAAAACACTTATCAACCACTACATGGGAAAGGACTATTACGTTAAGCCACATAACAAAAACAGAACACTTATGATGTAGGAGAAGCACATCAGCACTGGGCATGTTTGGTTTGAAAACCATTAGTGAATCCAATTCACTACTCTTTCCCCTGAGAACTACAAATAAATGGGACCCTATTCCCTTTCAATAGCCATAGGCACTGTTCCCATCTTACTCAACGGCAATCACAAGATTGTTTGTCATTTCCAGTGCACTGGTTAAAGGAGAATGGAATACTTGTTACTCCAGATTCGATGCAGCACAAAAAACAAGATAAAGAACATAACAATAAAAAATAAATACAAGTACATGAGATTACATAGAGTAATAACGATCTAAAGGTCAATCAATCTATCATTATTTTCCTCACATTCCCCACTTCTACTTTTTGCTCAACACATTACACTGTGCCGTCCACCCTTATCTAAAACAGTTGCTAACCATGCACTTGTCCTGGTTTGGTCATCCTATTATCGGAACGATGTTATTGAATTATAAATAGTGAAGGAAATGTTTACTAGGTCGTTGCCCGGTTTTGGCAGCCTGAGTTACAAGATGAGGCGGCACAGACTAGGACTTGATTCCCTGGAATTTAAGAGATTGAGAGGTGAACAGTCGGAACTACGCAGGATCTTGAGGAGTGTAGACAGGGTTTAAGCACCATCTTTTTCCCCAAAAAGGTGGAGTTATAAACAAGACAGCGAAGGTTCAAGATCAGAGGCAAGAGAGATTTGAAAGGGAGATCAAAGGAAGATGGGAACAGCCCACTGGACAATGTAGTCAGCACGGACGAGTTGGGCTGAAAGGGCCTGTTTCAATACTATATGACCAAGATCTCCCAATCTGCTTTAACAACCCCACCCCCCACCAACAAAAAAAATCCCATTTCTACAGACAAACCCTGGAGTGAAAAAATTGTTTAACCCTGGAATTATTTGAGCAAGCTCTTTTCTGCACCTTCTCTGGAACTACCCCTCCTGAAGTGTGCCAACATGAATTGCAGTTGTGGTCTAACAAGCATTTAACAAACAGAAATATGCCCAAAACCTCATTCACCTGACAGCAGTTCTATTGTAAGCAATATTTTGTCACAATAAAAAAACAGAAAATGGATTTCATTACAATTCACAGATCGTGCTGCATACTGACCCTTACCTTTACACTGGTCATGACTTTCCACTTACTCATGCACTGTGTGCCTGTCCTGCCCGGCAGCTCTGCAGCTATCTTTGTCCACTTTCCTGTTTAAAAAATCAGAACATTGAAACTGTGGTCGAGAATAGAGCATCAACTGATAAAAGTGCAACTGCAAGTCCTGAAATGCAATGCATTGAAACACTGGAATTCACTAAATGGTGGGATTTCCTGGTGGCCACCTATTCTGATCGGTTGGTCCATGGTCTCCTCTAGCTGTTGTGATGAGGTCACTCTCAGGTTGGTTGAGCAAAGCCTCATTCTGCCTGGGTAGCCTCCACAGCACGAGCATGAACTCTCTACCAGCAATTTCTCTCCCTCCCCTTCTGTTTTTTCCTTCCCCATTCTGGCTCCCCTCTTGCCCCTTCTCTTCATCTGCCTATCACCTGCATGGTGCCCCTCCTCCTTTCCTTTCTCCCATGGTCCACTCTCCTCTCCGATTCCTTTTTGTTCAGTCCTTTACCATTTCCACCCATCACCTCCCCGCTTCTCACTTCACCAACCTTCTCCTTCACCTATCACTGTCTACTCATTTCCCTCCCCCACCTCCTTATTCTGACTTCTTCCCCCTTCCTTTTCAGTCCTAAAGAGTCTCAAGCTGAAATGTTGACACTTCACTCCTCTCCACAGATGCTGCCTGAACTGCTGAGCTCCTCCAGCATTGTGTGTGCATCACACAAAGGACATATTTAATTATTACTATTGCTTCCTGAGGACTTTGCTGCTCACAATTGCAGTACTCAGCACAACTACGTTTCAGTATGAAGACAGAGTGGGCAACGTTCCCACGGCAGCAGTAGAGAAACAACAGTTGAGATGCAGTTTGTAAGTACTTCCCAAATGATTATGAATGAGACTTTCAACATTTGAGTGCTGTTAGATTAACGCTCAAAGCCTCTCCATCACAATTCTAAATTCCTCTACACATTCTTATGTGTTCCCTTAAGTCAGTGGTCCCCAACCTCTGGGCCGTGAGGAAACGATATGAGTCAGCTGCACCTTTCCTCATTCCCCGTCGCGCACTGTTGAACTTGAACACCACCCGCCCCCATCCGCAAGAATATTGTCAATATTAAACCAGTCGGCGGTGCAAAAAAGGTTGGGGACCCCTGCCTTAAGCCACCCCCTTCCATCAAAAGGCCATTCTTTATGATTACCATGTAGTTACCCTACAAGTCTTCTGTAAATCTTCAAATTTGGCCTCCTTGCCTGAACAACTCCCACCTCCCACACTTACTATTCTTCCCGTATCTTGCCAAATGAATACACTGCTCGCTAGAAAAGAGCGACTGAGAAGGAATAGAGTTTGCATGGAACTCCGTGCGTGGGGAGACACAGGAAGAACTGCATTCAGGTGGAGGAAATGCCCCAAGAACTGGGAAGATGCAAAATACTTCTTTTAAAGTTTAGGGAAGTGGTTCAGAATTTTATTTACTTTTTGATTTTATTTCCCTATCCTTTGCTGGAAATTGCTTACTTAATCTGTCATTTGTGAGAAAACAATAGGGAAGCTTTTGCTATAAGATTACATATAGATATTCAATTAGAAGATCTGGATCAATTAAGAGAAGCAAAAATTGGTTAAAGACACATCTTGTCTGCCAAATTGAAGATATAATAGAAAAAATATTAAAGAAAAGTGATAAAAATATTTCATCAATTAAGGACACACATCACTTCAGGACATGACAAGGGAAAGGGAAATAAAACTGGTAAAGCAGCAAAATGACTTCTCAGGCTTTATACAGGCACCTCATCTCTTACCAATTCCATGCTTCTCGAGCAGTGATTTAAAAGTGTTCTCTTCCTCTTCCGTCCATTTCCCTTTTCTCACATTTCGATTTAAACCGTTCATGTATCTGCAAAAGATTTAGCACCATCTTTATCATTCTCACATCTCCAGCCAACCAAAAACATCCCCAGCAATTTATCTTTATCCTCGTGTTAAAAATAACTATGGCTGGATACAGAATACCCAGTCACTAATTGGCCAACCAAGAGAGTTTATTTCAATAATAGCAGTCCTTATATCACCAACCATGCCGCCATTCTCTTCAAAGAACATTATTAATGCCTCAGTTCATGAAAGGAACTTCCTGAACCACAAATAATGAAGGAACAAGATTGATATCTGTATGCAAAAATTATTGTGCAGATGAGATGCAGATGACTCCAGTGTCCCCTGGACCAGGAGAAGAGGAATATAAAAGCAGAACATTTCACGGTACTCTCCACTACTCCCAATCTCCATCAAGTGCTTCCTCGTGGAATACAAATATTACAGAAGACCTGCCACAGGAAGAAGTCAAAAAGAAACCAGTGATGTGGGATAGCAATCAGTAAATAAAGGCCGACCACTGTTCACTGGCAATGTGTTCAGTACTGATACACCACGAACATACCTGTCTCTGCATTGGGAATCAACCCTCCCAGGGATTTCTTCTTGAATCTTGAACCAGTCCCGGCTTCCATATTTTGCAACTGCCTTCAGGAGAAGCTAGGAAAACAGAACAATCTCCCATTACATTAGTCCTTAACCCTGTTCAGCCCCAGAGGAATAAAGTGAGAAAAGTCTAATGGAGTTATATAGAACTAGGTGATATTGTTTCAGAATAAGGGGTTGCCCATTTGAGGTGGAGCTAACGACAACTGTGTTTTCCTTTCTGAGTATGTGAATTTTAGCTTCCAGAGAGCTATGGAAGCAGAGTCAGGAATATATTCAAAGCAGATATTTAAACTACAACAAAAAACAAAAATCAAGGAATATGAGGGGAGAGTGGGATAACTGTTGAAGTCTGTTGATCAGACATGATCTTATTGAATAGGAGGGCTGACCCCAGGAGCCAAATTTCTTTGTGTTTTTTTAATATTTTGTCCTAATCCAATGTAATATCATGGGAAAATCCCAGTTGCACATTTCCATTGCTTTTACACCCCTTCTGTAATTAGATTCTAAAGCTATCAAATATTATTCCTCCCTTCAGATTCTCTCCTTATGCAAAACTTAGGGCTCAAGTATATCTTTTAGGAAATAAGCGTGGATTCATGAAAAGCAGATCCTGTTTGGCAAACTCACTGGAGTCCTTTTGAGGGTATAACTGTGCAGTGGATATTGTAAACTTGGATTTGTTAAGGTGCTGCATAAAAGATTTGTCCATAAGGATGCATGGAGCTGGGGTAACGCAATAGCACGGACAGAGGATTAGTTAACCAAGGCAGAGAGTTGGGATAAATGGATGTTTCTCTGGTTGATAGCCAGTGCTGAGTAGACTGCCACAGGGATTGGTGCTGTGCCCACAACTGTCAACAATTTGGAAGTGGGTACCAAATGTAACATATCAAAGTTTGCTGATGTCACTAAATTGAGTGGAAAAGCAAATTATGCCGAGGATGTGGAGAGCCAGCAGAGAGATATAGGTGAGTTAAGTGAGTGGGCAAGGGTCTGACAGAATGGAGTACTACATTAGTAAATCAGAGGTCATCCACTTTGGAAGGAGAAATAATCAGATTTTTTAAATAGTGAAAAATGGTGGCAACATACTATTGTGCAGAAGGTAGAATCTACCCTGTAGTTTAAGGAGCTAACGTCAGATGTATAGTACTGTGCAAAAGTCTTAGGCACCCTAGATGTTTTATTAATTTTGATTTAGATATTTATTTTTGTCTTCTGCATTAGCGTCAGTAGAAAAAGGCAAATTTTAGATTTCCAAATATACATTTTCCCAAGATAATTAAATGCCATGATTTTTTTTTAATTTTGTTAAAGAAATTAACATATTAAGTGATAGCCCAGTGCATGATTAATCAAAGATAACAGACAGGCACTAATGACCAATGACATAGTGAGTTGAATGAACTAAACTGATTAACTGAAACAGAAATGGGTGCAGAAGGGATCAAACTGGGCGAAAGACAATTAAACTGAAAGGTGAGGGGTTTGCAGATGTGATGGTTTATACATACAGTCTGGAGAAGTCTCGACAGTAGTCTTCATGGAAGAGTTGCTGCCAAAAAGCAATTCCTAAACAAAGCCAAGAAACTCAACTATGCACAGAAACATGAGGACTGGGGCGCTGAACAATGGCAGCAAATGCTCTGGACTGACGAGTAAGAAGTTGAGATGTTTTTGGCTCAAAAAGGAGGCAGTTTGTCAAAGAGCTGGACAGCACTACATGGATAAGTGTCTGCAGCCAACAGTGAAGCATGGCGAAGATCCCCTGCAGGTTTGGGGCTGCGGTTTTGCAAATGGAGTTGGTGATCTGGTCAGAATTAATAGAATCCTCAATGCTGAGAAATACAAGCAGATTCACATCCATCACGCAATTCCGTCAGGGAGGCATCAGAATCTCAACTTCATCCTGCAGTAGGACAATGACCCCAAACATATGGCCAAGGTTATAAAGAACTATCTTCAGCAAAAAGAACAAGGAGTTCTACAACAGATGGTTATAGCCTCCACAGGGCCCTGATCTCAACATCGAGGCTGTGTGGGATTATCCGGAGACAGCAACAAGGGAGACAGCCAAAGTCTAAGAATTGTGGCCAGTTCTCCAAGATGCTTTGACAACCTACCAGTTGATTTTCTTATAAAACTACACAACAGCGTACCTAAGTGAATTGATGCAGTTTTAAATGCAAAGGGTGCTAACACCCAGACAGCAACAAGGGAGACAGCCAAAGTCTAAGAATTGTGGCCAGTTCTCCAAGATGCTTTGACAACCTACCAGTTGATTTTCTTATAAAACTACACAACAGCGTACCTAAGTGAATTGATGCAGTTTTAAATGCAAAGGGTGCTAACACCAAATATTGATTTGATTTAGTTTTTTTTACTGTTTACTGTTCTTTATAGTAATATTTTTGATATTTAGAAACTTTTCATTTCATTACTTTTGAAAGCATCCTCACTTTACAGAATATTTTTACATGTTGCTAAGACTTTCGCACAGTATTGCATCAGTATTACAAAAGAGTAAAGGGAAGTAGAAGGCATGAGAGGGGAGCCGGCCAAAGTTAATTGGAAGGGAACACTAGAAAAGGATGATGACAGAACAGCAATGGCTGGAGCTCCTGGGAACAATTTGGAAAATGGAAGTAGATTCATCCCAAGGTGGTATTCTAAAGGGAGGATGAGGCAACCGTGGCTGACAAAGGAGCACAACAGCATAAGAGCACAAGAGAGGACATACACAGTAGCAAAAATTAGTGGGCATGTAGAGGATTGGGAAGTTGTTAAAAAAACAGAAAGCAACTGAAAAAGAAATAAGGTGAGAAATGATGAAATATAAGCTAACCAGTAGAAGAGGATTCCAGAAGTTTTTTTAATCTCCCCCCCCCCTCAGTATATAGAGTAAAAGTGAGAGAGACTGGATATTGGCCAACTGGTAAATGACACTGGAGGTGGTAGTATGGGAAATGTCACTGGGCCCAGATGGACAACATGCCAGGGTTCTGAAAGAGGTAGCTGAAGAGATTGTGGAGACATTAGTAGTTATTTTTCAAGAACCACTAGATTCAAGAGTGGTTAAGTAGGACTCAATTTACAAATGTGAATCTACTCTTTAAGAAGGGAGGGAGATAACTATAGACCAGTTAGTCTGACTTCAGTGATTGGTAAGGTGTTAAGAGTCCCTCATTAAGGAAGATGTTTTGGCATACTTGGAGGCACATAATAAAATATGCCAAAATTAGTATGGTTTCTTTAAGGAGAAATCTTGCCTGACAAATCTAGTGAAATTATAGGCAGGTTAGAGAAAGGAGAGTCAGTAGCTGTTGTTTATTTGAATTTTCAAAAGGCCTTTGACAAGCAGAGGCTGATAGGTTCAACAAGGAAGACAAAGATTACACAAAGGCAGGGGAATGGGAAGGAAAAATAAATCAGCCATGATGGAATGGCAGAGCAGACTCAGTGAGCTGCATGGCCTACTTTGCTCCCATGTCTTATGGTCCTGGGAGTGCTTGCACACAAATTGTAAAAGGTTGGTTTGCAGGTGCAAAAGGTAACCTCGAAGGCAAATGGAAAGCTGATCTTTATTGCTAGAAGATTGAATTTAAGAGCAAGAAGGTTATGCAGTAACTGTACAGGGTACTGGTCAGGCTGCACCTTGGGTACTGCATGCAGTTCTGGTCTTTTTACTTCAGAAAAGACATTGGAGGCAGTGCAATGAGGTTCACCAAGACGATTCCAGGGATTGAGGGTTAGCCTATGGGGAGAGATTGAGTCACCTGGGACTGTGCTCATTGGAATTCAGAAGAATGAGAGGAGATCTTACAGAAAGTTTAAAAATTATGAAAAGGATAGATAGAGGAAAGTAAGTTGTTTCCACTCATGAGACTTGAACTAGTGGACATATCCTTAAGAGTTAGGAGAAAATTATAGGATGGAAATGAGAGAAAACTGTTCCCCCGGCCCCAAGTAGTGAATCTGTGGTATTCCCTGGCCAGGGAAGCAGTAGAGACTAACTCATTAAATACACTCAGTGGCCACTATATTAGATTCGTTAATGCAAACATCTAATCAGTCAATCATATGGCAACAACTCAATGCATAAAAGCATGCAAACATGGTCAAGAGGTTCAGTTGATCAGAATGGGAAAGAAATGTGATCCAAGTGACCTTGACTGTGGAATGACTGTTGGTGCCAGATGGGGTGGTTTGTATATCCCAGAAACAACTGATCTGAGATTTTCACGAGCAACAGTCTCTGAAGTTTACAGAGAATGGTGTGAAAAACAAAAAAACATTCTGTGGACAAAAATGCTTTGTTAATGAGAGAGGTCAGAGGGTAATGGCCAGACAAGTTAAAGCTGACAGGATGATGACAGTAACTCAAAATAACCACACAATGGTGTGCAGAAGAGCGCCTCTGAATGCACAACACATCGAAACTTGAATTGGATGGGTAGAAGACCACACCAAGTTCCACCCCTATACTTAAAGCAGCCACTGAGTGTAAATTTAAGACACAGTTAAAAAGACTTTTGTACAGCACAGAAATTAATTGTTATTGGGAAAAACGCAAGAAGGTGAAGGTGAATCCGCAACTACATCATACATGATCTTATTCAATAGGAGAGCAAGCTCAGTGGGCCAGATGGCCTACTCCTGCTCTTATTTCTTATAACTTTATTCATGTGGGTAAAGACATGACTATTATGGAAAAAAAATGATCTACTGGATGACAGGGAACAAACCATGCATCAAGAAATCTGCCAGCACCAGTGCTGTTGGATACAACGGTAATCAGTACTCCTAGATTTTGGTGGGAAGACGTAACCAGTTTATGGCAGTGAGGTTCTCTGTACCCAATATGGGTTGCATAGAAACCAATTCCCCTGTGAAGCTCTACAGTTCAATGAATGATAAAGATTTGTCCTTCACATGCAACAATAGAAAATGGCTGCTAAAATGAGATACTGAAGGAAAGGTTCGGTGGTCACATCTTTGAAGAGACATAGGAATGGCAGGAAAACACCTAGAATAATGTAAACAGAACAAGTCAGTAACCTACAATCACATTCTGCCATGACCCAATTGTAAGCAGAACTGCCTGGTGATCCAGGAAGAGCCAATTACCAGAAGCAACTTACCCTATCTTCTGCTCGTGACCAAGGTCCTCTTTTCAGTGTGGGATCCAGTGACTTGGACCAGTGAAACAAAATCTGGCTGGCATTCCGTCCCTCCATAAAATACGCAACTGCAAAGAAGCAGATTTGCATTTCAGAATCCTAATTATATAAACCAAATCAAAAACAGAATAATGAATAATTTGTGCTGGAGAAATAGATGTGTCAAAAGATTAGGACAGGTTCCTTTAATGTTCATAAACCCTAAACAACCACCTTGCTATATACAGTTGAAGTCAGAAGTTTACATACACCTTAGCCAAATACACTTAAACTCAGTTTTTCACAATTCCTGACATTTAATCCTAGAAAACATTCCCTGTCTTAGGTCAGTTAGGATCACTACTTTATTTTAAGAATGTGAAATGTCAGAATAATAGTGGAGAGAATGATTTATTTCAGCTTTTATTTCTTTCATCACTTTCCCAGTGGGTCAGAAGTTTACATACACTTTGTTAGTATTTGGTAGCATTGCCTTTAAATTGTTTAATTTGGGTCAAACGTTTTGGGTAGCCTTCCACAAGCTTCTCACAGTAAGTTGCTGGAATTTTGTTCCATTCCTCCAGACAGAACTGGTGTAACTGAGTCAGGTTTGTAGGCTTCCTTGCTCACACATGCTTTTTCAGTTCTGGCCACAAATTTTCTAACCGATTGAGGCCAGGGTTTTGTGATGGCCACTCCAATATCTTGACTTTGTTGTCCTTAAGCAATTTTGCCACAACTTTGGAGTCATTGGGGTCATTGTCCATTTGGAAGACCCATTTGCAACCGAGCTTTAACTTCCTGGCTGATGTCTTGAGATGCTGCTTCAATATATCCACATAATTTTCCTTGCTCATGATGCCATCTACTTTGTGAAGTGCACCAGTCCCTCCTGCAGCAAAGCACCCCCACAACATGATGCTGCCACCCCCATGCTTCATGGTTGGGATGGTGTTCTTCGGCTTGCAGCCTCACCCTTTTTCCTCCAAACATAACGATGGTCATTATGGCCAAACAGTTCAATTTTTGTTTCATTAGAACAGAGGACATTTCTCCAAAAAGTAAAATCTTTGTCCTCATGTGCACCTGCAACCTGTAATCTGGCTTTTTTTATGGCAGTTTTGGAGCAGTGGCTTCTTCCTTGCTGAGCAGCCTTTCAGGTTATGTCGATATAGGACTCGTTTTACTGTGGATATAGATACTTGTCTACCTGTTTCCTCCAGCATCTTCACAAGGTCCTTTGCTGTTGTTCTGGGACTGATATGCACTTTTCGCGCCAAAGTACGTTCATCTCTAGGAGACAGAATGCATCTCCTCCCTGAGCGGTATGATGGCTGCGTGGTCCCATGGTGCTTATACTTGCGTACTATTGTTTGTACAGATGAACGTGGTACCGTCAGGTGTTTGGAAATTGCTCCCAAGGATGAACCAGACTTGACATCATTTTCTGACCTCAATCCAACAGAAAATTTGTGGGCAGAACTGAAAAAGCGTGTGCGAGCAAGGAGGCCTACAAACCTGACCCAGTTACACCAGTTCTGTCTGGAGGAATGGAACAAAATTCCAGCAACTTACTGTGAGAAGCTTGTGGAAGGCTACCCAAAACGTTTGACCCAAATTAAACAATTTAAAGGCAATGCCACCAGATACTAACAAAGTGTATGTAAACTTCTGACCCACTGGCAAAGTGATGAAAGAAATAAAAGCTGAAATAAATCATTTTCTCTACTATTATTCTGACATTTCACATTCTTAAAATAGTGATCCTAACTGACCTAAGACAGGAAACGTTTTCTAGGATTTAATGTCAGGAATTGTGAAAAACTGAGTTTAAATGTATTTGGCTAAGGTGTATGTAAACTTCTGACTTCAACTGTATCTATAGCCTTAGAAGTCTCCTTAACCCTATCTGCCAAGCACATTCATGGCCCTTTTTGGACTCCTAATTTACGTTCTTTCCTGTTTCCTTCACATTCCTCAAAAGCCTGATCTGATTTCAACTCCCTAATCTCTACATTCTGACCTACTGGTTTGGTTCCCACACTAGTTTACACTCTCCTGAGTAGCACTAACAAGCCTCTCTGACAAGGGTACTGGTGGCGATCTAGATTAGGTACAATGCGCTTCTTGTACTGGTCCTAACTGCCTTGGAAGAAATCCCAATGATCTAAGTATCTGAAGCCACACATTCGCCTATAGATCGAGGCTTGCTATTTCTGGCCACAGTAGCACGTGGAGGAATCCTGAGGTTACCATCTAAAGTCCTACATTTTAACTTTCTACTTAAATCCCTCTATTATTTGCACATTTCTCTTCCCATCTATTATTTATGCATTGTTTTTCCTGTTTTGTGGATGTCTGTAAAGAGTAGGAATTTCAGGTTGTATACTGCAAACACTTTCGGATGTTAAATTGAACCACTGAGCCAATACTGACCAAGACTTCTGGCTGCTCACCTTCCCCTTTCAGAATGTCGTACCCACTCAACTCTGGCAACAGGGAAGCAGCACACCATCTCAAAACCTTGCTCGTAGCCACAAAGATGCCCATCAGTGTCCCTGACTGAAGTACCCCATCGCTAACACTTATCTAGACTTTGCCCTTCCCTGCTGTACACCAACCAGTCACAGCGCTGCTAATTTAGCTTTTCTGGTTGCTTAGTGACTGAAAACGTATGGTGCTATAGATTGATCAAACATGGTCTTTTCGAACACCGGGAACAATCTGGTTTACAGTAGACACAGCAGTGAAGATTCCTGCTCCTGTTCACCAGTTAGTATAACAATGTCAGAATTGTGATCAAATTCAACTGTAACATTCCCTGCTGGCCAGACCTCTTATTTATACTCACCAATTGGGCCCAAGGTTTAGCACGTTGATGAGGTATCAGGGGAAGAATTGGAATGCTGTTAGGCACGAAGTGGGGAAAGATGTCTTTGAGCTGATATGTGGAAAACAGGACGTGCAATTTAATTGAGGCAGCAATCTCACCACTTTGTACAGCTAAATAATGCACATCTGGCAGAGACAGCTTAAACCAGAACCACAACACCATGACTAAGATGTCAGAGACTGGATATCATGTCACAGGTACAGGTGTCCAGATACAGGTTATGCAATCGGCAATCGCCTCTGATCTGGGCCGACAATTACGTGCCGGGCAGCACGCAATTAATTAGCTTGTTTATTTCAGCTTTTTTCTTAAAGATATGCTGTGTGCCTTCTGGCTACCGCTGGACCCCTGCGTACTTCGCAGCAATGTATCGGTCGGCAGCCTGGAGGGTGGGGGCCACTGCACCACCCCAAACTGCGACGACTCAGTCTAACACACCATCATCAGTGTGCTCCGCGCTGTCTCAATTACGGTAAGTGATACTACACTGTACATACATTATTTCTACTTTATATCGGCCGTGTATTTTTACGTGTTATTTGGTATGATTTGGCAGCTTCAAGCTTAAAGGTTACTGGAGAGCACTTGTGCCGTGTTTTTGCCGACGGCGCTTGCGTTGAGATTTTCGCTACAGAGAACAGTTCAGGCAATGACTGTGGAAAAGTATTTCTACTTTATATAGGCTGTGTATTATTCATATCATTCCTGCTTTTACTATATGTTACTGTTATTTTAGGTTTTGTGTGTTATTTGGCATGATTTGGTAGGTTATTTTTGGGTCTGTGAAGCTCACAAAATTTTCCCATATAAATAAATGGTAATTGCTTCTTCGCTTTACGACATTTTGGCTTATGAACCGTTTCATAGGAACACTCTAGCTTCGGATGGCGGGGGAAACCTGTACTATGAGGTGCAAACGGAATTTGGAATTCAGCCCACTCATCTAGATGGGTGCAATCCCAACTGCACAAGTTGCTTGTCAGGAATACTTCATCAACATTGCCCAGAACCAATGACCTCTACCACTTAGAACACAGTAGGTACATGGCCCCCCGCCCCTCCCCAAGTCACACACCACCTGAATTGGGAACATCATTCCTTCGTCATCACCTATGGAAATCCTGAAGCTTGCTATGTGGGTACTTTCACCAGGAATGTGGCAACTCAAGAAGGCTACACATGAAGGAGACTAGTGTTGAAATTGCAGGGGCTCTGACAGATATATTTAAAATGTTGGTGTCTATGGGTGAGGTGCCAGAGGATTGGAGAATGGCTCATGTTGTTCCGGGTTTAAAAATGGATCAAAAAGTAATCCGGGAAGTTATAGGCCGGTAAGTTTGACGTCGGTAGTGGGTAAGTTATTGGAGGGAGTACTAAGAGACAGAACCTACAAGCATTTGGATAGACAGGGGCTTATTAGGGAGAGTCAACATGGCTTTGTGCGTGGTAGGTCATGTCTGACCAATCTATTGGGAGTTTTTCGAGGAGGTTACCAGGAAAGTGGATGAAGGGAAGTCAGTGGATGTTGTCTACATGGACTTCAGTAAGGCCTTTGACAAGGTCCCGCATGGGAGGTTAGTTAGGAAAACGCAGTTGCTAGGTATTCATGGAGAGGTGGTAAATTGGATTAGACATTGGCTCAATGGAAGAAGTCAAAGAGTGGTAGTAGAGAATTGCTTCTCAGAGTGGAGTCCTGTGACTAGTGGTGTGCCACAGGGATCACTGCTGGGTCCATTGTTATTTGTCATCTATATCAGTAATCTGGATGATAATGTGGTAAATTGGATCAGCAAATTTGCTGATGATACAAAGACTGGAGGTGAAGTGGACTGTGAGGAAGGTTTTCAGAGCCTGCAGAGGGATTTGGACCAGCTGGAAAAATGGGCTGAAAAATGGCAGATGGAGTTTAATACAGACAAGTGTGAGGTATTGCACTTTGGAAGGACAAACCAAGGTAGAACATACAGGGTAAATGGTAAGGCACTGAGGAGTGCAGTAGAACAGAGGGATCCGGGAATACAGATACAAAATTCCCTAAAAGTGGCGTCACAGGTAGATAGGGTCGTAAAGAGAGCTTTTGGTATATTGGCCTTTATTAATCAAAGTATTGAGTATAAGAGCTGTTATGATGAGGTTGTATAAGGGCATTGGTGAGGCCGAATCTGGAGTATTGTGTTCAGTTTTGGTCACCAAATTACAGAAAGGATATAAATAAGGTTGAAAGAGTGCAGAGAAGGTTTACAAGGATGTTGCCGGGACTTGAGAAACTCAGTTACAGAGGAAGGTTGAATAGGTTAGGACTTTATTCCCTGGAGCGTTGAAGAATGAGGGGAGATTTGATAGAGGTATATAAAATTATGATGGGTATAGATAGAGTGAATGCAAGCAGGCTTTTTCCACTGAGGCAAGGGGAGAAAAAAACCAGAGGACATGGGTTAAGGGTGAGGGGGGAAAAGTTTAAAGGCAACATTAGGGGGGGCTTCTTCACACAGAGAGTGGTGGGAGTGTGGAATGAGCTGCCAGACGAGGTGGTAAATGCGGGTTCTTTTTTAACATTTAAGAATAAATTGGACAGATACATGAATGGGAGGTGGATGGAGGGATATGGTCCGTGTGCAGGTCAGTGGGACTAGGCAGAAAATGGTTCGACACAGCCAAGAAGGGCCAAAAGGCCTGTTTCTGTGCTGTAGTTTTTCTATGGTTTCTACGGTTTCTATCAACTTCTCAAAAACAATAAAGGATGGGTGCTAAATGCTGGTCTTGAACAAAGTTATTAATCTAAAAGGGTTTTCTTTACAATATTCTATCAAAAATCAATTTGAAGTTAGAAAATTACTACAACTGTAAAAAAAACATTTTAAGAGAAAATGAGCCTGTGTCTGCCCTTGGCATGAGTAACTTAACCATTCGCTTTTTCCCTGGCCCTGAGGCTCTTTACTCTCAGAGAATTAATGTCTGCTTTCACCACCAGACACTACATGAATTGTTTTCATTCTGGTCATCCCTTGCTCTTTTACCAATTACTTTAAATCTGTCTTCTGGTTCTTGATAGTACTGACACAAGAACAACTTCAGCCCATACTGCTAATGACATTGAACAACTTAACAACTTCATTAACGTCAGATTACACAAACTGAGTAGGAAGCTCTTGGGTGTCAGGAAAGGATTTGGATTCTGCAAGCAGATCTGCACTGCTGATATACTCACTCTTTGTATATGGGATGAAGTTTCCAACTCTCATTTTTTGCACTAGTTCTGTAAGCATCTGGTCTTCTTCCTTTGTCCATTCTTTCTTCTTCAGGTCTTTGTTATACTCTTGGTATTTTTGAAGGCACATGTAAGCAGTACGGTTTGTCTAAACATAAAGTAGAAAAAAAAAGAAAATGAAGTTTAAACATGCTAAACCTTATAAAATCACTTTTTAAATAGTCAATGGATTTATTTTCAACACACACCTATCCACTGGCCTAAGTGACTTTACGTAGATGACATAGAGTTCTGTTCAATTCCAGTCTGGAACACATTGCTGGTACAGTACTGATCGATGGAGGCACTTTCAAACAACTGAAAATATGATATCTTCCCCTTCACTTTCTATATCAAAAATCAGGAAATATTCACAGCTAGAGACTCTAATACAGGTCGACCTTCTATAATCCGGCACCATTGGGACCTGAGGAGTGCTGGATTAGTGAAAATGCCGAATTACAGAAGGATCACATTAAGCAATAGCTAACCACCTCATCATACCTTTAAAATATCAAAGGATTCAAAGGTTCATTGAATGTCAGAGAAATGTATACAATATGTATCTTGAAATGCTTTTTCTTTGCAACCATCTACGAAAATGGAGTGCCCCAAAGAATGAATGACAGTTAAATGTTAGAACTTCTAAGCTCCCCCCACCACTCCCCTCCCTCCCGCGTATAAGCAGCAGCGAGCAATAATCCCCCCTCCCCACCGGCAAAAAATAAAGCGCACCCACTGCCAGCACTCAAGCGTGAGCTAAACGATAGCAAAGACACAGACTTGCAGTTACCCCAAAGACTACATTGCACTCGCAGTTACTGAGGGAATCCTTGTTAGTTTCTTTTCCTCCGCTTAGTAATGTGCTTAAATTCAGCGGGTCACCACGTCTGATCTGAGGTCGTAGGCAGAAGAGAACGGAGGGCCGGCCGGGCGATGCCGGAGGGCAGTGTGCGACTGCTGGCAGGCAGACGAGAAGGCGGACCGACCCAGCGCACGCCAGCTCCCCCCGCCGCTGGCGGGTGAGATGGGCGGCCGCGCCTCACGCAAATGATATTAATAAATGCAAAAAAAGCAGGAATCGCCTGTCTATGCTTACAAGAGCACGCCAACACATGAACAGATCTAGCGCAACCAAAACTATGCGCAGCAGATTGGTACAGTGGCTCAGAAAATTTGAAATCAGTGCAGATTATCGAAGGAACCAGACTACAGGTAGTCGGATTAGTGAATGTCAACCTGCATCAAAAACACAACTTCAACATTATGAGAAATTGTTCAAAGTAAATGGGTATCTCAGATTTCTCATTGCAGGATTTGCTGTGTGTAAAATAGCTGTTTACATATAATGCTACAACACTTCAAAAATAATCTCTTGTGCTTTAAGTACTACTTGGATCTTTTGAAATATCGTGAGAAGGCATTATGGAAGTACAATTTTTTCCCCTTTATGACACAGCTTCATGAGATCGTGAGTCACAATTAACATTTCATAGTCACATATGAACAAGCAAAGGAGAGCCAAAACACTCATGGATCTGTCAGTCATTTCCATTAGACAGAATGGGTGTCTCAATTAGAATCTTATCTTGGGATAATATGACCGAATATTAATAAGGAATTGACAGTGTTATTCCTGTGTTAGAGCCAAATGCATGAAAGGTTACAAGACTATGGAAGGTGGACAGAAGCAAGATCTAACTGGCCTTTGACTGAATGAGATAAAACAACAGGTTTGAAGGGCTGAATGCCTCACTTCTGCACTAGTATATATTCTTGCCAGTTGCTGATTAGACCTACTAGAGATACATAAAATTCAGTTTTAAAGGAATGTTGCTATTGAATTGCTCAGTAAGCTTACAAGCAGAGAAAAGCCAGTTTGCCTGGATTGGAACTCAACAGTGCACTGTGCAATATCAGTACCTTCAGCTCACTGGCAATCCACTCCCAGTCCACACAGCCACATCCCTCTGCGATTTCAATTAGCTGTTGCGTCTCTTCACCGCTCCACTGTTCTTTGTTGATGCTTGGGTGTTCAGAGTTCTGCCAGACGTTCTTAATATCTTCTGCCTTGCGACTTCCATCAAACTACAAACATAAAACAGATTTAATAGTCCAGCACAGTTTTAAGCCTTTATAAGGCTTGTAAACTTCTCCCACTTGGGGTATTGGAGACAGCACTTCCGTTTGTCGTCTAGAAGCTGCCTGAATTAGTTTACCACACCATCAGAGCAACCATGGCCAAAGAAAACAGTCAGAACTTCACTTATCCTGATCACCATTAGGTATAGCTGGCTGGATCAGAATGTGGAGCACCGTAATCAACGTCCAAAATGAAAGAATACAAAAAAAAATTGCTGAATGGCATTTGACCAAAAGGTAACAAGCAGGAAGAGGAGGGGGGAAGAAGGCTTTGAAAATGTATTCAAACAAACACTGATCAATAGATATCTAAGGAGATAGACAGATGCAGACAGTAGAATGGGCAGAAGGTAAAAGGAGGAATTGGGCGGGTGGGGGAGGGGAACCAAACTGATTAACCTTAAATACACAGTACCTCCAACGTTGACATACTTACATCAATGTTGGAAATCTTTATCCAATCGTGGTCGTCAAACCTATTTCCCAACAACTGCCGTTGCGTCATCTGGCTATAAGAAAGTTAAGGAGTAACACTCTTTTATAAACCATGGCTAGAGTTGCTAATACTCACTCTCAGCCAGAAGTAAACAATTATAATCAAACATCACAACTGCAATATCAAATATCAAATGTTGAAAATTAATGCCTTTCATTTAGAAAACTTCAGAACAAAGACAGAACAAAACGGCAACTCTTGTTAGTTCACTCCATAGATATCAGAAGACAATCTAGAACAGTAAACCCAATGAAATAAAGATTATATGCACTTTAATTTCAGCAGAGCATCTACTGTTTCAGAAACATATACCAGTGGTAGGATACAGGAAAAGTTTGTGGCAAACAGGATATTTTCCCTGCTTGATGGTTTCCTACATATTTAAAGCATCCCCAAGAATACTTTGATCTTTATACCAGCATGTAACCATAAACCCCAGCATTAGTACTTTAAAAAAATGCTATACCCGCATTCACCTCAAGGTTTTGATTAATTTGTTCCTCATAATGCCCATGTAAATATGATTAGATTCTCAAGCCAGTTCCTCAACTATTACAACATATCTTTCTCTGCCATTGAATCAACCTTGCTCTACATTCCTCAATATCTTCATACTCCAAACCAAAAACAAAGTTCTCAAACCCCAGGCCTGTAAAATATTGCACCATTTCTTGCCATGCAAAAATTGCAACATTTGTCCTAGAGGGCAAACTAAGGCCACAATAGCTTGGTTTGCTCCTTGTAGCGCCCCCTGCTGAGGAATTTAAGTGTGGCATAGGTGCTCAGTATGAAGGGGACACAGTTATAACAATTAAAATAAAGATGATCATCTGTTTTAAAAATGCATTTAAAATGTCCTTAAAATAAGTTCAACACACAATCAAGGTGTTCAGGATGAGACGTGGAAACATGCAGTAACTTAGCACTCCAATAGACAGGCTGAGGGCTGTAGTAGCTCAGGTCAGTATTACCGACCCCACAACACTAGTAGAAAACAGAGTTCTCTAGGGAGTTCTGGATAAAATTGCACCCAGAACCAACAATGTTAGCTATCCATCAAAAGGAGTGCTGCTGAGGACAAGAAACAAGCTTTCTTTACTTGTTTCAGTGTGGAGTCAACTTTGTAAACGGTGATAATCTAAAGAGTACAAGTCTGGAATTAAAAACAGAAAACATGAGGAAAGTTCAGGAAATTAACAAACAGAAGAAAATGTAGCCAACAACTTGGCCACACCTTCTTCAGATGATGTCAACAGACCTATGGCTTATTGCAGCTAGAGAATAAATGTTTATGTGCATATCATTCACTTTCGCTCACAAGCACACAAGTATTATGACAATGAATCAGAAAAGAATTCTTCTTCATGAGCAATGTCCTGCTAAAAAGACAGTTACAATGCACATCAGTTGACGTGAAGATGAATAATGCTCAATTAGATACTCTTCTAAAAATGCCTGTTGGGAGGAAGGTTATCTCACTTGATTTCTTCCATTTCTCGCTCAGTTTCAGCAATCTGCTTCATCAAGACATTTGTCTGGTTTTCACTGCAGGATAGATCCAGCTTTTTGTTCAGGTTCTCAAGCCTACAAACACAAGGTAAAATTAGAAAGTTCTTAGTTTACGTCTTGACTTGTGCAGAGGCAAGCAACAAGGGCACGCAGTTCAGATCTCCATTGCTCCAGGGTGAAGAAGGGAAAAATAAAGCAAAGTTTCAGGTCTTAACTAATCAGTGACCCACTAAAAAGGAATCTGGCTCAAAACAGTGATATGCCTTACACTGAAATGTTCCATTGATCTACTGAACCTGGATAAAGATTTGGGATATCGTCAAGACCATAACCCAAAATAATCAGCATTTAGTAGTGTTTGTGTGGAGAGGAGACATTAAACAAGGTTAAGAAGTGCTATGCCCTAAAACATATGAAAATGATGAGAATGAAACAACCTGCTGACTCGTGTACAAGATACCAAGAATACCGTTGACATACCTTTCCATCAAGCTAGAGTAAAATATCTAGGCTAAAAAAAAATAGGGGAAATCTGGAATATTTCTCTGTCCCATGTTTACTGAGAAAAACACTACAGATTATTACAGAGGTTATTAAATATTAATTGATCACTCACCTTTCATTTGATAGCTGACTTGTAGAAACTGGCTAATCTGTGCTGCTCTAAACTAAACAGACTCGTCTCTTTACAACTAAGTTACCAAGGTTCTTTAAGGTGAGAGACTCTCTTTTAAACTGTGTCCATTGCTACTCTCAGTTTAATCAAAATATCTGAAGGACAGCCACATTAGTCAAGGCAGCAAACTTTAAAATCATTTTAAAAAGAAAGGGAGAAAGAGTTAAGGAGGAAATTCCAAACATTAAGGTCCAGATGACCCTTGACAAAATTGTCAATAGCGGAATAATGAAAATTAGGCCTGCACAAGTGGCCTAAATCAAAAGAATGTAAAGATGCTACGGTTAGCAAAGCTGTAAGGGGGGTGGGGTGCAGTTATAGAAGAGAAGGACCATGAAGGGGAATCAAAAACATGGAAAATGATTTGCAGAGTAATGAGGAGACAATGATGGTTCAGAAACCAGTGCAAGCTAATGCTCAGGAAGATAAGTAGAGATTATGGTTTGACATGGAGTTGGCCATGGGAGATAGCTCACAGAAGACTGAACTGGAACTGATCATTGAAGGACAAATTGGATTTCAAGTTTCACCCATACATTAGCTAACAGATCAAGGCTGGGCCAATGACATATTAGAAAACGACTTTTACCTCAAGAGTTTAGGCTGTAGTAGTCGCTGGATCGAATCATTTGCAACTGCGATTGTTAGTTTGTCCTTCTCTCTCTGCTTCCCTGTGAAAGGACAGAGGTCAGAAGATGAGTGTCTTTTGTAACTTATGACCACGTCCTATGAACCACAGAAATGCCTGGAGCTCCATCAGCAACACCCATTCGCAGCACTCACTGGGAGGCATTAGGCAATAATTAAAATGGATATCCCACTCATTGGCAGTCCTTTCCAAACAGGTGCTAAGCCCTGGCCCAGCACCAGCCCGCACGTAGTTCAGCTGAGGCTTGAGCACAGTGCAACCCCACCAGTCCACTCTGTTGCATTAAGCAGAACCCTACTAGCACTCACTGAGAACTGAATGCTGACCCAGCCAGTAACATCACAACCTGAGAATAAATTTAACACCCTTTTGGTTGTTTGATTATACATTAAAACCTACCATCATTTTACACAGATTATATGGACTGCCACATTTAGCAGTGGAACAAGTGAACAAGCAGAAGGAAGTAAATATCTGGCCGGCTAATTAAACTCAAACTCCAGCACAAACCTGGCATTTTATAGTAACAAAATAAGGGAGAATACCACTGGGGAGTTTCTAGGCTGAAGCTAAACAGCAGCTCAGAAGAAAGCAAATAACAAATTGCCTAAAAAGTGCCATGAATGTTTAATACCTCAATTAGTATGCCATTCCCACAATTTGCAGAGAGTATTTTAATATAAATATACAAAACAGAAAACTTGTCGAAACAGTATACAAATTGAATTTGGAGACAATAGGTCACGGGATCACAACATTGCTGAAGGAGACAAATTCAGGAGCAGAGGAAAAGCTCGGATTTGAAGTTCCAGACTTTACTGACACCAAAGGTTTAACAATGAAAACTGATCATGGAACAGGCCAGTGTTCAAGAAGTTAAGAATACTTACAGCTAGTTATAAGAAATTCCTCAAAGGATTTTATGCCTTGCCTAGCCTTCTCCTTTGTGTCGTGGTTTGCTGGAGGACCCTGGTCACAAGTACAGAGACAGAACAGACCTTTAATTATAAAGAGTTTTAACCATATATTGTAACTGGTACTGTCAAGCATCAAAGCTTTTTCAAATGATACAAGTATAAGCAACACTAAATATAGTTCATTGCTTGCAGCTCCAACAGCAGTTCATCAATAAACAAGCAGGGTGAACCAAATGGCAGACAGCTGCGGAGCATGACACCAGAGTTGCATGCAGACCAAGCCAGATAAATGGCTGCAGGATCCCTTCTCTTGAAGAACACCCAGTAAACCAATCGGGATTTGAGGAGAAACTGAGTCATCTTCCTCTAGATGGGGGAAAACACCTAGACCTGCTGCTGTTCAATAAGCAAATAAACACCAGAAACAATTTTTAATTATTCAAAAATACTCACCAGACCAGTCACTTTATCCCTGAAGTATGGTTTCAAGAAGTGCCCCAGGAACATGGAGGACTGACCCTTTTCTGTTTTTGACTTCTCAACATCTTGTCCTGCCAGGTCACACATAATTTCAGCCTGTAGGAGATTAAAGGGGATTGCTTGTTCACTGACAGAGGAAGGATATAGACTGGGTACATTCCCACATGCTCCAAAGGAGGTTTACTTAAGTATTTGAGGATCTACTGCAGACGTATCAGAACTTTGCAAGGACGAAATTACTGATGACAAGTTCCATCGATGAGATAATATTCCCCACACACACAAGATTAAAAGGCAGAGCTAAAGAATTTGAAACATCAGATTTTGTTTACCAGGTTAGTCCAAAAGGGCCCATAATCTAAGAAGTGATTGTGGGTAGTGCATTAACCCACATTAAGCTAATGGTTTACTCTATTCTTTCGACGAGCACAAAAAATCTAGCTGAAACTCCAGAAACACAGACTGAAAGATACCTCAAAAGACTTATTAACATTCATCTCCCAGGCTTCATCTAAAAAACACTGACAAAATGTAAACTACTGTTAACAAGCTTGCTGTGCAGAAATTAGCTACAACAGTGGTGCATGTCAAAAGTACCTCCTTGACCACAAAGTGCTGTAATACATCCGACATTGATCTGATTAAAACATACTACATTCATGTGGAGCTCAAAAGGGTAGATGTATTCTTCATGTTTGAAGAATATGGCTTGGGCATCTAGAGCAGTGGTCCCCAACCACCGGGCTGTGAGGAAACGATACGAGTCAGCTGCACCTTTCCTCATTCCCTGTTACGCACTGTTGAACTTGAACATAGGGTTGCCAACTGTCCCGTATTAGCCGGGACATCCCGTATATTGGGCTAAACTGGTTTGTCCCATACGGGACCACCCTTGTCTCGTATTTCCCCCGCTAAGGTAGAGCGTTCCTATGAAACCTTTCGTGCCGAAATGGCGTGAAGCGAAGAAGCGATTAACATTAATTTATATGGGAAAAATTTTTTGAGCGTTCCCAGACCCAAAAAATAGCCTAACAAATCATACCAAATAACATAAAACCGAAAATAAATAACACTAACATATAGTAAAAGCAGGAATAATCTGATAAATACACAGCCTATATAAAGTAGAAATAATGTATGTATAGTTGGGAAGATGATGGCAAAACCGATTTTTGGGGGGAAAAATCGGCAAGTACAGGTGCCCGCGCAAGGCTTCATGGTCATGGTAGTCTTTCCTGGGGTAAAGTGTCCTGGGATTTGACTGCTACTTTTGTCCCTTATTTGGAAGTGAAAAAGTTGGCAACCCTAACTGTAAAAGACATGTTGAGGTGAGTTTAACCCTACTTGAACACCCCCCCACCCCCCCCACCCCACCGGTCGGCCAGTCCGCAAGAATATTGTCAATACTAAACTGGACTGTGGTGCAAAAAAGGTTGGGGACCCCGATCTAGAACCGGGAATCTTCACGTGGGACAGAAGGAAAAAAAATCACCCAGCAGATACGAGAAATATGAGTCTTTCTTATATTACATTTAGGCTAAATCAGGAACATCATGCAGCACTTAAGTACAAGGACTAATGGTCTCCTGGAAAACATCCACCAGAAAGCTGTTGATGGAGGGTGGTTTCAACTGAAAATTTGAAAATCAAGATGAACAGACTTCCTTCAGGTATGGAGGCTCACTAATCAGAGACAACTAGATAAGAATAGAAGCGAGAAGGGCCATTCCCTCTTTTGTGTTCACTGGGCTGTTCAGGAAGTTCACTGCTAACCTACCCTTGCACGACTTTCCTGTGTTAACCCCAGATTACTCAATATTCTTGGTAACTAAAGTTAAATGGTTCCTGTTCGGAACCCAGTTTGCAAGAACACAGCTGCAAAATGAGTTCCCGGGTGACAGGAAATCCAGCAGGACAGCCATCCCCATTAAGTGCAGCCTGCCACCAAGATGTTCAACTGTATAAGTAGCCTGTATTCAAGTCAGCTGTTCATAACCTGAGGAGCTGTACGCTCAGCAAATTAATCTGTACAGTCCTTTTCCATAGTGATTTCTGAAGATTCACTGTCCCCTGGATGAAGGGTTTCTGTCATCAGTCCCAAATTGCTGACTCCTGGTTCTAGATACCCATCGGCTCAACCCCAACAAGCCGCACTAGAACTTCAGTTGTTTAAATAAGATTGCTGTTCATCCTAAATTCAGGACAGTACATATCCAGAACACTTAACATCTCCTCCTGCTACAAACCTCCCATCCAAGTGTAGTCTATTTGGACTCCACATAATTAGAGCAAGATGTCACCAAATTAAACTCTTGCAATAGACAAAAGTATGTCTTCCTGAACCATGTTAATTATCAGTAATTCATGTGCAAAAACATACAAATCCCTCTCAATACCAACACCCTTCAGTATCTCACCGTTTAAAAAAAGCTGTCTTTATTATTTTTCTACCGAAGTGCTACCAATCTGCTATGTCTTTACCTATTCACTTATCCCACTTTTATCCCCCAAAATGTCTCTTCCTGCTCCTCACAGCCCACACTGCCAGGTGCTTTGCATCGTCAACAAACCTGGACACATTACATTTACTTCTGGAGACGATCACTGACCATGCAGCATCTGCTTGTCTCCCAACCCAAAAAAAGTCCCAATGTCCTAAATCAACTAGCTTATCATTATCTTGTCTCTTATTTACAACAAAAAAAAGCATCTGTCAAACATGATTTCCCTTCTGTTCATGCCGCCCAATTTTATTATTTTCTAAATACACTACTGCTCCCTTAATAATAGATTCCAGCATTTCCCTCCCATTAATGTCAGGTTGAGTGGAGTTACAATCCAGTTCAACCACGATCGAAATGGATTGTGTAACAGGCTCATGGGAATTAATCTACTTCAGGCTTTTATCATTAACCCCCTGGGTTCCTACTTTGTCAGTGGGAACTAATTAGCAGAGTAATAAGGGGTGTTAGAACACAAGTAGTACCCAGAACAGGGATTTTGAGATTGACATCTATAATAGCTGCAACGTGATACTGATGAAATTATCCAATGCCTGCTATGTTCGAATGAACCTCAATGAAAGGTCCAGAAAGAACACCTCATCTCCTGTCCGTTCACATGCAGACCTTGGGACTGAGTATTTAGTTCAATTTCAGATAACTGCATACTGCATTCAGAATACTGGAAACACTCAGCATGTTGGGCAGCATCTGCAGAAAGCTGAAACGTAATTCTATTCCCTTTTCCTAACATGCTGTTGACCAGCTGAATACTTCCTGCATTTGCTGTTAATAGTTTTCCTGCATCTACCTTTCTTTTTAAAAAAAAAAAGTTCAGATAACTAGTCTTTTCTGGCTAATTCTGAAACAAGGTCATCTATCTCTGTCAGTTTTCCCCCTATATCAAGAGTTTCCAACTTCTTCTGCCATGGACCAATACCATTAAGCAAGGGATCTGTGGAGTCCAGGTTGGGAACTCCTGCTCTCTATGCTACCTGAGCTGTTGAGTAGTTACAGCATTCTCTTGTTTCAGATTTCTAGCAACTGCTGTTTTCCGCATCACGGTTCTGGCAAGTTTCTTTGTCCGTTCACTTTCATGCAGTCCATTCATCTTCTATTTACTCCAGACACATCAGTTTTGATTAAAAAGCATTTGCTTCCTTCTCTTAGACAGCACCCAGTCAATCTTGCCCATTCCCTGTTTTTTCAACCATTCCCTCTTTCTGCAGCTTGTACCATATTTAAGAAATTACGTATTTTCATGAGGGCAGTGTGGAAAGGGCTCACTGGGTTGACTCCTGGGATGAACTGCTGACATATGAAGAAAGGTTAATGTTGGTACATTGACCTGAAAGTTCTCTCTCCACAGAGCTGAATATCTATAGGTTTTTTTTCCATTTTTATTTTGAAATTCCTCAGAAACCACAAGCATACAGTTGATGAAACACCGTACTTAACTCTGGGTCTGAGCTGAGTGAGGTGACCTGCACATTGTCTCAAATATACCAGGCCATACTTATCCTCGGCCAACAGGCTCTATAATGAGTCAACCTATAGCCAGGGAAGTGATCTTGTAATCTTTGACTTGCAAATCTTGTAATCCTTATTTTTTTTTTAAGGCAACTTATTTTTATCTTTTACTTCTCTTCTAATACTTGCATATCTGTGCACTTGTAATGCTACTGTGACACAAATTTCCTTTGGGATCAATAAAGCATCTATCTATACCCTGGAATAGGAAGTGGGGGTAAAGAATTATCAATGTCCCAGTAGCCGATAACTGTAAACACTCCAGCAAAAACAAAAGCATAAACCAGGTTAGGATTGCAAACGTGTTATGTTTAAACTTATATCCAGGCAGATTTAATATAGGCTAACACATGGTGACCATGAAATATAGAACTTCAATCATTGCCTACAGTCCTCCCACTTCCCTTTTAAAGCACTGAGAGAGTAGCAGAAGAACAAGAAGAGGAGGTGATTTAGATGACAAAACCCTGCAACCCTAGAACAGTCTTTTAGAGCCGAATCCTCCATTGTACCAGAATAGCTAGGCAGTCACCTACACATCCAATGGGAAGAAGTTGGCACAGTGCAGAAAATCTGCCATTTTACAGTACAGCACAATGCCCAACTTTCTCAATCCACCTCAGCCCCAAAGAGTCACCTGCTGTTCCTTGTTGTGCTTCAGCAGCAATTCCAAGTCCTGCAGCTTCTCCACAATCACCTCCTGGTACACCAAGTTCATCTGCAGGCAGGTTTCGGGGTCTTCAGGAAGGTCATCTCCCTCATCATCCGAAATACTGTCAGGGACCTGAGGTGAAGCTTCCCTGAGAGAGGCCTCCACCTGAATACAACAACAGTTACTTCTTCCACCAGCATCTCTCATCATCTGCATACCCCAGAACAACAGTGGCATATCTGTAGATCTAGCCGATAGGAACAATAGATAGCTTAATAAATACATTTGAAAAAGAGAGAATGGCATTAGGATAGGAGGTATCCATAGCTTAGTTGGCACCAATTCCTCCCAGTAGAATATTGTGGCTATTTTCCTCATAATAGGCTTATGATTGTAGTTTAGCTGACCAGGCCAACATTTTTTGCTTATCTACAAGTATTCATGAACAGGGTGTCAGATACATTATTGAATTTCTAACCATACAATAAGGGTGTTCTCATGTTGCATGTGAGTAGTTACAGTATTTGGAGCTTTTGACATGTGAGGGATGGAAAAATAGCTCCAGGTCAGGATGTAGGTCACTTGGCACATGTAACATGCACTTTGCTACCCTTGTTTGGTCAACAGAAGCTAAAGCTTGACAGATGCTGTTGAAGAACCTATAGGAAGACGTCGGAATGAACTTTGTAGATAAGAAGTCACAGGCATGGATCTTGGAGAGGAATGAATAGAGGTGTAGGGTGAGGATTGGATACTATATCCCAGAATAGTCAAACTCCTAGCTTGTCCATTGCAAATAGTGGAATGAATTATTTAGAAGACAAAAACACGTAGTTTTGGATTGTGTATGCAAGGAACATTATAGTTGCTTTGGAGGCGATGTAGTGAAGGCCTACTAGGTTGATTCCTGAAACGTTTCACATCTGAACGGAGATTCAGCAGACTGGGTCAGTGCTCATTAGAGTTTGGAAGAATAAGACTGGTTAATAAAACATAGAAGATTGACATAGTGGAAGTTAAGATGACTTTAGCCTGAGTGGGGTTGTCCAGAACTAGGGCATATAGTTTCAGAACAAGGGATCATAAAGATGGAGTGGGGGATTGTGCCCTTTGGAATTTTTTAACCCAGGAAACTATGAAGATGTCATTGAATACAGTCAAGGAGGAGACAAAGATATATAAAGTTTGAAAGGAGTGAAGATGCACATCGAGAAGACAGGAAAGTGACTCTGAGGTCAAGATTGGATCAGCCATAACCTTACCGAATGGCAGAGCAGGCTCAACGGTCTAACTGATCTACAACAGTGTAGGTAGGTTGAATAAAGCGAAGATGATGGACGGAACATCGTGACTGATAAGAGTATTAATGTACAGTGACTCGGTGACTAGTGCGCATGCGCCGGTCGTGCATGCAGCCTGGTACAGCCGTTCCGATCTATTCTTTTACTTTCTTCTTCTTACATTTTAATTTACGTTATTTTTTTGTATTTTTTTCTCACGGTAACACGTCGAAGCTGCACCCTCTCTAATATGCTGACAGAGAGAGTTTTATTTGGATTTTCTTTAGCGCTGGAAATGGTTACATCGCGGGACAGAAGCAAGGTCACATTGTGTATTCCACGGACCAGCAAATTCTGGTCGGCTTAGCGAACAGAGTGGCAGACACCCCTGCTGAAATCCGGAGGAAAACACACAGAGGGGGATCACAAAGCCGAGGAAAGAGGACCAGGTCGAGACAACAGAGACTTTTGGAGAAGAGGAGTTCGGTGGGTAATACCGTTCCGCCTGACCGGAAGTGCACCGAGAGCGGTTAGCGGCGTGAAGGAGTGGGGTGCTTACTGATCTGGCTAACAACGGATGGTGCAATCCTGGGTATATTACGATCGAGGAACGTGTTTGCAGACAGGATATTGAACTTTCTACTGTTGGACTTCGGCCACATTCCACCGTGATACAACACTGGGCGGCACGGGAGGTCGTTCCTGCCTGTGGCCATCGAACGTGCAGCTCCTCCCGTGGAGGGTCAGAAACCCTGAGCCAATAGACTGGTCCTGGACTTATTTTCCATCTGGCATAGTTTTGCATTTTGTTGTTTGATTGTTGGGGTTTTTTGTATTGCTATATTTACGTTCTATCCTTGGTTGGTGCAGCTGTAACGAAATCAAATTTCCCACGGGATTAATAAAGTATATCTATCTATCTATTTTATCTTTTTCATCTTATTTCTGTACACACCAGATGAAGGAAAAGAGTTATATATGTTGTCCAGATAATGGGTCTTATTAGTTACGAACATTATCCAGTGCAGTCTGTTGTAAAGACACATGTGGGACAGATAGGAAAGAAATACAAGTACAATAAAAGGAAAGTGTTTTTATTCTGCCAGTTCAAAACCAGCAATGAAACCCAAAATGCCTCATGAAGCATCACTCCATTTGAGATCATTCAATGGCTTAGTATCTGCACTCTGCCTTTTCACAAGCAATTGCTCTTTCTGTAAGAAAGATTTTGGGGGTAAGTAATGCAAAGTGTTCCTTACCAGTTGGATACACTCTGCTTCCTCAGCTTCCTCTTCATAATATCCTGCTGGAGTAAGAAAAGGCATCACTTCACAAATACAGCAAGTCCTGTACTGAGAGGAACATGATTATGCTTCTTGGAGACATCATTAATCTTCACAAAAAGGGAAGTACATAATACTAAACCAGATAAGCGGTGCTGGTATACAATACTATCCACTAGCCTCCCAGCAATATAATCCTCTTTGCCAATTTACACCCACAGTAGAATCTTCTATTCCCCCCCCCAGTTTAATCAGATACAAGAGTTGGATTTATAAAGTACCATTAGGAAGTGGCATTAAAGCATAAAACCCTAACAACCATTCATAATGGATATGCTTTGGTTGCCAGTGGCTCTGAGTTCATACACCCTATTTAATTTTATATATAATGCCGCAAAATATCACAGAAGCATTGCTAAATATTTACCCCCCCCCCTTTAAGCCCTACTATTAACTTTAGCTCAGAGAGAAGATTAAATGTTCATCTCCTGGTCAGAGACACCCAATAGAGGGTTGGCAATACCAGGTCAGAAACTCTTAGCTCATCACAGCCTTTGATGCTCATTCAGATATCTTCAGCAGATCAAAATAAACAGCAGCCCTGGGGTCACGGATCACAGCCCAATCTGACATCCTCCAATGCTATGCAAAACATCATTTCACACAAAACAAGCTTTCACTTTTCTTCCACCTATTTTATTCCGTTCTCCACCCCGCATTCGCTCTCACCACCTCATCAGACCAAACCAAAACCATTCTCCCTGTTCACCCTTCTCTAGCACTTCACTCTCACTCTTTTCTTATTGCTTTCTTCACTCCCTCTGGAGGGAAATTATGCAGTTTCTTTACTAGAGGTATACAATTCTCTTACTCTTCATCTCCCAATACACCGCCTTTTCCCTAGTCGCTCACACTCCCTCCTGGTCCACTACCCCATCGACTCCCTTCATCCCAAGTAACCTTTTTTTTACCCACTCCTTCACTAAACCCTTCTCTCCTTTCCCTCTCTTCTCCATACAGTTTTCCCTTAGCGCACCGCCACCCCAATCCCCTACTCGCTGGACTAAGGTTACCCCGTTCCCTACCACCACTTACCGCTCTCCTTGCCTCCCAGGTCTTCAATGGCGCCCACTCCCAGGCGCTGTTCCAACTCCAGGATCTCCCGTCGAATCCGCTCTCTCTCCGTCTGTAATATTTCGCTGCCTCCCTGGGCCTCCATCGCTGTAGATATAGAATGCTGGACGGACCTCGTGGTTTCGGCGCAAAGTCAAAGTACGAACTGATAGCGATGCTGAGGACCCACACCTCCCTCGGCAACCATTTCGTGAGCACCGACACCTGGTGAATGCTAAGTTCCAGTTCCGGTTCCGGTTCAATCCCAAACTCCTCCCCCGTCCTTTCAAACTCTCCCATCCCCCTCGCACAGTTATCTTCCACCCATCGTCACTATTCATCTGAACTACTCCCGTCTTCCATTCCCATTCGGATCTTACACCCCAGTCCAACATCCCCCTGTCACCCACTCAGTTCTCTCAAATGACCTCCATCATCAAAGTAAACTCCTTGTGGAGTAAACCACTGCTTCAAATTTCCATTTCTGAACTCGACCCCACTCCATACACACCCCATCACACTTTTTCCAGTTCAAACCCCCATTCACACAAGCTTCAAAGTGCATTCCATAAACTCACACGACTCAGCCTGTACCTACTAGTGCCCACATATACTTCAAAACCTACCAGTCATCATCAAGTGCCCTCATTGAACCCAATGCACTTGTCATGTAAGTGTGCCCAAACCCCAGATATCGAAGTTGAATTTTCAACCATCAGCAGCTGGAACTTCAAGTGGCCATAAAATTGCTAGGTGGTTGTAGACGCACAAGTTGTTTTCTAATACTTCCTTAAGCCTTTTGGTTTTAGTTTAGAAATTATTTAATATTAAATTTACAAGATGAAAATACAGCACCCCCTTCGTCCTGCTTTGAACTATGCACGAATCTGGAGCCAGATTTGACCTTGCCCATATTCTGTAATTCATACAGGAAATTCTACCCAACAGATCACAAGAAAGGGCAAGTTTTACAGATAAGTAAAACTCCAGGGGAATAATTTTAATATTCCCAATTATAATAGTTTCATGTGACTACAGAACTACTCTGCTAACTTCATGATATAAGGGTACATTGAAATAAAAATGTGGTTCCATGAGGAATGAACTAAGAATAATAAAACTCAAGGATTTCTATAATTCAAGGAGTTGATAATTTATTTCTGATATGTACACAAGTTATAAATTATTTCAATCATTCCAGTATATTATACAAAATCTTAAATAGACATCTCAATGTTAAAAATATAGTTTCTTCAAACCCAGTTTAGTAAGGAAGAACTAACAAATCCATTATCTTCTAATTCTATACTACAAGGCAAATAGTTCATAGTTCCCTCTCAGAGGTGGCCCCCACCCCCAGCCTGCTATATCTATTATCACCTAAGCACAGAGTAAACAACTCTTTCAACCTCACCCCACCCCCACTTCCTCTTGAAACTTCTTGAATATGTGAATATCTTTTATCCATGCTTTATCTTTGCAGCAAAATAACACATTTACACTCTGTCCCAGTACCCAAATAGTTCTGATCCAAGTTCCAAAATGTTCCACTGCTTCCCCCATGATGTGTCTGCAGCCCTTAACACAAATTGCATAATTCTCTTCCAATCATCTAGACCAGACCAAACTCATCTGGTTCCATTCTTATTCATTCTGTGGTGGCTAGAGTTTGCAATCTTTTCCCATCATACTCTCATGCAATTACCTTTAAGATTCCTCTAAGCTCTTCTTTCTCACAGTGAGGTTGCCCTTCAGCAGCAACATCTGAAAACACAACTTCTGTTTCCACAAACCCTAATAATACTTTGATTTACCTCACCATGTCTTATTACTTAAACTGTTAGTGTGCTTCTCCATATACTTAGCACTGGATAATCAGAAATTTATCCTATCTAATACTAGCAGTATTAAATCCCAATACAAACTGTTCACCAGCCACCAATTCCATCCTCTTCCAAGCAACACTCTGATGCTAAATCAAAAAGTTTGTAAACTTGCTTACATCCATTCAATCATTAAGATATCCATATTAGTAAAATTAGCTAACACTGTTTGGTTTAGTGTAATTGTTGCTGTAAACTTTCTTTATGTCCTGTTGCCTGAGTGCTCCCAATTTTATTTGTATGACTTCAACTGTCAACACTCAAAGCTCTGAATTCTATCCCTAAACTTCTCTCTTTCCTCTTCTAAGATACTCCTTAAAATTAGAATTTGGATTAAACTGTGGGTTTCTGCACCAAGGTGCCCTGGTGTTAAAGTATCGAGTCATAACAATTCATTGAAATAATCTGGTTGATTTAGAGTATATACCAAAAACACACACAAATACAAGATTGTTGTTGTCATTCCTTGTATGAAAACACTTATTTACCACAAGCATGCTGTGTTAAAAGTGTTTTAAATTACACAGACGTATTTCAAAGAATATTCTTGTAAATTTTCAGTTTAGAAAATCAATGGCAATCTAAATTATCTATTATGGGAAGGATAGGAAAATCCTTTTACTTTAATGGGAAGCCCAGAATATGGGTATAACCTTAAAATGAAAGCAGGATAATTCAGATTTAAAATCAAAAAACTATCTTCATATTGACAATAGAATTCTTCTGTTCCCTAATAAAGCTCCTAAAACAGCGCTCCAATTGGACATCTCAAAACTGAGATGTTTGCGAAGTAACTGTATTTAGTGATAGGGAATCAAGGCAGGTAAACTAATTTAAGACAATGTTTTAAATGCCTAGCAGCAAGGGGTTGAAGGTATTTGCACAATGCTGGATAATCACCTTTATAATAGTTTTATTTGACTGTACAGCCATGTTCCTGCAGGGATCACTAAGTTTAGAGCAGGAGTGAAGGTTATTCCGGGCTAATCCTTCCACCACTGCCACTGGCAGCTGAAGTGGCTGAGTCACCAATGGTACACTGGTGCTGCTGCAGCCAGGGATCAATGTTTGAGAGCTTTCTGATAAATGCAAACGCTGAACTTTTGAAAAGCAGGAGAAACTTTAAACGAAGAGGATCATCATAGTTTACACTGCACTGCATGAGGTAGTGGATTGAGTGAAGAACAGGGAAAAAGTGGTGAACTGCAAGAAGTTAGGTGAAGGGCAAGGGGCCTGCACCTCCATAATTTAAAAAACTGCATTTAAAACACAAACTTTAAAAGTGTTGGGGGCAGTTTTTTCCTGAGAGGATGATAAACAGAATTTATAATCTACTCACTAATGCTGTAGGTGAATAAAAAAAATGTTTACATCATTCTTTTCATTTGATACAAATAAGGTATTGAAGGTAAAATGAACACATGGGATCCAACCAAACAAAAGAAGACATTCAGGAACAATTCAAGCATAAAACAGGCCTTTTCTGGAGTCGTGCATTTGCAGCTTTACTCTGTACCATGGGCAGTGGGGATCGATCAGGCCCAAAGTATCATGTTAATAAATACTTTGCAGGTAATGTTCATACTGCAGTGGGTGGAGCTAAATGAAGTTAACAACATCAGCTAGGATCTTCCATTTTGTAGTAAGGTGGTAGCTCACAGATTTTGTCAATGGACTTCAGTAGATCAGCTGCTAGGCGTAACGTTTCTGCTCCAGACATGATCCGCCTAAAAGTAAAAGGGATAAAAACAGACATATGAAGGCACAGTGTGCAAGCTTGGCAAATTTTACATTGTTAATAATATTGATTTTCTATGAGCTGCATTGATATAAATCTTAGAAAAAGTCTTTGTAACATTGATTTTTTATTTGAATCTGCACAACACTCCAGTTCTGAAAAAAGCCTAAGAAAATGCAGGAAACACTCATCAGATCAGGAGGAGAAGAGAAACTGGGTTATCTCTTCACGTTGAAGGCCTTTATGCGATCCTCCTTGCCTAGGGTGAATCTGTTCACTCCTCAAGTTAACAAGTCATAATTAGGTGCGGCGAGGTCAGAGGCCAAAAAGGCCTCTCCTAACTGTATAACTGGTCATATAGCCTATAGCGTTCAGGGCCAGATTGATTTTGTTCCTTAATGGCAAAGTTAAGATTTCATCTCCAGAATATTCCTGTGGTCTGAACATGGGAAGATGGAGATGATAAGAGTTAGTAAACTCAAGGAGACACTTTGTTGAGAAATGGATGAAATATCTGTGTCTGAGAAATTAGAAAAGTTGTAAAAGATTTTGGATAGGATACAAAATGAACAAAGGTGCTTCCCTTTCCTAATCCCTGATCCCCTTCACTCCAAATCTTTCTCTTTCCTCCAGTGTCTCCAATATTTCTTTTTTTCTGAAGCATTTGCTGTCTTCTTAGGAAGAGCAAGCTGTCAGATGCATACTTCACTGAGGTCTCAGCTTCATGTGCAGTCTTCATTAAATAGTCCGAAGCGAGTCGGGCACTATTTTTTGCTGAAATTAGAGCAGCAGTATCTTGAGATCGAAGCCTTTCATTTTCAGACTTGCATTGTTGTAGTTCAGCCTGTCACAATGAAACAAAGACACGTCATGATCCACATACAGAGTAGAGTGAAGGTGGGATGGGAAGTGACAGGGAGAAAGGGATAAGTGAGAAAAAAAGAGTTGAATGGGAGGAGAGAGAGAAAGAGCGAGAGGAGAGACAATTATAAAATAAACATTCTACCTGTACAACTGTAAGTTCTTGCCTCAGCTTAGTCACCGTGTTCTCTGCTTTCACCGCCCGTTTCTGAAATAAATTAATAAATGCAAAGACTTGGTACCAACCCACTTACTTCAGTGCTGTTTTTTCCCTTACAAATGTATTTAACAAACAATCTGAAAAACGCACCAGCGAATGGGAATGTGAACTGGGAATAGTTACAATTTCCATCCAGGATCGGAGCCCCATCCAACCCTGAGCTGGAAGTATGTGCTGCCACATTGTCCAGGCCAAACTCCCAGCCACAATAACCAGATAAATTCTCTCTACTGGCTTTTGAAACCAGAAGTGCAACTGAGGCTGGAAAATTGAACTGGGTTTCCACTGTACTAGCAGGGACAGTGTTGAGTGGGTCCTGCCCTCTCTCGCAGAGACCTGTTCTCACCGTCATCAGTTGCAGGTTCTCTTCTACTTGCTGAACCATTGCTTCTAATGCTCGTGCTTCCTTTTCCTCTTTAATTTTCCTTCTCTCCAGTTCTTCTTCCAATGTCCTAGTCCTAGGGAAATGGCCAGTGAACGTTTAGTGTTACAGCATATCAGGAGTTGTTTCATCAATGTCTCTATTTGTAATTCTCCAGAACAGCAATGCAAAATGTCCCTTTTCATACACCACCTACTTTTCCTCACTACTTTGATGAGGCACATGGTCTTCTAACATCAATCATCGTCTTGATATGAGTGATTTAATTATGATATCTTTTGTTTTACAGCTGAAGCACTGCAGAGCTTTACTCATGAGGTCAAGGATAAATCTGAACCTGAGCTGCAGAGGTGAAAGGTCAGTGTCCAAGCCCTTCCGTCCAATCTGTAACAGTTCAAGGAAGGGAAGAGGAATACAATAGTGTTGAAGTTAAATTGAAGCTAAATATGCAAAATTTGATCCCAGAATCTAGCTACTGTTGACTGGCCCAAAAAAAAATCCCAATTTCACTGGAAAAGCTGGCCAACTGTCACCATTTTGACTCTATGTTCAGGTAAACAATGTCGATTTGAACTATATGTACTGAGTTCATTCAAGAGCTGAAAAGTAGCTTTTAAATAAAATTGAGAAGACAAAGAAAACAGAAAGAGCCGATTGTTGCTGGTAGTAGTGCATTTCCTATTCATGCTGCTTTTCCTTTCGATCTTTACAAAACTACTACACTACATGCTTCATACCTCTTTATGTGGTTTTTTGCCAGTTGCTTTGCTTCTTTAGTTCGTCTCCGTAAAAGAGCATTTTCTTCTTTCAGCTGGAAGAGAAATGAGGATTATTTCCAATAAATTTCAGCTACTGGTACCTCTGCTGATGTCTCCACCTCTGCTACTGCCAGACTCAATCATTTCAGTGCAAACTTGGAAAGTTTTGCATCTTCTACCCACCTCATCCAGAAGTATGCTGCCTGTGTCCTAACTCACACCCAATCCTGTTTATTCATCCTCCATTTTGTTTGCTGAGATACAGCACCTCCTTGTCCAGCCACACTTCAATTTATAGTTCTCAACCTCAAGTTGAAATCCCTAGATACCTTTACTATTCAATATCCCTAAAGTCTCCTCTACTCCTAGAACATCATCCTCAGTCTCCAATCCTCAAACAGTGGTGTCAAGAAAACAACCTTTCCCTCAATGTTGCAAAAACAAAGGAGCTGGTTGTGGATTACAGGAGGAATGGAGACAGGCTGGCCCTTACTTACATCAATAGATCTGGGGTTGGGAGGGTGAACAGCTTTTCGGCATAAACATCACCGAGGATCTCACGTGGTCTGTACATAACTGGCTGTGTGGTGAAAAACGCACGACAGCGCCTTCTTCAGATGGTTGAAGAAGTTTGGTGTGGGCCCCCAAATCCTAAGGATTTTCTATAGGGGCACAATTGAGAGCATTCTGACTGGCTGCATCAATGCCTGGTATGGGAACTGTACTTCCCTCAATCACAGGACTCTGCAGAGAGTGGTGCGGACAGCCCAGCGCATCTGCAGATGTGAACTTCCCACTATTCAGGACGTTTACAAGGACAAGTGTGTAAAAAGGGCCCAAAGGATCATTGGGGACCTGAGTCACCCCAAACACAAACTGTTGCAGCTGCTACCATCCGGGAAATGGTACCGCAGCATAAAAGTCAGGACCAACAGGCTCCAGGACAGCTTCTTCCACCAGTCGACCAGACTGATTAACTCATGCTGACGCAACTGTATTTCTACGTTATATTGGTTGTCCTGTTGTACATACTATTTGTAATAAATTACTATATATCGCACATTGCACATTTAGATGGAGATGTAACGTAAAGATTTTTACTCCTCATGTATATGAGAAAGTAATAAAGTCAATTCAATTCATTCATACAATACACTAAATGAACATTAAAGTTCCCCTAGAAACATCTCTACCCCTTTTACAACCAATCCAGTGTATCCCAATGCTTTAATCTTTCATTATCCCTGCAATATTTTTGAAAGATTTATCCAATTCCTATTACAGGTGCTCCTTGAACATTCAATTTATGAATTTTCACTCTAATGCCATTGACTCTTCACTTATGAAGCTTGTCTTGCAGTAACAAAAAGCTCATCAATGCACTCTGTTAAGTATTTTCTTCCAGAATTTTCTGACTTTGTCAGTGTGTCTGCACTCTGCTTTTTATCTGAATCCATCAGCATTTATTTAGAAAGACCTTTGTCAGAGCAGTGTAGCAATTAGGGCGACGCTATTACAGCTCAGCGCATCGGGGTTCAGAGTTCAATTCTGGTTCCCTCTGTAAGTAAGTTTGTATATTCCTTCCCGCGTGTGCATGGTTTTCCTCCAGGTACTCTGGTTTCCTCCCACAGTCCAAAGACATGCCGGTTAGTAGGTTAATTGGTGGTTGTAAATTGCCCCGTGATTAAGTGAGGATTAGATTGGTGAGTTGCTGGGCGTCACAGCTCAGTGGGCCGGAAAGGCCTATTCCACGGTGAAACTCAAAAAGACGACTCTAAGAGTCATGACAAGCTGTAAATAGAAGCTAGACGTAATAGGTAGAATTGAAAATCAAGTATTTAGTGCACATCAGCCATTCAGTTAACTTGCAGTATCAGTAGTGTGAACAATCCTTAAAAATGCAGACAAAATAAATGTTAGTGCCCAAATATTAACCCTTGAAGTATAGCGGATTCTGGCTAATTGGGACACATTGGCACCAGTACATTTTGGCCCAACTAAGTGAGAAATAAGCAGTAAGATAATTCAATCTTTAAGATAATGTCTTTTTTGAGACGTTGTAAGTGTTGTTACTTCAATGTACTCATGTTATTTTTCCTGTATAATATAACAATAAGAAGATTTCAAAAGAAAGAAAGATAATTCAGAACTGTATTGCTCACTGCAGACTCAAGCATTTAGACTTGGTGATGCCAGAAAAGATTTCACTACTTCAAGAAGTTAGGAACTAAAAATATGAAGATATCAACAATCATCTGGAACTGCAACTGGAGATTCGGAGGATGCAATTGTAGTAAGAATCCTAAAATGCTAGCCAGAGAGAACAAGGAACAATTGCTGGGATCAAATGTGTGATGTGCGGGGGAAGGGTGACCTGGGTGCTAGGTGACCAAAGTACTGTCTCTGCAGACCTGAGCCTGTAGTGCCCGAGGCAATAGTCACGTGATGGGTCCACTGGACAAAGGATCAACTCAGGTAGGGGTGGAGAGAAGTGACCAGGGTATAAAAAAATGAGCACACTGATGGCGAGGTCTCTTGGATATGGGCTCACCACAGGTTAAGTTTCTCTACTTTCACGGAAGGCTGAGAAAAGTCCATCTCCCACCCCCCATCCTCACCGCATTCTACAGAGGATGTATCGAGAGCATCCTGGGCAGCTGCATCATGGCCTGGTACGGGAATTGCACCACCTCGGATTGCAAAGACCCTGCAGTGGATAGTGGGGTCGGTTGAGAAAATCATCAGGGTCTCTCTTCCCGCTATTACAGACATTTACACCACACGCTGCACCCGCAAAGCTAACAGTATTATGAAGGACCCCACACACTCCTCACACAAACTCTTCTCCCTCCTGCATCTGGAAAAAGGTACCAAAGCATTCGGGCTCTTGCGACCAGACTGTGCAACAGTTTCTTCCCCCAAGCCATCAGACTCCTCAATACTCAAGAGTCTAGACTGACATCTACATTATTTATTATATTGTAATCTGTCCTCTACTGTGCCTATTGTCTTGTTTATTATTTATTGCACTGCCCTGCACTGTTTTGTGCACTTTATGTAGTCCTGTGCAGTTCTGTAGTCTAGTGTAGTTTTTATGTTGTTTTTCATGGTCTAGTGTAGCCTTGTGCTGTCTCACATAGTCTAGTGTAGTTTAGTGTTGTTTCAAGTAGCACCAGGGTCCTGGAGGAACGTTGTTTCATTTTTACTGTGTACAATTAAGCAGCTTATGGTCAAAATGACAATAAACTTACTTGACTGGACTTGAAGTTGTGACTGGCACTGTGGACCGATTGGAACAGGCTCAGACGTGCTTCCGAGATAAGTACCACTTGGTGCAACTTGCAATAAAGTGTGTTGTGTGCGGCAAGACTTATTTCTATTGGATCTACAAACAGTCCTTAACTTTTGGCACAACAGCGATCATCAATATCATTGTATGAAGGCAGTCCATTACTTGCACCAGGTGTCAGAGCTGATTTTGTTCATTTACAGTCAATCAAAAGAACATGGCAACATAAATTACTCCATCAATAACTATAAGGAACTAATACACAGTTTTATAGGACTGTAGTAGTATTGGTAGTGTTCTGATTTGCTCTGTATTTCATTTAAATACTTAATTTATTACTCAGTTAAATGGTAGTTTGTCCTTTTTTTGCCTTTTCAACTACTTCCCTGAAACTTTGGCAAATTGGGACGAACACCAAGTATCAGTGACAAGAGTCAGTGCTTTTTGAACAGAACCACAGGAAACTCATGCTATTTAAAAACTATTTGCTCTAAGCACAGTGTAGTATCTAAAAGCCACACAAACACACTTGACTGATGCTAGTTAGAAACTGTTTGGCAACACCTCCTGCCCCAATTAAGCAGCACAGCGTCCCAAAATAAACAAAGAGCGTCCTGGATATTTTCTCGATTGATTTTTGATCTTTAAGGGTTATCCCAAATAAATGGCCCCCCTAAATAACCGATCGCTCAATTAACCGGGTCTTTGATTCTTGAGCTCCAGAACTCAACTAGAAACTAATGGAAAACTCAGAGTAAAACTAATGGGAAATGGCTTTTAATTTACAAAATTTCACTGAATGAAACACTCTAACTACAAAACAAGGAATACCTGTTTTACTAACCCTAATTGGAAGTACGCTTTAACCATTCCCTGTAAGAAGAAAAACCATCCCCTCAACACTTCTCAGTCATCACTTTAAATCTTTTCCACTCAGCCATTTCTTTGTATTGTGAATTGTTTCTTTAAGGCCTTCTTTGCTCTAAGAAGAGCGCACCCAGCTTTTCCCATCCATCCAGGTAATTGTATTCCTCATTCTTGGAACCTGCTAGCAAATTTCCTCTGTACTTCTCCAAAGCTCTCACGGCCTTCTTAAATTGGTGCTTTAATGAGACCCAAGGTGAGGGGGTGGGGTGGTGTTGGGGGAACCAGTATTTTGGAAGGATTTGACCTTACCTTCTCATTGCTTAGTAACTGACTTTGATAGAGAACCTCCCCGACCAAGTCAAAGTGATCCTTTGGAGGGTCATGGCTATCGCAAGAGGGGTCCATTTGTGAGGCTGCGTTCCCTTTGCAATGTTCCTCTTCTTCCTCCTCCTGGTCGTCGTCCACTTGCCACTCGGATGGTGCATACTGGGCGCCGTCATGATGCAACAGGTCAGCAGGGCTCAGTGCAAGTGGGGTGTTGGACATCTCGTGGAGAAAGTTAGAGAAACCACACTCATGAGCAGCCTCAATAACGGCAGGCTGGTACGTTTCACTCCAGTCGTCGTCCTCTTCATCCAGTGAAGGACTGTTGGGCATCGGATCTGGGAGGTAACTCTCTGGAAAACTCAGCTTCAAGTTCAATTCTTCGGCTGCGGACAGATCGTCTTCAAAGGCAATTCCGAGGGAGTCCTGTGGTGGAAGGTTTGTGTGAGGAAAGGCAGGGGACAGTGGGTGTGGGAGGAGGGAGGAGTTGGTAGAAATCGAACGGGTAAGAAATACATTGTTAGTGGAACTGCTAGGAAACAGAACGGCTGCATGCATGGTGCCATTAAAGTAACAGAATATACAACTGAGGAGTATACAAATTAGTTGTGTATATTGTTTAAGGAAACTAGGAGAATGATTGGTCTTGTAGTTCAGTTTAACAAGACAGCCATTGCAGAATGAAAGTCATTTTAATGATCATAGGAAAGTGAATGAGAATCAGGCCCTGCAGCAGCATACGCAAAGACATTTATCTGGCAAATATTAGCTATTTGAGAGAATTATCTAATTTCCTCCTTTCCCTTACTCTTTCCCATAACCCTTCAAATATTTTTCTTCAAATATTTATGACATTTCATTTCTTTCTTTCAAATCTCCTTGTCCAAACCCTTTGAAAGCTGTTCTGTAAACTACCAATTTTCATTATTCTCCCACCGATGGTCTTGCTGTCAGCTGTCTAGGCCCCAAGACCTGAACCTTCCTTTCTAACATATGCTACCAACCTCTAAAAGAACTGTTACCATCTCAAAGCTTTAAACTGATTGAGCAAGTGGACAAAAACATGGCGGATAAGTATACAATGTTTCATTGTGAAATTACCGTAGGGAAAAAAAATGAAAGGAAGTGTATTATTTAAATGGAATTAGAGTGGTAGGTGTTGACGTACAAAGAGATTTGAATGTCCTTGTATTCCAGTCACTGGAAACAAACATGATATTGCAACAAGCAGTTAAAGAGAGTAAATATCCACCTCGCAGACAATCAACACTGGCGCACCACAGGGATGTGTGCTTAGCCACACAGCTACACCCGTGACTGTGTGGCTAGGAACAGTTTAAATGCCATCAATATATTTGCTGACAAACAGCTATTGTTGGCAGAATTTCAGATGGCGCTGAGAAGGCGTACAGGAGTGAGATATATCAGCTGGCTGAGTGGTGTCACAGCAACAACCTAGCACTCAGTGTCAGTTAGACCAAAGAATTGATTGTGGATTTCAGAAAGGGTAAGATGAGGGAACACACACCTGTCCTCACAGAGGGATCAGAAATGTCAAGTTCCTGGGTGTCAACATCTCTGAGGATTTATCCTGGGCCCAGAATATCAACACAGCTACAAAAAAGGCACAGCAGCAGTTATATTTCATTAGGACTTTGAGGAGGTTTGGTATGTCACGAAAAACACTCACAAATTTCTACAGATGCGTTCTAACTGGCTGCATCACCATCTGGTATGGGGGGGGGGATTATTGCACAGAATCAAAAGAATTTGCAGAAAGTTGTGATTTTAGTCAGTTCCATCATGGGTACTAGCCTCCACAGTATCCAGGTCAAGGAGCAACGCCTCAAAAAGACCATCATTAAGGACATGCCCTGTTCACATTTTCTACCATCAGGAAGGAGGTACAGGAGCCTGAAGGCACACACTTAATGATTCAGGAACAACTTCTTCCCTTTTGTCATTTGATTGCTGAATGGACATTGAACCCATGAACACTAACCCACTACTTTTTAAAAAAAAATTTCATAACATATGCCAGTGATATTAAACCTCATTCTGAAAGCATGTTGGCCTTCAGTGAGTTTTGGTCTCCTTGTCTTAGAGTAAATAACATTTTACCATTTGAGAGATTGGAGCAAAGATTCACCAGACCGATTCCAGGGATGCCAGAACTGCTATATTAGAGAGTAAATCAACCACTGTATGCATTCACTGGAACTTTAAAAAGGGATCAAATTAGAAAATTCTGACAGGGTCTGATAAACTGATATGGGGAAGTAATATTTCCTTTGACTGGGATCTAGAATGAGGGTTCTCGTCTCAGGTTACAGAAACTGAAATAAGAAGCGAGGTTAAGTGAAATAAGGAGATAGATGATTTTCTAGACACAAAAGAAATATGGTGTAGGGGTAGAGTGGGAAACTCTATTAAGTGGTGGAGTAAGCTTGCATGAGCTGATCCTATGATTCCAAGTAAATCTTTTCCAAAAGTGGAAGTTCTCTACTAATCCAGATTGTTGCTATGAGAATATGAGTTGTACACACCTTCAGCTGTTGGTGCGTCTGCTTTTTCACCTCTCCCCCTTTAGTTGTTGACCGACTTTTAATCTTGATAAATTCCTTAAAGGAAAAGGGGTTTGTTTCTTCATCATCCTTTTCCTTTTCACCTGGAAGAGGCAGGCAAAAGCAAAAGAGAATTAAATGGCACAGTTCAATTAATGCTCAGTAACACTGAATCAACTGCTGTTGATCAGAGGAATGCCAAATTACTAAATTTGTTTTTTGTGACTCCCGGGAGGAGAAAATATTATCAACCTGGTTTCCTGCACTAGTGCTTATACTGGGATGCATCTGATGGCGACTGGAAAGCTTGTCCCATCCCCAAAACTAAGCAGTCCAATGATATTTATGACAGCATCAGGGGAAATGATGGTGCAGAAAATTGCTTGGCTGATGGTCAAGCAGTTTCCTGGCCCCTCATTTCCCCAGATACCACACAGAAGAATGGATTTCTGGCCATTAAATGAATCAAGAGACATGGGGCTAGGGGAGGAAAATGGTGCTGAGATAGAAGCTCAGCCACGATCATGTCGAAGATCTTTGAGAGGCCGAAAGGCCTCTTTATGTTTTTATAGTCAGGATTATTCCTGATAGCTTCAGTCACCTGAACTTGCACTTTCTCCTATGCCCACTTGTAAAGGCTTTAGTATATAACTCAAACCAACATTCCCAGCAGAGAGCTGTGGATATACTGCATCATGAGGGGGACATTGATATACCATCTGCCTCTCAAATGGACATCAAAGAACTTACACCACCATTACAAGGTGCAGAGATGTCCCATTTCCTCAGGCAATATTCATCCTCTACTAATACCCAGAACAAAACAACAAGAACATTATCTCAGATGTTGCTTGTGGTATTTTTGTACCAGAGTCAATACGTTGGTAGCCATTTGAGGAATTTGTATAAAAACTGATTGAATCCCATGGGGTGAGGTGTTATTGGAGGTACATTTCTTGGAAGAATGACATATAAAGCATTCTAATAAAGGACCACTGATTTGTATTGTTAACACTGTTTCTCTCCACCAAAAGAGTACTTCCAGTATTTTCAGCATAAAAAGCTGACACTGTGAGACAACCAGGAACTCCCAGTCAACTCAATGGGCAAATATCTAGCTAATTGACTACAATGTGGGAAGTTAAGAAACTCTCTATTTTAGCAGAAAGAAATAAAAAGCAGTGGCTAAAAATCAAGGAATTGCAGAGATCTAACATGCAGCAGGGTTTGGGTGTCCTTCCCGAAATGATCTTTTCTTGTACTAGAATTGGTCTATAAAACAAAGGAGACCACATACAGAATACCGTGTACAGTACTGGCGTTTTTATACAAGGAAAGATGTTAAATCATTGAAAGTAGTTGAGTGAAGGCTTATTGGGCAGGTATCCTGGGTTGTTTTGTGAGGAGAGACTGGAACCTGTAAGAGTGAGAGACGACTTGGTTGAAATGTACATACTCTTAGGAGTTTTAACAGGATTACTACAACAAGAGTGATTGTTTAAACAGTAAGGGGTCACTCATTTAAGACAGAGTTTTTATTCTCACGGGGATTATGACCATTTGGAAATGTGGATGCAGAATATCTGTGTATTTTAAGACAAAGGTAAATTGATTCTAGATAAGCAAGGGTGTGGGGGGGGGTGGATGAACAAGAATGAAGAGGCAAGAATAGATCGACCACTATTCTCGTTTAAAATCGCTGTGCAAAGGGCTCGAACCTCCGGAGACAACTCTACAGTGATTCCAATCCCGCCACCATTCAAACGGCTGCAGTTTAACTCCACTGAAGGGAGGGGGCAGCTGCCTTCTATCGGATCGAGGGTTATCCCACAGACCCAGGGTCAGTGATCACTTCTGCCTCACCTCGCTCTCCCCGGGAGCTCATCCTCACCGCGGTCAGCAGGCCGTTGTCAAGGGCCAATTGACCCGGATCTCGTTCTTGTCGGGGGTAAGTGGCCGGAAGTTCACAGGCAGCCAAGATGGCGGCGCGCATGACGAGGCTGAGGTCGTGGACTCAACTCCGCAGGTAAAAAGCACGGAGACGCGGTGGGTGCGCCTCGGGATCCCGTTCCTGGTACGCTCTGTGTTTGTGTTGCGTGTCGGAGGTTAACGCTTAGCTCTCTGTGCCGCAGGTGTGGCCTCGCCGGCAGCAGGCGGTACAGCAGCGCCGGGTATCCCGGGATCCCGCTCTCCACGCCGTTGCCCAATGTCCCCAAACCGAACTACGCCACGGTTGGCGACCACGACAAGCATGAAACGCGTATCACGGTGCTGGAAAACGGATTGCGAGTGGCCTCACAGGACAAGTTCGGCCAGTTCTGCACAGTTGGTGGTGAGTGGAAGAGGCTAGCAGTTTCAGTGTTGACCAATAATCATTCTTCAACCCACATCATAAGCACACAAATCAGTTTATCTGATCCTTATTACAGTGCTGTAGGCGCGATGTTGTTTTTGATATGCTGCCCCCTCCCCCGTTTCTGAAGTATCTATGGTAGTTGCTTTGAGACCAGAGTACTTTATTCGCTAAAGTCAGCCTTACAATCTGATGTCCGTATCTTCTAGTTTCTGTTTTCATCCATAACTTTGTTTTGTGCTTCAATGATGTCAATGTCTCAGTAAGGTAACACATTCCAAAAATGTACAACTTGAATGAATAGACTTTCCCTTCATCCTTGCTTAAAATTCAAAGTAAATTTATTATCAATGTTCATATGTCATCATTGACAACCCTGAGGTTCATTTTCTTTTGAGTATACTCAATAATAACATTAGTAGAATCAGTGAGTGACTCCACAAACTTGGGTATTGAACCTGTGCAAAAGACAACAAACTGTGCAAATACAAACAAAAAGAAATAATAAATAAATAAACAATAAATATCAAGGACATGCGTCCTTGAAAGTGAAGTAATGTTTCAGTGATGGGGCAAATGAAGTTATCTCCTGATGGTTGAGGGGTATTAACTGTTCCTGAACCAGGTAGTGTGAGTCCTGAGGCAGCAAGAAGAGTATGTCCTGGGTGGTTGAGGTCCCAGATGATGGATGCTGCTTTCTGTAATTTTGCTTTGTGTAGATGTGCTCAGTGCTGGGGAGGGTTTACCTGTGATGGACTGGGCTGTATCCATACTTTTTGTAGGATTTTCCATTCAACGGCATTGGTGTTTCCATAATCGTGTCACTATAGTCTCCACTGCCCATCAATACAAGTTTGTCAAAGTTTTGGATGTCATGCCAAATCTTCGCAAGCGCCTGAGGAAGTAGGGGTGCTGTCATGCTTTCTTCCTAATCGCACTTGCATGCTGGGCCAAGGACGGGTCCTCCAAAGTAATAACGCCAAGGTATTTAAAATCACTGACCCTTTCCTCCTCTGGCCCTCTGAGGGCTGGTTCATGGGCCTCTGATTGCCTCCTCCTGAAGTCCAGTAGGCTCATTATTGTGAGGCTGTATCTCCAAGTTTAGATGCTCAGCACCTATCCTATCAGTCCTTGAGGACCATGCATGTCCCTTCGAGAGCACCTCTTATTCTATTGAAATACACTGAGTAAAGGTAAATGTTGGTCAGTCTCACCTAATAACACAACCCAGTCATCCCAGAATCATTCAGCTGTGCTAATTGCATGGTCATATATTCATAGTAAAAAGCAGAAAACCACTGACACCAGAAATCTGAAATAAAAGTAGAAAATGCTCGGGATTCTAGGCAGGCTAGGCAAGATTTGTGGGGAAAACATGATAAAGCTTCATTGATTTGAAACATTAACTCTGATTCTCACCACAAATATGGCCTGAGTATCTCCATTTTCTGGTTTAAATTCATATTAAGTTCGCAATCCCAGAATGCAAATCAGTAAACCCTTGTCAAACCTCGTAAAATCACAGCAAGGCTTGATTCCTTTTGAACACCAACTTTTAGTAGTTTCTCACCATCTAAAAAGAATTGTTTATTTGTGTTTCATACTAATGTGAAACCCCCTTTTTTATATAACACTATTTATCTGCCATTCCTTTACCCACATACTAATTGGTCTGTAACCCTTTACAGATTCTACACAGGCCGCTTTCCAATCAGATTTTGTGTTATAAACAAACTACGTGGAAAATAGTTGTGCCCAGCAAAAAGATTAATGCCAGGACCTACTCATTATGACTATTGAACTGCTTCACAGTTTAATGCTGCAAGCTGCCCTCTGTGTTCTAGTGGATGCCGTTTGAATTGCTAATTGCTTGCTGTCCGCACTAGTGCACTATGATTTATAACAGGGACACATTGGTCCATCTAAAGATCAAAAAATACCTGTAGCTTTTTTAAAGTCGGATTTTGTATTTTCCTCGCTGAGTGATTGATTTCACATTTCTTTACATCGTTCTTCATTGACCATATTCTTTATGAGCCGCCGGTCTTCCTAGTCTCTGCACTCCCACGTAGCTTGCTTTCACATTTAGCTGTGCATCATCAACAAACTCTGGTTTATCGTCTCCTGGTGCTTTTCCGAAAGTATTTGTACAGCATGCACCATTTTCCTTAAATAAAAAAACTGCCAATACTAGAGATTCCTATTAAGAATGGGTGCTGGAAACACAAAACTGCCACATGCCCAGAGGTTATATGAGGGTATTCTGAGATTTTTATCTCCCAACAAGTGAAGAATGCTAAAAACCCAAGATCACGTGGAATGAAAAAGAGTTTGTGCTTCAGATAAAATATTCTGCCTGTGCGGCTAATATTTATCGTACGCTTGGATGTTATTACTCTTTCCTCTTGTCCACCGTATCAGCTACTTCAAAAACTGAGCAGAACTGTCACAACAACACCTGTTTCATAAATCCACTTTGATTTTACTCAACAAAGTTAGGATTTTCTCAGTGCCTTGTTGCTCAGATTATCGTGATTTCTTTACTGTTGATGTCAGACTTACAGTTCCCTTCTCTCACTTTCTCACGCCCTCTCTCATTGTAGCATTATGTTGGACACTGTTATTGATCTCTGCCAGTTGCCCGGAGACACCATGAGGAGTGGGTATGCTGAGATTTTACCCCCTAAACTACCAGGCATTGACAAATGCTAAAGCCCACAACTAGATATTTACATTGAGGGAATCGTTCATTTTATTTTACTGACTGCATTTGGGTCTTTAAAATATGCCACACAAGCAATCATAGGTACATAAAGACCCCTGGTTTATCCAGTCTTTCCCCTATAGCAGTGATGCTTTGTTTGTCCAAAATGCACTTCCTTCCTCTTGAGATCATGGAGTTCCTGGGTGTTTCTTGGATTTTTTAATCTTTATATATGCACAAGATAACCACCAATACATAAATCCATGCAATTCTTGCTCAAATAGTTCACAAATTGTGCAGTGAGTCAGCAAGCTGTCCCACAATTTGGTGTTCTTTGGGGGTGCACCATCTGGCATGAGTTGAAATTGCTACTTTTGTTTTGTCCAAATCTGTTTAACTCCACTGCAACACAATCTCTCCCCTTACCGTCATTATTGCTAGAGAGCTGTACAATAGTTGTAGAAACTGACCTGTGTTCATGTCCTTGTTCACAGGCTCCATTGCCAGTCAGGTGAGCAGTCGTATGTCTTGGGATTAGGTTCCTCTTGCCTTGTTTTAGTATTTTTGCTCCCTGCACAAAGATCAAAGTAAATTTATTATCGAAAGCACATACGTCACCTAAGTTTAATTTTACATAAGAAATAGGAGCAGGAGTAGGCCATCCGGCCCATTGAGCCTGCCCCGCTATTCAATAAGATCATGGCTGATCTGTCCGTAAACTTAGCTCCATCTACCCGCCTTTTCCCCATAACCCTTAATTCCTCTACTGTGTAAAAATCTATCTAACTGTATCTTAATTATATTTAGCGAAGAAGCCTCAACTGCTTCCCTGGGCAGAGAATTCCACAGATTCACCACTCTCTGGGAAAAACAGTTTCTCCTCATCTCCGTCCTAAATTTTCTCCCCTGAACCTTGAGGCAATGTCCCCGAGTTCTAGTCTCACCTACCAATGGAAACAACTTTCCTACTTCCATTTTATCTATCCCTTTCAAAATGTTGTATGTTTCTATAAGATCCCCTCTCATTCTTCTGAATTCCAGAGAGTATGGTCCCAGGCGACTCAATCTCTCCTCATAGGTTAACCCCTTCATCTCTGGAATCAACCTGGTGAACCTCCTCTGCACTGCCTCCAAAACCAGTATATCCTTCCTCAAGTATGGAGACCAGAACTGCACACAGTACTCCAGGTGCTGTCTCACCAGTACCACTTGCAGCATGACCTCCCTGCTCTTGAATTCAATCCCTCTAGCAATAAAGGCCAACATTTCGTTTGCCCTCTTAATAACCTGTTGTACCTGCAAGCCAACTTTTTGCGATTCATGAACAAGCACTCCCAAGTCCCTCTGCACAACAGCATGCTGTGATCTTTCACCATTTAAATAATACTAATATTCTTGTGGGCTTGCTCAATAAAATAACAACTGTAACAGAATCAATGAAAGACCGTATCAACTGGGGTGTTCAACCAATGCACAAAAGACAACAAACTGCAAGTACAAAAAGAAAGAAATGATAATTATAAATAAACGAACAATGAATGTTGAGATGCAGCCAGTCAATATACTCTCCACTGGTATCTACAGAAATTTGTCACGCTGAATCTTTGCAAACTCCTGGGGAAGTAGAGGCACTGTTGTGCTTTCTTCATTACATTTGCATGCTGGGCCCAGGACAGGTCCTCTGAAATAATAACACTGAGGAATTTAAATTTGCTGACCCTCTCTACCTCTGATCCTCCCATGAGGACTGACTCACGGGCCTCTGGTTTCCTTCTCCTGAAGTCAGTAATCAGCTCCTTGGTCTTGCTGTCATTGAGTGAGAGGTTGTTGTTGTGGCACCACTCGGCCAGTTTTTCAGTCTCCCTCCAGACGAGGCCCTGGCCAAGCTGTTTGACCTCAGTCTGACTAAGAATGTATTTGAATTCAACAATGAATTCAATCTACAAGTCAAAGGCACGGCGATGGGAAAGAAGTTCACCCTGGCCTATGCCAACATATACATCGCAAAGTAGGAAGAGGCAGTGTACCCAAAGTGCCCTAAAATCCCCTGTGCCTCTGCAAATACCTAGATGATGTCTGGGGAGGTGTGGACACATTCTGAGACAGAATTAAAGGAATTCATTCAAATCCCGAACAGTCATCACCCCTCCATGAAGGTTAAGGCCACAACAAGTAGGAAGAAAGTTGATCTCCTGGACACAACAGTATTTAGACTAGCACCAGAAAATAGCAGCCAGAAGCTAGCCACTAAGGTATTTTTCAAAACCGCAGACACACATGCCCTCCTTCACACAAGCAACCACCACCTAAACACGCCTTCGGGGCATTGTCAAATCACAATTGACCCAGTTTCAGCACATTTACACCAGGAAGGAGGACTTCCAACAGGCCAGAACTATCCTCTGACAGGCTACGGTAGACAGAAACTCGGGCACATCAAGTCTTGACTTCTCGAAAGGCCTCACAAATCCCAGACCACAGAACACACAAGCTGCCATTGATAACAGGATACTGTGGGATGGTGGTTAATATCCACAGGACAATTAAATCCCACATTGAACAATTTAAGCGGTGGGGGGGAACACGGGGGGGGGGTCAATGCACAGTGGAGTTAGCTTTTAAAAGTGGTCAAATCTTGAGGGACGTTCTGGTTAGAACCAAATTACATGCAGCCACAAGACCAGAACAGAGCTGTCAGCAGACTTTTCTAGCAGCATAAACTGGCCAGACCTTCAAAGAAAAGGAGCAGAAAGGAAATGGATTGAAACATTACAAAACTACTCCCCAAATGATCTAAATGAAGCCTAAGAACTAGCCCTAAAAGCAAATGGTATAAGCTTAATAACTAGGCCGAAAATACTGATTGGATCTATGAAGTTATCCTATTCTCGATGCTCTAACACATTCCCTCTTAATTTAATTTAATCCAGATTGGATTCCCATGCACCCAGATACTTTTCTTTTTCAATCTCTTTATTAATTTTAGAATATATAAACAAAACATAGCAATGATACAAATAATAGGAGATAAATTGTTACACTTACAAACAGTAATTGTAAAGTCCAATATTGAAATTTGACAAAGCTCCCAATCATGTAAAACTAACAACGGATAAAACAGATCTAAAAAAAAACATGAAAAAGAAAAAAAAACCAAAACCAAAAAAAAAACCCAACCCAAAAGAAAGACAAAATTAATCAACTAAACTAAAAGACTTGGGCAAATGTAAGAACTTAAAAATGGAAAAGAAGAAAACCTCAGTGCCAACGACTCCATTCCCCTCCAACAACAATACAGAGAAATAGAATAGGTTTGGAAATAAAGATATTACATTAAGTGAAAATGCTGAATGAATGGCCTCCAAGTTTTTTAAACTTGATGGAAGGGTCATAAACTGCACTTCTAATTTTCTCCAAATTCAAACACAGCATAGTTTGTGAAAACCAATGAAATACCTTAGGAGGATTAATCTCTTTCCAATTCAATAAAATAGACCTTCTGGCCATTAAAGTAAGAAATGCAATCATTCTTCGTGATGAAGAGGTTAAATTATTTAAATCTATCATTGGTAGTCCAAAAATAGCAGTAATTGGATGCGGTTGTAAGTCTATATTTAAAACCGTTGAAATAATATCAAAAATATCTTTCCAATATTTCTGCAACAGGGGACATGACCAAAACATGTGGGTTAGAGAAGCTATCTCAAAATGACATCTGTCACATATTGGATTAATTTAAGAGTAATAATGAGATAGTTTATCTTTGGACATATGAGTCCTGTGCACTACTTTAAACTGTATCAACCTATGCTTAGCACATACAGAGGATGAATTCACCAACTGAAGAATTTTTTCCCATTTTTCAGTCGGTATAGTAATCTCAAGTTCTCTTTCCCAGTCAGCTTTAATTTTATTAGAAGCATCAGGACATAAATTCATAATTATATATAATTGCTACAACACTTTTCTGAGAGAGATTTAAATCTAAAATTTTTTCCAAGATATCCGTTGGATATGGATGGGGGAAATTAGGGGAAACAGTAATTAAAAAGTTCCTAATCAGTAAATATCTGAAAAAATGAGTTCTGGGTAAGTTATATTTATTAGAAAGTTGATCAAAAGACATAAAACAATTATCCATAAATAAATCGCAAAAAGATATTATACCTTTAATTTTCCAATCAGAGTAGGCTTGATCCATCGTGGAAGGTTGAAAAAGGAAGTTTGACAAGATAGGGCTTGCTAGGATAAATTGATTAAACCCAAAAAATCTTCGAAATTGAAACCATATACGTAAAGTATGCTTAACTATTGGGTTATTCATTTGTTTATATAATTTAAAAGAAGTAAAAGGAAGTGAAGTTCCTAAAACCAAACCCAAGGAAAACCCTTGTAATGAATTAGATTCAAGATTTACCCAATGAGGGTTTAAAGATACATCCAGATCTCGTAACCAAAATTTTAAATATCGAATATTAATTGCCCAATAATAGAATCTAAAATTCGGGAGGGCAAGCCCTCCCTCCTTTTTAGACTTCTGTAAATACCTTTTACCTAACCTAAGATTTTTATTCTGCCAAATATATGAGGAAATTTTTGAATCTACATTATCAAAAAAAGATTTTGGGATGAAAATTGGGACTGATTGGAATATATACAAAAATTTAGGCAAAATGATCATCTTAATAGCATTAATCCGACCAATGAAAGACAAAGAGATTGGCGACCATTTGGTAAATAACAGTTTAATCTGATCAATTAAAGGTAAAAAATTAGCTTTAAATAAATCTTTATATTTTTTCGTAATTGTTATCCCTAAATATATAAATGAATCATTAACCAGTTTAAATGGTAAAAATCGATAAATAGGTACATGCTTATTTAAAGGGAATAATTCACTCTTATTAAGATTCAATTTATAACCAGAGAAGTTACTAAATTGAGCTAACAAATCTAAGATAGCAGGAATTGACTTCTCCGGGTTAGAGATATATAGCAGCAAATCATCTGCATATAATGATAACTTATGTATTTCATTCCCACGGGTAATACCAACAATATTTGGCGAGTTACGAATAGCAATTGCTAAAGGTTCAAGAGCAATATTAAATAGCAAAGGACTAAGAGGGCAACCTTGCCTAGTGCCACGAAAAAGACGAAAAAAGGGAGATCTATAATTATTTGTACAAACCGAGGCTACCGGCGAGTAATATAACAATTTAATCCAAGATATAAATGTCAAATTAAAATTAAATTTCTCAAGAACATTAAATAAATAAGGCCATTCGACTCTGTCAAAAGCTTTCTCAGCATCTAAAGAGATAATACATTCCGGGGTGGTAAATGAAGGGGTATAAACTATATTCATTAACCTCCTAATATTAAAGGATGAATAGCGATTCTTAATGAATCCGGTTTGATCCATAGAAATAATTTGAGGTAACACCTTCTCCAATCTAGTTGCTAGAAGTTTTGAAAAAATTTTAGAGTCTACATTCAAAAGAGATAGTGGTCTGTATGATGTACAATCAGTAGGATCTTTATTCTTTTTAAGAATTAAGGAAATAGAGGCTTCATAAAACGATTGTGGTAATTTACCTAAGCTGATTGCTTCCTTGAATATTCTAGACAACTTAGAGGAAAGAATGGAGGAAAAAAATTTTTTTAATTCCACTGTAGACCCATCCGGACCGGGTGCTTTACCAGAATTCAAAGATGAGATTGCAATTATTATTTCTTCCTCTGAAATGGAAGTTTCTAATGATAGGGACTCTTCGGGTGATAATTTCGGAAAACTCAATTTACTTAAAAAGTCATGCATAAATTAGAGTCACGAGGAAAATCAGAGTGATATAAAGAGGTATAGAATTCTTGAAAGGTTTGATTTATCCCAGCATGATCCACCGTGAAAGTATCATCCTGTTTACAAATCTTAGTAATTTGACGTTTAACCGAATCAAATTTCAAATGGTTAGCCAGTAATTTACCCGATTTATCACTATGAATATAAAAATCACTCCTAGTTCTCATTAATTGATTTTCGATGGAGGATGTTAATACTAAACTATGTTCCAATTGGAGTTCAACTCTATGTTTGTACAGCTCCTTACTGGGAGAAATAACATTTTTTATCGACTTCTTTAATTTTATCAACCAACAAAAGTATTTCATTGTTAACACGTTTTTTCAAACCAGCCAAATAGGAAATGATCTGACCACAGATATAAGCTTTAAAGGCATCCCAAACAGTTCCATTGGAACCTTCGTCCGTAGTATTAGTTGAAAAAAATAAATCGATCTGCTCCTTTATAAATTTGACAAAATCTTGATCTTGAAGCAAAATAGGGTTAAATCGCCATTGTCGGCTAGTACAGGAGGTGTCCATTAACTTGACGGAAAGTTTCAGTGGAGCATGATCTGAAATAACAATACTATCATAATTACAATCAAGTACATCTGGAATCAAACGGGAGTCAATCAAAAAATAATCAATTCGGGAAAAAGAACGGTGAACATGTGAAAAAAAGGAGAATTCCTTGTCATTTGGATGTAGAAATCTCCAAATTTCTAAAATCCCAGAATCCAACATAAAAGAATTAATAATAGTAGCCGACTTGTTCGGTAAAACCGGACTAGCTATGGATCTGTCCAACATGGGATTCAGACATAAATTAAAATCACCACCCATTATCAACATATACTTGTTTAAGTTAGGAAAGGAAGTGAATAATTGTTTAAAAAATTCAGGGTAATCCACATTCGGAGCATAAACATTCACCATAGCGACCTTTTTATTAAAAAGTACCCCAGTAATTAACAAAAATCTGCCATTAGGATCCGAAATAATGTCTTGATGAATAAATGTAATTGAAGGATCAATAAAAATTGAAACGCCTTTAATTTTGGCTTGAGCATTTGAGTGGTATTGTTTCCCTTTCCAAAACTTAAAGAAGCGTTGATTATCCTCTTTCCTTACATGAGTCTCTTGTGCAAAAATAATATGAGCATTCAGTCTTTGGAACACTTTGAAAACCTTTTTCCGTTTTATAGGATGGTTTAAACCATTTGTGTTCCAAGAAACAAAATTAATAGTATGAGCCATAATTAAGAGTTAACCCTTTGGTAAGAAAAGGGTTAACCACAATGTGAACTCATAGAACCGGAAGAGGAATACATGATTAGCGAGGAACCGGAAATCCCGACACTGCGGACATCTTGGTAGTTCTGAAGCAGCCCAATAGAAAAAATTAAAAAAGAAAAGGACTGACCCACCCCCCCATCCCCAAGAACCCCGAACTAAGCCAGAAATGGCGGAAGGAAGCTCTAACTAAAACTAATTCTAACCCCATTTCTGCAGGGGGCAACTCCAAAAATATATGTTAAATAAAAGATCTCCCAGAAACTAATGCATGTAAAAAATAACCAGTATAATAATTAATCTACATAATAAAAATTAGTAAAATATATAAATTTAAAAAAGTCAGTACATATAATTAGTTATAAACGAATAAATAAAAAATCGCTTCCAAAATGAAAGGAGGATTATGGGAAGAAGAAGCATAGGAACATGGCGTCCCGAAAAAGAAACAAAGGAGGCTAAACAAAAAGAAAGACAAGTCGCCATTTTAATTATGCGAAAACCAAAAGTAGGAAACATATAACTAAAAATGATTGTCGAATCATATCATAAATAATAGCGAAAAAGGAAAAGTTAAAACAAAAGGTTAACTAAAAGAAAACTGATGTTAATTTACAGAAGATAAATATTCTATATAAGTTATAGAATAACAACTATAGTAGTAAATAAAGAACAAAAATCTTAGACTTAAAATAAACCTTCATCGCGCGATAATAAGAGGTTCATTTTATAAAGAAAACACCAGAAGAAAAAAAAATTGGTGCTGGAAGCACCCAACACAGATTAAGAGAGGGTATCTGTATCAGAAGGGAAGTTATCATCCAAAAAGCTTCGGGCAGCAGTCGTAGAATGGAAAACACGACGATTTCCATCAGGAAGAGAGATTCTGAGACGTGCAGGATACAATAGTGCCGGTTTGAGATTTTTTTGATAGCATTCCGACATTAGAGGTTTAAAAGTCAGTCGTTCCTTCATCACTTCAGGACTGTAATCTTGAACTATCTTGAAGGAATGCTGGCGATACTTGATCATCCCTTGTCGACGAGCAACCTGGAGAAGTTGTTCTTTAACATTGACATAATGGAAACGAAGAATAACTGGTCTAGGTTTAGAAGCAATCGCTGCCGACTTTGTCCACGGTATACGATGGGCGCGGTCGAGTAATGGAGGATCATTGGGAAAAACTGAACCGAACAAATCTTTTAAAAGTTGAGCAAAGAATATTGCAGGATCTCCAGCCTCAACATCCTCGGGTAAACCGATTAAACGTAAGTTTTGTCTTCTCGATCGATTCTCAAGATCAATAACTTTGGATTTAAGTTGTTGAAGTTGTTTAGTAGTCGAAGCTAGATTCTTCTCTTTTGTGTCCGTCTTCTGAGATTTAGTATCCAGTTCAGAAATTTTAGCATCGTGTTTCTGAACATCAGAATCCAGGGATTTCAAAGAGTCCGTGATTGATTTTAAATCTTCATTGAGGCTTTGGCGATGTTGTTCAAATTGAGCCGATAAGCTATCAGATAACTTTATCCGCTGCTGCTCAAACATTTCCTCCATAACTTCGTAAGTTAATTCCGTTTGTTTAGAATCACCTTTCTTCTTTGCTCCGTTCCCATCAGCGTCTTTCCCATTTTTGGTTCTAGATCTCGTACTCATTTCTCTAAACTCGAAATTTGCAGTTGACGAAAGGAAATCAATTAATCAGTAAATCAAGAAGATAAAATAAATCTTCTGGTGTACTTAAAGTTGATTAGATCAAGGAGATCAAAGGTTGAAAAGAATAACGGGGATGGAGCGAAGCCAAAGAAGCGACCTCACTCCATGAGTGCTCCCTGCAGACTCACCCAGATACTACAGAGATCACCAAAAACTATGCAAAGCAGAGAAGATAAGTCTTCTGTGATCTCACGAATAGTCCTGTACGTCTCCCATTACAGATACCACCCCCCGCCCCCAAGCAGACCAACCTAAGGGATACCCCATCCCATTCTGCTGGAAGATGTACAGCTCAAGAACAACTCCTCCCCATGCCCCCCTCTCCCCTCCAGCCTTTTACCACCACCCCCCATCCCCAGACACCCCACCCTGCAAAAATTCACTTCAGGGAGGTAGCACCATCAATTTGCGGGAGACTCCTGGAATTTCTGGGAGAGATGGGATGTTTGCAATAGAGTAGCTCCTTAGCAGCTAGCCAGCTAGTTTAAATAACGTTTGCTCTGCTAATGAATGAATGACACCTGTTAAACTCACCTCAACATGTCTTTTACAGTCTTAACCCACCATGGGCAATAGAAAAATCACTTGCAAACAGTGCAGCGAGCAACACTGTCATTATTTTTGACCCCTATTAGGCAGGAGTACACTTTAGGGTAGTCTGGGGTGACGTACGTTTTATATTTTCTTTTTTTGGAACACCGCCATGGCGTGCGCGCTCTCGCTCTCTCAAAAAAAAATTGATTTCCGGGATATTGTATATAATTTGCAGGCATCAGGGAGCCACTATTAATATGCAGGAGGCTCCCGGAACTTCCAGGAGAGGTGGGATGTCTGCATCCCCTAACCTTCACAACTCCACAGACCCCAGCCTGGCCAAGCCCCTCTCGCTCCTCCAGATCCTCACTTCCATCCCAACCCTACTCCTATCTGTAATCCCAACCACTGGCTCACAGCCCCACAAACCTGATCACTCATTCCCTTCAATCCACCCCCAACACTAGTCATAAGCAATTACCCCACCACCCCACAAACCCTTAGCATAGCTATAACCCTAAACCTTCAGAGAGATGTAAGAAGGAGAAAGATCCCAATAAAGGTAAATAGTGTTGGACCAGGTTAATGAAAGTGTTGACCAGATTGAAGTACCAGGGTCAAGTGACACTGTATCTCCAGTAATGAGATCAAGGAGGAAAATTTCAAGGTCTCTCCCAAAATTACTCTCATGTTAATCTCATGTTAGTCCTGACGAAGGGTCTCGGCCTGAAATGTCGACTGCGCCTCTTCCTATAGATGCTGCTTGGCCTGCTGCGTTCACTAGCAACTTTGATGTATGTTGCTTGAATTTCCAGCATCTGCAGAATTCCTGTTGTTTGCTCATGTTAATCTCATTCATTTTACCCCAATTCTTCTGCTGGTGCTCAGTATCTGCCCTTTGCCCAGTGTCCTAAAGCATTTTCTTTTCAAAATCAGGATTAGAACATAGAACAGTGCAACACAGCACCAGACCCTTCAGACAACAGTGTTGTGCTAACCCAGCTAAAAAGCAAATCAAAAACATCCAAACACTAATTCCTCCTACCTACACAGTGTCTGTATCCCATCTTCCTCACATCCATGTGCCTATCTAAATGTCTCTTAAAAGCCTCCAGTGTATTTGTCTCTTCCACCGTACCAGGCAGTGTATTCCAGGCATCCACCACTCTGAGTAGAAAACTTACCCCTCACACCCTCCTTGAACCTCTGGTATTAGACATTTCAACCCTGGCAAACAAATACTCCCTGTACACTCTATCTATGCCTCTCATAATCTTATAAACCTCTATCAGATCTCCCCTCGGCTTCTGCCGCTGCAGAGAAAACAACCCAAGTTTATCCAGCCTCTCGTGACAGCACATGCCCTCTAAACCAGGTAAATCTATTCTGCACCCTCTCCAAAGCCTCAACATTCTTCCTGTCGTGGGGCGACCAGAACTGTGTGCGATATCCCGGATGTGGCCTAGATGTTGGCTGAGGATACTGCCATTAATAGGATTGTATTTTTCAGTTTTAGTGAATGCTGGGTCAAGACATGAGGTGAAATTTCCCAGCGGCATTTCCCACTTTCTGGAAAAGCTGGCATTTTCTGTAAGTATCAATGTATTTTCCACATTTTATCAAGAATCTTAAACAATTTGATCACGAGCACAGTTTTTGAAACAAAAATAATGAGATGGTCAAAGTGGGTTGAATAGTAAATTTTAAAACAATAATAGCGAATTCTTAATAGTTGATGAAAACTGTCTGCGAGTCAGAGTCAGGATCCGGTCATTGACCAAAATTTAATCCAGGACATTCCATGGTAATTTAGCTTAAATTGGAAGTAAGGCTAATTAGTAGCTATTTTGCTTGCAGTATATTTTTCTTCTTCATATCTTGTCTCTCTAACCAGATCTTACTCACTACCTGTGCTGTTGAGAGTTGGTTCTGAATAAATGATGTCACTAAGGAAGGTGGGAATGATGTGCGAGGTTGGGCATTGTTTACCTCATGTTAAATGTCTGAGATGGAGTTTTTTAAGCTGGTAACCGTGTGTGTTTTGTCTTCAGTCTACAGCACAGTTTGGCTCGAAGGATGAAATTCTCCTCACCCTGGAAAAACACGGGGGGATTTGCGACTGTCAGTCTTCCAGGTGAAACGAAACACAGACCATTGCTGGTGTTTTGTGACCTCATTGATTTTGTGTGTGTGCATTTGTGTCTCGGATTGGAAAACAACAAGTCACTGCGTACAGTGTAGGGTATTGAGCTCACGTGGACTCCAGGGTCAATCCTATCACATTTCAAGATAATGCTGAGACATTGTAATTGGTTGAGATGCCTTTAGTATGACAGGAAGAGTCAATCAGATCTGAGCTACGTCCCGTCTGTGGAGCTATTGGGAGGACTGAGATTGGTGATAGAAGTGATTAACCCGTCCCAGTTTATATATGAACTCGGGTTGACACCCATCAGAGTAACTGGAAATAGAAAAGGCTTGTCAGAAGGGCAGTGTTATGATAATTGTGGGGGATTTTAACATGCGAGTGGATTGGGAAAATCAGGTCAGCACTGGATCCCGAGAGAATTTGTAGAATGTCTGCGAGATGGCTTTTTAGAACAGCTTGTTGTTGAGCCCACTAGGGGATCGGCTGTACTGGATTGGGTATTGTGTAATGAACCGGAGGTGATTAGAGAGATTGAGGTGAAGGAACCCTTAGGAGGCAGTGATCATAACATGGTTGAGTTCACTGTGAAGTTTGAAAAAGAGAAGCCGAAATCTGATGTGTCGGTATTTCAGTGGAGTAAAGGAAATTACAGTGGCATGAGAGAGGAACTGGCCAAAGTTGACTGGAAAGGGACATTGGCGGGAAAGACAGCAGAGCAGCAATGGCTGGAGTTTATGCGAGAAATGAGGAAGGTGCAAGACAGGTATATTCCAAAAAAGAAGAAATTTTCGAGTGGGAAAAGGATGCAACCGTGGTTGACAAGAGAAGTCAAAGCCAAAGTTAAAGCAAAGGAGAGGGCATACAAGGAAGCAAAAATTAGTGGGAGGACAGAGGATTGGGAGGTTTTTAAAACCTTACAAAAGGAAACCAAGGAAGTCATTAAGAGGGAAAAGATTAACTATGAAAGGAAGCTAGCAAATAATATCAAAGAGGATACTAAAAGCTTTTTCAAGTATATAAAGAGTAAAAGACAGGTGAGAGTAGATATAGGACCGATAGAAAATGATGCTGGAGAAATTGTAATGGGAGATAAGGAGATGGCAGAGGAACTGAACGAGTATTTTTCATCAGTCTTCACTGAGGAAGATATCAGTAGTATACCGGACACTCAAGGGTGGCAGGAAGAGAAGTGTGCACAGTCACAATTACGACAGAGAAAGTACTCCAGAAGCTTAATAGTCTAAAGGTAGATAAATCTCCTGGACCAGGTGGAATGCACCCGCGTGTTCTGAAGGAAGTAGCTGTGGAGATTGCGGAGGCATTAGCAATGATCTTTCAAAAGTCGATAGATTCTGGCATGGTTCCAGAGGACTGGAAGATTGCAAATGTCACCCCGCTATTTAAGAAGGGGGCAAGGAAGCAAAAAGGAAATTATAGACCTGTTAGCTTGACATCGGTGGTTGGGAAGTTGTTGGAGTCAATTGTCAAGGATGAGGTTACAGAGTGCCTGGAGGCATATGGCAAGATAGGCAGAACTCAGCATGGATTCCTTAAAGGAAAATCCTGCCTGACAAACCTATTACAATTTTTTGAGGAAATTACCAGTAGGCTAGACAAGGGAGATGCAGTGGATGTTGTATATTTGGATTTTCAGAAGGCCTTTGACAAGGTGCCACACATGAGGCTACTTAACAAGATAAGAGCCCATGGAATTACGGGAAAGTTACATACGTGGATAGAGCGTTGGCTGATTGGCAGGAAACAGAGTGGGAATAAAGGGATCCTATTCTGGTTGGCTGCCGGTTACCAGTGGTGTTCCACAGGGGTCTGTGTTGGGGCCGCTTCTTTTTACATTGTACATCAATGATTTGGATTATGGAATAGATGACTTTGTGGCTAAGTTTGCTGACGATATGAAGATAGGTGGAAGGGCCAGTAGTGCTGAGGAAACAGAGAGTCTGCAGAGAGACCTGGATAGATTGGAAGAATGGGCAGAGAAGTGGCAAATGAAGTACAATGTTGGAAAGTGTATGGTTATGCACTTTGGCAGAAAAAATAAACGGGCAGACTATTATTTAAATGGGGAAAGAATTCAAAGTTCTGAGATGCAACAGGACTTGGGAGTCCTCGTACAGGATACCCTTAAAGTTAACCTCCAGGTTGAGTCGGTGGTGAAGAAGGCGAATGCAATGTTGGCATTCATTTCTAGAGGAATAGAGTATAGGAGCAGGGATGTGATGTTGAGGCTCTATAAGGCGCTGGTGAGACCTCACTTGGAGTACTGTGGGCAGTTTTGGTCTCCTTATTTAAGAAATGTTGTTTCTGATTTTGGAGAGGGTACAGGGAAGATTCACTAGAATGATTCTGGGAATGAGAGGGTTAACATATGAGGAATGTTTGTCCGCTCTTGGACTGTATTCCTTGGAGTTTAGAAGAATGAGGGGAGACCTCATAGAAACATTTCTAGTGTTGAAAGGCATGGACAGAGTGGATGTGGCAAAGTTGTTTCCCATGCTGGGGGAGTCTAGTACGAAAGGGCATGACTTAAGGACTGAAGGGCGCCCATTCAGAACAGAAATGTGAAGAAATTTTTTTAGTCAGAGGGTGGTGAGTCTATGGAATTTGTTGCCACGGGCGGCAGTGGAGGCCAAGTCACTGGGTGTACTTAAGGCAGAGATTGATAGGTATCTGAGTAGCCAGGGCATCAAAGGTTATGGTGAGAAGGCGGGGGAGTGGGACTAAATGGGAGAATGGATCAGCTCATGATAAAATGGCGGAGCAGACTCGATGGGCCGAATGGCCAACTTCTCCTTTGTCTTGTTTTGTCTTATAACTAGATAAAGTACATGCCATGTTTTCCATTCTTTGTATGTCTGCGCCATACTTTATTGGCATCTCCATTAGCTTGTTTATCTCACCAGATGCTTCACTTTTTTTCTATTCTGTTTCTCCTTTTATTCTCTATCATTATGTTGTTCCTTTTCGTGCCTTGTGGCACATTGGGCGGCTTTTTTTTTTGCTGCTTTCTCAGCATTTATCTGTTTTTTTACACACAACCCAGCTCAGATGAAAAGCGTGTAAGGGGCTGGCTGGATTCAAAACTGGGACAATTTGCCTCGAAGTCCAGTGCTGATGCCACTGCACCACCGGCCGGCCTCTATCATTATGGGGCTCTTGTACATTCTACCAATTTAGACCCTCTGAATGGGAATGGAAGTAAGGGGAATGGCTGGGATGGAGGAACTACTGGTTATACAGAGATCTTTTACATTAATGGTTTGACTAAAGGTGAGGTCACTGAGAAGGGAGCCTGATTTGGAGCTGCAGCTTTGTACTGTGCGGACTGTGGCCACCCAGGAAATCCATTGTCGTAGTCCCATCTGCTACTGACATGCTCGGCTTTCTGAGCTCCTTCAGGTGACGTATGTAGAAAAGGAAAGAACGTCCAAAGCTCTGTCATGGTGTTGGGGTTCACGAGATTTAAGAATTACGAGCTCAGTTTGATCAAAATGAGATGAGTATAGGATCATTCATCGTACTTGCCCGGTGCTGGGGGGAGGGGGGTGTTCTGGAACACTGGGGGAAATGGAGCTGGAAGATCTTGGATAAAGTGGAGCGGTCTGGCAGGGAGGACAAGGGTCAAGAGCACTGCATTTGGGGAAACCTAGAATAAGTCTTCTGGGGCTGAGTGGAACAGATCTATACTCTTGCAGGTGAGCTATTTTCTACGCCTTAATGCTCCCCCTTTAAACCTGCAGACCGATAACACTTATCTTATACAACTGAGATTAGGAAGGTAGCTCATTTAAATGTTTCCAATCAATCCCTGAATGAGTGTGTTTTTTTTTAACATTTCTGTTTCAGGGACACAACAATGTTTGCTGTTTCTGCAGAGGTGAAGGGCCTGGAGACAGTAGTCAATCTGCTTGCTGATGTGGTGCTGCAGCCAAGGCTTACAGGTAATGGAAGGAGAAGCAACTTTAATCTTCTCATTTACTTTGTGAAGAGGATTTTAATTTTAAAAAGTGAAACTTCATGGAGTGTTCAGAACCTGTATCTCAGTTTTCTGCCTCACAATGTGGTCGGCAAGATGCTTGTGGTGTTCTCTAAAGCTTCTGCTGATGTCAGATCTGGATGGCAACTGGAAGCACTGTGCAGGACTGCTGTTTTTGCCTCTTCCCTGATGCATAGGGGTTGTCAGCTCAGTGACTTGGATGCTGCAGCAGACAGCAAAGTAGCATGTTAGCCCTCTGTTACGTCCTGTGGAATGGCCCATGGGTGAATGTTCAGTACGTAAGACTGTGAAAACAAGTGTCGCAGTTTGCCAAACCTTTCCTGAACCCAAAAGGTATGCCAAAGTGCAACACTCAAATAGTTTTAAAATTACTTGGCAGACAATTTGTGCACCACACATTCCCACAGAAATCAAGGTGATACAACCAGAAAAAACTGTCTTTGTGGTGTTTATTGAGACATAAACGTTGGTCACTATTAAGGCAATTCCCTGCTCCCTTTCCAATGAGCGACTCTGAGGTTTTCACCCTTGGGAGAAGATTGGGTCGTAGATTTACATCCAATAAACCAGCTCCTCTGACAATGGGTGCTGTAGTGTTTTCCTGGAATGATTGGCACTAGTGCCCAAATGGATTTTGAACCTCAATGTTTCTCTCTGACATAAGAGGACTAGTAGTTTTGGTCTTTTCTGTGCAGTTGGTGGCTGCCTGCCTGGCATTCAGCACGTTGATTCGGTTTGTTAAACCTTTTCTTTGCCTCAGATGAGGAACTTGAGATGACCCGACTGGCTGTCCGCTTTGAGCTGGAGGACTTGCAAATGAGACCGGATCCTGAACCTCTCCTAACTGAAATGATTCATGCGGTAATGTAACTATTCAAATCTATCTGGGTGGAGAAGTTCCTCAGGTTGGTTACACTGGAAAAGGAAGAGGTCATTTACAAAAGAAGGTCTGCAGATGCTGGAGATCCAAAACGACACACACACACAACGCTGGAGGAACTCAGTAGGTCAGGCAGCATCGATGGAAAAGAATAGATGGTCAACATTTCAGGCTGAGACCCTTCTTCAGGAGATCATTTAACCTGTCAAACCTGTTACATTAGTGGGAGGAGGCTACTCTGCTCTCAGACCCGTTACATAAGAGAGCAGGGCACAGTCTCTCGTGCCTGTTCTGCTATTCAGTTAGATCACAGTTGATTTGTATTTATTACCAATTGACCTCCTTTACTCCAAAACTCTTCCTAATCAGGAAATCTGGATTTCTGTCTTGGTTGTTATGTTTACCCTGTAGAATCCTTTGGGTAAGAGTTTGAGGGGGGGGGGTGGGTGGGGCAGATTTTCTTATTACTGTATCTGTGAAGAGCTTGATCCTGACATCATCTCCATTTCCTTAGTCTTATCACTTCACATTGTTGTGGATTGAAGAAATGGTTTCTCTCTATTGATATAACTGGTTTTAATTACAAAGATTCAGTCACTCTGATACTCAATGCTTGCCTAGTCTTAGCTTTAATGATTTTAACCCCAGTGTTACTCTGGTAAATCTATGTTGCACACTTGGCACTCCCAACCCTCCCCTCCAAGACCAATATCTCATTTCCAAGTCCCCAGAAATAATGCATTTTATCCAAACGAGGCCTAACCCTGAGAACTGTAAGCAGAAGACTTAAGACGTGTTTTAATCTTAAGATGAAGGAGAGTTATTATTAGAGCCTATGCTAAATATGTTCAATCATGCATTTAACTGTGGTCTCCTCCAATCATCACTGAGAGAAGCTAATATCGCCCTAATTCTTAAGAAAGGAAAGAGCCCTGAAGATTGTGCCTCCTACAGGCCTATTTCATTGTTAAACGTTGACTTTAAAATTTCATCTAAAACCTTAGCGTTGCGATTAGAAACTGTGTGACCTTTTGTCATAAAAGAGGATCAAACGGGTTTTGTAAAAGGCCGTAGATCATCTAATAATATCAGAAGATTACTTAATATGATTTAGGCAAGTCAGCAACGGGCAGTGGATGGCTTGGTGGTTTCCTTAGATGCAGAAAAGACCTTGATTGTGTCGAATGGCTGTATCTTTTTTTCACTTTAGAACGATTTGGTTTGGGCAATAATTTTGTTAAGTGGGTGAAGGTTCTTTACAGTGACCCTCTGGCTGTGATTCTTACTAATGGTATTAGGTCGGATAATTTTAGTATTCTGAGGGGCAGCCGGCAGGACTGCCCTTTATCACCACGACTTTTCACACTAGTGATGGAGCCATTGGCTGAGGCTATTCGGCGAGACCCCAGAATAACTGCTCCAGACATAGGACTAAACTCGCATAAAATTACATTGTATGCGGATGATGTTCTAATTTTTTTATCAAACCCTGCTATATCAGTGCACCACCTTATACAATGCATCAATTCATTTAGTGCCTCTTCAGGCTATAAAATCAACTTTACTAAATCAGAGGCTATGCCTCTGGGGAATCTGCCGCAGGTACCTGACACTCGGGGTGTTTTCCCCTTTAAATGGTCGCAGACAGGTTTTGTTTATCTGGCATATTTGTCACACCTACATTTGATCAATTGTTCAAAGCTAACTTTGCACAGTTACTTGACAAAATCAAACAGGATCTTGAGCGATGGAGCACTCTTCCCATTTCTTGGCTTGGCTGAATATCCTTGCTCAAAATACACTGGCTTCCTCATCTGGTCTACCCAATACGAATGATTCCAGTCATCTTCACCCAACAAACACTTAAAAAAAATAAATGGCTGGTTTGGGTCTTTCATTTGGAACAAAAAAAGACCCTGTATTAAAATGTCTAAGTTGCAGCTTCCCAGTAGTCTAGGGGGTCTGGATTTTGCAGACGTCAAAAAAAAATCAATTAAGTTCCTTTTTATCTTATGTAGTTGACTGGGTTTGCAGGGACCCCTCCTCAATTTGGCTAGACATTGAAACTTCACAAACAAAATGCCTTCTTATTAATTTGCTTTTCCTCAATAAGATGAAATTAGTTAAGGAATATTGTCACAATGCAATAATAATTAATACAGTCAGGGCTTGGAGGGTGGTGCGACAAACTGAGGACAACACAGTGAAAATATCACCCTTCACTCCAATAACCAGCAGTCCAGATTTTCAGCCTGGCATAATGGATTCTGGATTTAATCTTTGGATTTCCGAGGGTGTCTTACATTTTGGAGACTTGTTTGATGAAGGAACGATGATGTCTTTTAGTCAAATAGTACAGAAATTTAACATATCCAACAAGGATCTTTCTCGTTTCTTTCAGATAAGAGATTATATACAGAAAAAAAACCTGTATATAATGTATATTAAAAATTGTTAATTGATTTCTATAGTTCTGACATAGAAAAGAGGGTGTTTCTCTTATTAGTACTTTTTTACAGCATCCTGAGGGAATATTCTTGTGAAGAGGCTGAGCAGCTGGGAAGGGTCTGGGAGGAAGAGCTGGGAGTAGAAATTACAGCTGAAACATGGGAAGGCATCTGTGATAATGCAAAGATTTCAGTTTGTAATAGAACTAAAGCATTGCAACTCAAAATTCTGCACAGAGCCCATCTGACTCCAGATCGTCTCTCAAAATTTAAGATGGGGGTTTCTCCAATGTGTTCTAAATGTAAAGTAAATACTGGAATTTTCACCCACTGTTTTTGGACTTGTCCCAAACTTCAGGCATACTGGAGTGATATTTTGGGTGAGATGGAAAGATTCTGAAGATGGAGCTTGAACTGGACCCAGTGTCTTTTCTCTTGGGCTTACCCAGCAGTCACATTATTAATGCACATCAGAAAAAACTTTAACATCCTGACTTTTTGTGCGAGGAAGAACATTTTACACTGTTGGATATCCAATAGGCCCCCTAGGCTTTCTGGTTGGCGTAAATTAATCATGGAATACATTCCCTTGGACTTTTTAACGTGTATGGTACACTCAAAAACAAATAGTTTTCATAAAACATGGCAACTTTTTTTACAATATGTAAATGTAAACCTGTCTGCTATACTAATAAGGGCTTTTTTGTAGGATGTGGTGGTGATGTCTATACGTTGATGGAAGTGTTCTGATAGTTGATATCTGTGAGGGGAAGAAATGTAAATGTAACTGGAAATTGAAAGTTTTGTTATACTGAGCAAAAAAATTTAAAGAAAAGATGAAGGAGAGATACTTTTATTGGTAAGTCACATGCAGGAGACATAAGATAGGAAAGTGGAAGAGCCAAGATACTGGGTAGCAGAAGGTGAACATTTTCTCCTTTTTGTCTCTGCAGGCAGCTTACCGGGACAATACTGCGGGGCTTCCCAGGTTCTGTCCCACGGACAACATAGAGAAGATTGATCAAAAGCTGATTCACTCGTTTTTGCGGAATTACTACACCTTTGACCGATTGGTGTTGGCTGGGGTTGGGGTGGACCATGATCAGTTGGTGGAGTGTGCAAAGAAATATCTTCAGGGTATGAATGCAAATTCGGTCTCAATTTAACATCTATACGTCTGTTCGATTGTCCTTCGTGACTTTATCCCCAATGTTATGGGGCGGCACGGGAGCGTGGTGGTTAGCACAATGCTTTATGATACAGACAACCTGGGTTCAATTCTAGCTGCTGCCTGTGAGGGGTTTGTACGTTTTCCCCATGTCCGCGTGGATTTCCTCCGGGTGCTCTGGTTTCCTCCCACAGTCCAAAGACGAACTGATTAGTAGGTTAATTGGTCATTGTAAATTGTCCCATGATAGAGCTAGGATTAAATTGGGGCGTTGTTGGGCAGCATGGCTCAGAGGGTCAGAAGGGTCTGTTCCACGTTGTATCTGAGTAAATAACTAAATTAATTTAAATTTTATTTTAGAACAGTTGGTAATAATTTTAGAAGTATCTTCCTGAATCAAAAGCCCATTTTTTTGTATCTGACCTTCCTAAATTTCAAGCTCAGAATCTTACAGTACTGAAGAGGCTTGTGTCATTATAGTGCCTTTCCCATCTCATAATAGTTCAAAATTGCTCAGGTTTTATTAATCATGAAGTATTGTCATTGCTGTGACATAAAACTGGAATGCTTGCTGTATGCGAACTGGCTGCATAAAAAGCAATGTTACAGTAACCAGATAACCTGATAATATTGTTGTAAAGTTAATCGATAAATAATAGCCAAAGCATTTTGGCACGTTTTGCCTCTGCTGGATTTTTTTTAAAAAAAGCTGTTTTGTTAGTCTAAGTCCCTTGCTATTTTGAGACACACAAGACTGCAGAAGGTGGAATATGATGCAAAACACCAGATGCTGGAGGAACCAGTGGGTCAGACAGCACCTTACGTGTTGCTCCTTTGCTGTCTTCATTTCTCCTCATTTCTCCTGTTGTTCTTTCACCAATCAGTCAAAGTCTGCCTTCTCTGGTTGTTGATTCTGCAGTCAGTAGATATTATCTTCTAATTAACAGCTTAAAAAACTCTTTGTTTTGAAAATCCCATTCTAAAGAGAATAAGCCAAACTCTTTTAGTCTCTCTGTCCAATTGTTTTTGGCTGTTGTTTGAACCCCTATCTGATAGGGTGGATGGGACATTCACTTGCATCTCGCAGAAAAGATAGCCTCTCCAGAAATGAGGGCGTTAACAAGGATGGTCAGAGGAGATTTAGTATTCAGGTCTCTGGAGGGGGACTCAAACACGTGACCTTCTGACTTACGGCACTCTGAGCTAGGGTTGAAACTTGTGTGGTGGTTGTTCAGGCACTCAGAATGGATCTCTGCAGGCTCTCATCAAATTTTCTTTCTTCTATATTGCACAGGAGTAACTCCAGTGTGGGGGTTAGAAAAGCCCACTGATGTGGACCGGTCTGTGTCCCAGTACACTGGGGGAATCATAAAGGTGAGGCACTTCTCTGTGTTTTGGTGTTAGTCCCTGGATCCATATGAGAAATTCTCAGAACAATTCCACTTGAGGGCTACCTTCTTGAGACTGTCAGGCCATTAGATGGAGACAGAGGATGGCTTGGGCTTGTGGAGGTCTGAGGTTGGTTCTACCCTTTTTCTTCCCTTGGTTGCCCTGTGGAAGTCTACTCTTGTCCTAACCTCCCCCACTCTTGTCCTCAGCCTGTTGGAGCAGTTGATTTTGGTGTCTGGAATAATTGGCCTTGGCAAATCCATGGTAGGAGTGCGACTGGATGGGGAAGTCTAAGTGGCATCTTCCCCTCCTGGTTGCCATCTGCAACATCCACTGGTAAACACTTTTTGAGGATAGGATTGAGTTCAACCCTCAGTTCCCTTATGGTTGCATAGCCTGTCCAATTTCTTTTGATGCAGATGTAGGAACTCAGAAATTAATGTAGAACATGGTGGAAGTACCAGATCTGCAGCAGTTCCAGATGAAGATCAGTGAGCTGATGGTCTGTGAACGTCTTTGCCTAGAAAGGTTAATTCTTGTTCCACAGATCCTCCTTGAGTTGAAAGTATTTGCTTCATTCACTGTTTTTATTTCTTGCTTCTTGGGTGAGATAGAAATGGAAGATCATCGGTTGTAGAGGTGAACATATTTTTGAATGGAGCCAGGGAGCGGCCTTGGAGATATTTTATACCATTACAAGGCTTTATCCGGTTTTGATGTGGTGGGCGTATTGGAACCATACTGCAGGGGGAAAACGTCTGGGGTTGGGTGCTGGCTAGGGACTGTCCTTCCTCCGTCTCTGTTGCTTAGTCTAAAGAATTCAAGTTGTCAGCGTTGGTCTGTGCTGACTTCTTGCGTTGTAAGGTGGGAAGTGAGTGGTGGGAGAATGAGACTCTAACACAACCCACAGTCTGTTTGTTTCTTCAGGTGGAGAAGGACATGACGGATGTCAGCCTGGGCCCCACTCCAATCCCAGAGCTTACTCACATAATGATTGGCCTAGAAAGCTGTTCCTTCCTGGTGAGTACGAGCTAATTTAATTGTAAAACTTAATTGTGTTACTGGCCTAAAATCTAGGGGAGGCGAGTTTAAACTCATTCCGGGCAGGTTGAGTATTTGAACCAGTTTGGATTACATTTTTCGTTGCAGATCACCTGTCAGCCTGTCTTCTGTGATTTTATTTGGTCCAGAATGCTTCTCATTGAGACCAGGCTAGCACTGGAGGGCCTCCCTGTCAGTGTAGTTCTTGTGTTATCTTTTAAGTGTAAGTGCTGTCACATTTAACCTAAATGCAAGTTCTTTGTCCTGAATCCTGAAAACTGATGCTCTTTGAACACGGGTGTAGTTGCTGGAGTCAGATTGTGATGCATTCTAAATCTTAACAGCTTTCCTTTGTTTAAAACTATAACCAATTAGAAGTAGCTTCCTTTTAAAACTATAACCAATTAGAAGTAGCTTCCTAGTCCTTTATCAGACCATAATTTTGAATACCTTTAACCTCTGTTCTGGAGAGAACTGACTCATGAAAGCTAGATATGGTGCAGATTTCAGGAGTGAGTGACTGGAATTAACCTTTCCTGTTTCATTCCACCTATCACAGACTGGTGTGGGGATGTGCACTGTTGCAGAAGTGGGGGGGTTGTTAACAGAGGAGGCGAACATTATAGTCTTCATGAAAAATGTATCTGCTTTGTTTCAGGAGGAGGATTTCATTCCTTTTGCTGTGCTGAACATGATGATGGGTGGCGGGGGCTCGTTCTCAGCGGGGGGACCTGGGAAGGGCATGTTCACCAGACTCTACCTCAATGTATTAAACAGGTCAGTCCTGGGGCCCCTGCGGATTTCCAGCAGCTTGTTCAGGTTTTGCAGAGCTGAGTAAAGAGACTTGAGAACTTGCTTCAGCACTCGTGATGTCAGAGATTTGTGTGGGAGGGAGTACATTCCCTGAGAGTTTGCCAATGGCAGGAAGTTCATTTTGAAGGTGCTTGTGCTTTCTGGCATGCTTCCACACCAGGTTTGGACGTAGGGGAAGGTCCAAGAGAAAGATTGTTTGTAACACAGAAGAGGTGCTTATAGGATGTTGATAATTCCATGGTTTCCCTGGAGTCCTTACCTTTAGCCATAGCAAACAAAACTTGTCCATGGTGGGGGGGGGGCGTTGAGGCTTACTAGATCATATTTATTGTCATCTGACTGGTCAGATGGTAGCATAGTGGTTAGCACAATACTCTACAGTACCAGTGACCTGGGTTCAATTCCTGCCATTGTCTGTAAGGAGTTTGTATGTTCTCCCCATAACCGTGCGGGTTTCCTCTGGGTGCTCTAGTTTTCTCCCACAGTCCAAAGATGTACTGGTTGGTAGGTTAATTGGTCATTATACATTTTCCTATGATTAGGCTAAGCTTAAATCGGGAGTTGGTGGGCAACGTGGCTCGTTCCTTTCCATAGTTGCAGCCTGATACTACCACTAAACTCTTGGTCTAGCTTTATTCTGAAGTTTGACGCTCTGTGTGTTAAATTACATAAGCTTTTCACTTGTCCAGGTGTCAGTCCTAAAGCAGCTTTAGGAAATGTAGTCACCATTGAATGGAGGAAACACAGCGCATTCCTACAGAGTTAGTAACCGCCTTATGTTAGTGAGTTTTCATGAGTTATAAATATTGCTCAGGATACCAAGTATAACCACCTTTTCTACATCTTTAATGTCTTGAGAGGGTAAACAATGTGTTGATTCAAGTTTTCATGTGAAGGGAATTTTTCCTGCTTAAGCAGTTTCTTCAGCTTTGTTAGCCAGGAATGTAGTGCCTCGTCTCTTGGGTGGGATGCGAATCTACAGCCTGCTGAACTAGAGACAAGGTTGCTACAGATGGATCAATGGGTTCACAGTTCTCAGTATGTAAAGGGGCAACAGATCAGTCTTCCATCTTACTGATAACCATATCTTTCCCACAGACACCACTGGATGTATAATGCCACTGCCTATCACCACAGCTATGAGGATACTGGTCTTCTGTGTATCCATGCCAGTGCAGATCCCAGACAGGTACCAAGTTATTATCGGATTACTTTAAGAAGCTCATTGCCCTATTAAACCATTCATTCTCACTATACAAGTCTTATTTTTAACATTCTCTACAATTGATGATTTATTCTATATTCTCATGTTAAATATTTGTTTCTTGTGCTGCAGGTCAGGGAGATGGTGGAAATTATCACTCGAGAATTTATCCTGATGGCTGGCTCAGTGGGAGAAGTGAGTGCATGTACTGAATTGAACATATTTTCATTCAGTGAGTTATCGTTGGTGTAGGGAGCTGGGCGTATATCAAGGAGCACATAAACTAAGGAAAGTGAGAGATCTGAAAGGGTAAGGGAGGGGAAACCCCACACAGACAGCAGAGTGTTCAAGTGTCACCAGCTTATTCACAGCCTTAACGTATTAGAATGCAAACATGAGGAATTCTGCAGATGCTGGAAATTCAAGCAACACACATCAAAGATGCTGGTGAACGCAGCAGGCCAGGCAGCATCTCTAGGAAGAGGTACAGTCGACCTTTCAGGCTGAGACCCTTCGTCAGGACTAACTGAAAGAAGAGCTAGTAAGAGATTTGAGAGGGGGAGGGGGAGATCTGAAATGACAGGAGGGGGAGGGATGGAGCCTAGAGGTGGACAGGTGATTGGTCAAGCCGCAGTTCAGAGTGTGGTACTGAATTCAGGGAGATATTTCCAGTGCTAATGTTGCACTTCTGTATTATGTCTTTTGAATGAATGTTAAACAGAGACGGTTTGTTATTAGATCCAGTGTAAAATTGTACTACTTCCGACTATTTCTGAGTGTGTGTGTGCAATGTTAGCTTTGTTTTCTACCTAACCTATGCTGTGGCTGCCCTGGAAGCGTATGAGGGAACAGAAATGAAAGGGCTTCGATCTCTACCTACTTCGTAAAGTACTTGCCCTGGGAATTTGATGGAATGGGACAGGATACTGAGAGGGTTTGGAGGACTGGTGCATAGGTTTATTGCTCTATTTGTTGTCAGGTGGAGCTGGAGCGAGCCAAGACCCAGTTGCAGTCTATGCTAATGATGAACCTTGAGTCTCGGCCAGTTATCTTCGAGGATGTAGGAAGACAGGTGTTGGCAACAGGAATGCGGAAGCTCCCCCTCGAACTTTGCAGACTAATTGGTAAGCAGAAGCTGATCAGAAATCAATAAGCAACAGCCTTTTCAAATGCTAATTTGGTCTTAATTATGGAGAACACTTCAGTGCACCTTTCTCCCTCAACCCTGCTTTTCGTTTTCTGTCCCCCTACCATCATCTCCAGCCACCTCAACAGTGGAATATACGGAAGAGAGGGGCACTCAGCCTACTGTGACTACCTAATTAATTTTCATTGATTTCATATTTATATACAATTCCCATTTGAAAGTTACTGTACTATAATCCAGCACCATTGGGACTTTAGTGGTGCCAGACTACCACATTTTCTGGACTATTGGATATTACTTTTATACCAAATCACACTTTTATTTCACTTTTTTGTGTTACCTGGTAGTATAATGAATTTTCAAGGGAACCTGGCAAGTTTAAGGAGAGTGGAAAATGTACAAGCAATCCAGACTTCAGCTCCAGTACAAACTCGCCCACATTCCTGATCCGTTGTGCTCCGGATTCCTACCCACAGCCCAGGCCCCTGCTCTGGCTGTTTGCTCCGCCTGCACTCTGAGCCCCCAGACCAATGAGCAGGGTTTCTTACATGGACTCTGGATTATTGAAAATGTGTTCCTGCCATCCTTTCAAGCTCTGTTCTTTTATCAAGACATGCCAGGTACATGAATTTACCAACCCTGTTGCTGAAAGAAAGCAGTTTTTCCTATTTTATCTCTTTGATTACTTTCTTTAGCCACAGTCTGTATTCCTTCTACTTAACGATTGCCTCATTCCAGTGAATCTGACAATTTTCAGATAGTTGAGGTAAACGTCTGAATCACTGATGACTGTACATGTTTTAATCAGAGATTGGATTTTAATTGCTGCTCTCATGGAAACCCTAAATTTGGAAAAGGCAAATCCTCTTTCTTACCAGCCAGCCCACACAGGAAGCCTGGGTAGCGATGAGAGAGGCCTGCACCGAGCTAACAAAGATCACTTGCTCTTGCAGGGGAAGTGACAGCAAGTGACATCAGGAGGGTCACAACCAAGATGTTACGCAGTAGGCCTGCTGTGGCAGCGCTGGGGGACCTCAGTGACCTGCCGACCTACGAGCACATCCAGCAGGCACTGACCAGCAAAGACGGCCGCCTTCCCCGCATTTACCGGCTGTTCCGGTGAGCAGCTCCGAGTGTCTGGCTGAACAGAAAAGCCATTGTACTCCAGGTTTCTGGTCGTTGTTTATCCACCAGCTGCTTCTGTTGAGTGCGGGGGTAATTGTTTGTAAATAGAGGGGAAAAGAGGTTTGATATGTGATCTGATTGCTTTTATATAAAGGGGGAGCTGAAAATCTGTTTTAAAATAATAACTGTGATTACTTTATGTGATGCTGCTATTGTTCATCTGCTCCTGGACTGTGATGATTCTGTCACCGCACAGTGCATGTCACGTCCTGTAATGTCTTAATCGTTCTAATACAAGGCACCTTTGCTCGATCCTGATTCCTTTCCTGGCTTCTGCCTCCAATTGGGAGGTTGTACAGGAAAATCTGAAAAACTACATAACACTTTCCAGTGCCTCCTTTCACATGCACTATTTCTCCCACCTTATCCATAGTCCCCGTTTGCTACATGCTGGTGTATAACCTTTCATCTAAGTCTCCTCCCACCCTCGCTTGATCTCATCCTATCAATCAGTACTAGAGCCAGTGCGGTGGGATCTGGGGCTTTGTGCAGGTGAGACTTGCCCGTGATGCTAGTTAGAATGCTTGATGATCCTTGTTCCTCACACTGAGCTGCTGTGACTGCAGTGTAGCTAAAAGTCGATGATAGGTGCTGTAACAGAACCACTGTTGAGGTGGTTAAGATCAATGCTCATGGAAAAAGCAGCAGTGCTAAGTATTATTAAATACTTTCAAAGAAAGTCAGTGAGAATAGGTCAATGTACCCAGACTACACGTTTAACTGTTACAGAAATCAAGTGGATCATGGGAGGATTGCGTGGTTTGCTCTTGAACCACTTGAAGAGGATTCCTGTTCCTCCCTTAGTGGTGGGGGACAGGATGCAGTAAATGGCCTCAAGAATGTGTCTACCTTCTCCTAGCTGTCATGTTAATTAGAACCCACCGAGTATAGTTAACCCCAAAGGCTACTATACATGGTTGTACACATCTACACATCCATCAGTTTTCCCTACCCCTCAATAAGCCACCCGGACCACTGCTATTGGGAATGACATCTCTTCAAACAACTGGTCAATATTCCCTGTGTGGACTTACACGCAGTAGTCACCATCAGAAGCTGGCAGAGTGATACTCGGAGCATTCATGATATTGTTTAATAATTGTCAAATAAAAATAACAGACTAACAGTTTGGTGCAGTCTGTTCACTAGTTTGTTTGGTAACAGCCTTAATTATTTTAAATGAAAGCTGGTATTGAAATTTAAGGTATTGCAGCAAGATTACAAAGGATTGAATCCTGGAAGAGCAGCATTCCTGGCTTGGGTATTGTTTTGCTCCTGCTCACTGGCTCCCATTGATGACGAGATGCCTGTGAATTATGGATGAGAACAAGATATTATGAAATTACATCACCCACACTGCAACATTTTGCTGTTACTAATGGTGTATGTTTAAAGAGTGGCCACTTAGAACGTGTAGCTTGTACCTGTGCACACAGGAACTCCTGGGGACCACAGAATCCAGCAAACTTCTGAGGAAGACACTTAGAAATAACACGAAGCAATTTTATCAAGTTCCAACATATGTTTTTTTTTAATTTAATGTCTGAAACATTTCCAATGTATTGTAAATACAAAAATATAAAAAACAAGAAGGCAATGATCATAGATTAATGTGCACACACAGCTACTACTTATAACCAGGTTGCATGGCATCCTTGCCCACACTATCCTTTGTCCATGGCATTGCACTTGCAGTTGGCTGGTCTGCAGCAAGGGCTTTGGTAAAGTGCGAGGTCAGGCCCGAGTCCAGTACCTCCATCCCATTGCAGATTAAGGAAGCTTCCTGCTTAGCTGGTAGTTGTGTCAGGTGACACTACAGATAGTGCTGTTCTTCTGGTTCGATAAAGCACGTTGTTTCTGCCCTTTGAGGAACCGCCTCTTTATTCCCTCCAAGTAAATATCTCTGTAAAACTGACCAGCACACAGTGGGATGCTGAAGGAGCAAAGCAGACAAATTTAATGCAAACAATAAAAACATTTTACTTCACATACTCCCGATAGGCAATTCTTTTTCACTCAAAGTCTCTACAGCCAGTTCTCTTCCTGCATCATAGCCCTTAAAGTGCTCCCTGTTCTCCATAGAAGGTGGCTATTAAGAGCCCAGTAAAGGACAAAGACATAGATTGTGAACAGAACTCTCAAGGTGACCTCCCTCATTTAGGATTTTATAAGACCACAAGGAATGTGATCAAGACGGAGGAGTAAATGGGGGGAAGCGTCAATGTCTTACTTATCTCTTCCTGGTCGGATCCTGACTTGATAGAAGCAGTAAACAGGCCTGTGGTCTGAGGTTTTAATGGAGTTGCAGGAGCCATACTTAACCACAAGAATGTCGCCTTTCTGCCGACTCCTGCACATGATTCTATCCTGTAAGATGTGAGGATTAAGGTCAAAGTTGCTGCCTTTTGTATTTCATAACAATATAGAGATCTCACTGGAAAGTATAAGATTAGCTTTATTTGTCACATATAAATCAACATACACAGTGAATACACTGTTTGTGTCAAAGTCCAAGATTGTGCTGGGGGCAGCCCGAGGTGTTGCCATAGCATCCGTACAACTTACTAACTAATGCGTACATCTTTGGAATGTGGGAGGAAACCAGAGGACCCAGAAGAAACCCACGTGATCACAGGAACATTGTCCATTGTCCTGTTAATACAGTGTTCAGAAAACCTGCTTAAACACCTGTAATTTCCCAAGTTTGAAAATATTTTGTTTTCAACTTACACTTCTGAATTATCCAGCATCATACTGCTGATCATAAGTTGCTGTATTAAAAAATATCTAATCCTGCCTCTGGTTCATTGAATGTCACTTTTAAATATGCCACCTCTCCTCCCGTGGAAAGCCTTCCTCATGTAATTCAATCTACAGTGAATTCCAGTTAATTAGGATACATCAGGACTAGTACACTTTGGCTGAATTAAGCAGCTACCTCAATTAGCAGGTTTCATGGAAATATAGTTTAGAAAGGTACGTTTATTATCAAAGAATGTATAAATTATATATATAACCTTGAGATTTGCTTGCTCACAGGTAACCACAAAGCAAGAAATCAAAAAGAACCCTATTAAAAAGAAGAAAAAAATACGTATCATGCAAACAACAGCATTCCAAACCAAAACTGAGTCCTCAGATCTGAACCCCGCCCGAAGCAGCCCAGGGTAGGCTTGAAGCCTTACATATCAGTTCATCATATTAGCAGCATGAAGCACAGCAGCCAGGGCAGTCTGCAAAGCCTTAGAGTCACAGAGACGACTATCGTGGAGAATGAGCAAAATTGGCTCTTGTCCCGACCATCACCCTGTCCTTTCAGTGTATCTGGACCAGCGTTTAAATTGACCAAACAACAGAACAGTGAAAGTCTCTGGTGCCTTGGAGAGAGGAATGAAGTTTGCAGAGAACAAGCGAAATTGGCTCTCGCCTCCGATTTGGGTAGGCATTTAAATTGCCAACAAAACGAATTGTATATTGCACCAGGACCTGGGTGCTGCTGCTGCAATAGGTTCTGGGTTTAGACCCCGCCACCCACTGACTCGCTCCGGGCCCAGACTTCATCGCCCAGCCCGACACTGCTCTCAAGCTCTTCAAATCAGTTTGGCGCCCAGAGCGATCCAAACTCACTCCCAGGCCAGCTGTCCACCTGCAACAATTCTGTATTACACCATCTCAGCTCACCCCCCAAATTCACCTCACCGTCGCTCGCCTCTTCACTGTTTGTGGAGATAATTTAACACAATTTACCTTAGAAAAGGTATTTTTATTAATGTTTATAGTCAGATTTCTTAGCTTTTTGACTATCAGAAAGCTGACGCACATGTTCAGTAGTAACCAGAACATTCAAGATATTTGTCTCCACCTTCAAATTCTTCTAGTTCCTAACTTCAAATAGTGAAATCGCCTCTTTTTCACAGTCGGCTGTTTTCTAGCATCTCCAAGCCTAAATGCTTGAAACCACAGTAAGCAAAGCAGTTCTGAATTGTCTTACTGCTTATTTCTCGGTAACTATCTGTGACAAAAATTGCTGCTTTTTGAACATGTGCACAGAACTGATGTTATTTAAAAACTGTTTGTACTAAGCATGGTGTAGTGTTTTAATGGCCACAGAAGTGCCACCAGTTAGCAACTCTTTTGGTGGCATAGCAGTTAGCACAAAGCTATTACAGCTCGGGGCATCAGAGTTCAATTCCAGTATCCCCTGGAAGGAATTTCTGTACATCGTCCCCATGAAATGCACAATGTTCCTCAGGTGTTCCGGTTTCCTCCCACAGCCCAGACATATGCCGAGTAGTTCAGTCAGACTTTGTAAGTTGCCCTGTGATCGGGGTCGCTGAGGCAGTGCGGCTTGAAGGGCCAGAAAGGTCTACTCTGTGCTGTCTCTCTAAATAAATAAATGCAGTGGATAAATAGATAGTGTCCTGGCCCAATTAACTGAAATCCACTGTATATTGAGAACTTTTAATTGAATCACCCTTTAATGTTTTCTGGTGATAAGAATCATCTCAGCTGACCAGAATAACAAAATCAGGAAGACTGGCAACAGAGGGCACGCCAAAACCTGAAACTGCTACAGAAATAAACTCCTGCTGATTCTTTACCGTATAAGATGGAGTCCTTTTCTTTGCACTGCTGTCGTACACATCAGATCCGATGTCAAATTTGTAGGTGGGAGGAAAATTTATTTCGGCTTCTTTGAACCCTTTGAAAACAGAGCCTGTGGAACAAGGAAGGATCAGGTAAGTGAGCTTCAAAGGTCTTTAATAATATTACACCTCTAGTACATAGGACATGTACTGAAAAAGCTGCAGGAGCAGCAGATGACAGATCATCTTGTTAACAATACCTCGCTTCACATACAAAAACAAGTGAGGTACTGGAGACTGCTGATTGCTCTGGATTGTGTACCACATTCAGTTAGTGCCTTTGGAACGCTCACTCTAATAACAGACAGTGCCTATTTGTTTCCTGTAAATGCAGAGACCATGGAATCCATAGCCATGAGTGGCCCACCTCTGCTGCCTACCCCAAGTTGGTGGAAGGTTCACAATTCATCCTACCTTCCTGTAGTTTCTTGGTCAGCTCGTCATAATGGAGAATAGAGCAGAGATTATCCTTGGTGCTGCTGTGCAGAAGCTCATCGATCACTGCTCGCTTTACATCTAGCCGGAAGTTGAAGTCACCAAACCAGAAAACATTGTCAAACCGGGTGGTCACATCATCTGGAACAAGTGAAAAGTTAAAAAGAAATAAGAAAAATCTTTACTTTTGGAGTCAGCCTGGTTCAGAGGCAACACACGCAATAAACCCCAGACATTCAAGCCCCATTCCACTCTCTGTTTATGCTGTTACTGACAAGGCCTTGTATTTATTTCTGCCAGGTAAAATATTAAAACTGATACATCATTTGCTCTCAGATGGAGGCAAATGATCAAGAGGATTGTGCAAAACGGAGGGACTTCCTCTGTTGTGTCCAATACCAGAAATCATTTTGCTCATTCGTTTTTTATCTTTCTCTACACAATTCTAACAAATTAATGCATTACAGTATGATGATAGGAAAAAGGTACAAGGATGCTTGCTTTCTCAGGGCCACCGCTGTTACCTGTTCTCTAATGCTTCAGTGAGCTGAGTTGTTTGGAAAACGGTACAAGAAAGGTGTTGGTGTGGCCCTGGTTTTTTCACTTTGTTTATGAGATTCTAGATTGGCAGAATGTTCTGGAAAAATAGTCTGTCAGGAGGTTGACCAAGAGAGGTAGAACAGTGAGCTGAGATGGGTGTATGCATACATCCACTGATGTTCCAACAGGACCCACTAATTGGATTAGTCCAGCTGACTTTATACTCCATTCTGCAAATAGTTTTTTCTTTAAATGCCAATACTCACTTGGCTCAGACCTGTAGCAGTTAGTGTCAGGGACGATCCTTGGCAGTGCAAGAGCTTCTATTGTTTTATTATAGTCCTGCATCCTCTCATTAACCTTCCCTGGCCCGGCTGTAAGAGACAGAGAGAGAGAGGGAGAGGGAGAGGGAGAGATTAAAACTGAGTGTGATGTGCTCAGTACTTCACTTAGCCATACTTTCAATTAATTTAGTTAAGTTCAAAGGTTTGCACTACAGGTACACCTAAAAATATGGTATAACCCCAGCAGAAACAGCATTCATAAAGAAAGCAAATTAGCCCATAACCAACACAACAGATTGCATTCATACCACAGAACTATGAAAGGTTGCAGCCAATTATATAGCTATAAAGGTGATTCCAAGAACATCACCATGTGAATGCTAAGTACCAGGCTGAACCATCAGAAATGCTAAATGGTTGAACCATCTCAGTTTCCTCTTGCAATACCCACCATGGCAGAAGCCAGTTCAATTCAATGCACACAATATAAAGAACACCCTAGAGCAGTGGACACAACAAAAGCTTGGGGATCACGCAACTTAGAACTTAGAACATAGAACAGCACAGGAACATCAGCAAAGTAACACAAGGAATCATCACCAATGCAATCAAGTGACACGAATACATGACCCACTCACTAGTGCCCAGTTTGGATTTCACAAGGAACATGAGATTTTAGACCGAATCACAGCTTTGGTCCAAGCATGGAACAAAAAGATGAATTTCAGAAGTAAGGTGAAACTTCTGCACCGGACAAGACAATATTTGACTGTATTGTTTCAAGAGGCCCGACAATAAATAAAATCAATGATACCAAAGAGGGGAAAAAACATTCCAATGGTTGGAATCGTCTCTTGCAAACATGCAAAATAGCTCTGGTTGTTTGGAATCAATCTCAGCCTGCAGAATATCACTTCCTAACTGGAAGACCACAATCTGTGGATTGGTGATAACATCTCACTGACAATCAACACTGATGCACCTTGGGTGTGTGCTAAGCTCACTGCTCTACTCTGTATACACATGACTGTGTGGCTAGGCATAGCTCAAATACCATCTATAAATTTGCTGGTGATACAACCACTGTTGATACAATCTCAGGTGGTGACGAGAGGGCGTACAGGAGTGAGATATGCCAACTAGTGGAGTGGTGCCGCAGCAACAATCTGGCACTCAATGTCAGTAAGACGAAAGAGTTGATTGTGGACTTCTGGAAGGGTAAGATGAGGAACACATACCAATCCTCATAGAGGGATCAGAAGTGGAGAGAGTGAGCAGTTTCAAGGTCTCTTGAGGATCTAACCTGGTCCCAAAATATCAATGCAGTTATAAAGAAGGCAAGACAGCGGCTATACTTTATTAGGAGTTTGAAGAGATTTGGTATGTCAACAAATACACTCAAAAACTTCTATATATGTACTGTGGAGAGCATTCTGACAGGCTGCATCACTGTCTAGTATTGGGTCTATTTCATTGGACTGAAAAAAACTGCAGAGGACTGTAAATGCAGTCGCTCAATCTTGGGCACTAGCCTACAAAGTACCCAGGACATCTTCAAGGAGCCGTGTCTCAAAGAGGCAGTGTCCATTATTAAGGACCTCCAGCACCCAGGGCATGCCTTTTTCTCACTGCTACCATCAGGTAGGAGGCACAGAAGCCTGAAGTCACACACTCAGCAATTCAGGAACAGCTTCTTCCCCTCTGCCATCTGATTCCTAAATGGACATTGAACCCTTGGACACTACCCCATTTTTTTTAATATAGTATTTCTGTTTTTTGCATGATTTTTAATCTATTCAATATACATATACTGTATAAAGTATACAGAATAAGAATAAATAAATAAACATTTTATTTTTTCTTTTTATGTACTGTATTGAACAGCTGCTGCTAAGTTAACAAATTTCCCATCACATGCCGGTAAAAATAAACCTGAATCTAAATGAATATCACTGCAGGGGTTCCCCAGGGTTAGTGCCCTAGGCCCAGTTAACTCCACCTGCTCTGTCAATGACTTTTCTTTCATCATTTAGTCAGAATGGGCCCATCTGCAGATGAACACAAAACATTCAACTTCATTTACAACTCAGCAAGAACTAGACAACATTCAGGCATGGGCTGGAAGTGCAAGTAACAATTTCACCACAAAAATGCCAGGCAAACACCATCAAAAGAGAGTCCAGTTGTTGAGTCCCCACTATCAATATCATTGGAGGTCATTATGAACACTAAACTTAATTGAACTAGCCATGTTAGTACTGCGAGTATATAAACAGGTCAAAGGCTGGAACCCTGCAATTAGAGACTCACCTGACACCCTTTTCACCATATACAAGACAAATATCAAGAGAGAAACAGAACAGCGGCACAAGAAATTGGAGGCGAGCCACAGGAAAGTAGCCTGTATGACTGGTTTCCCCTTCTACAAAATGTACTGCAGTTATTCACATGGTCCACTCTGTAAGCACCTTTCAAACCAACAACCTCTATCACCAAGAAGGAGAAGGTTCCTGGGAACATCGCCACGAGCAGTAAGTCCCCCTTGAAATCACACAGCACCCTGACTTAGAAACACATTGCTGTTCATTCATTCTTAATTGGTTTGAATCTTCAAGCTCAATACCCAGCAGTACCATTTGAATACTTTCACTGGTAGGTCTGAAGTGATCAAGGTAGTGATTTCCCACCACTTTCTCGTGAACCAAGGGGATGAGCACATCTTATAAAATAAATAAAAGTCTGATTGAAGATTTAGAAATACAAGGTCATACCTTCAACTCAATACCTGACTTACTCAGGTCTATTAAAAATAATGACCTGCTTGCAAGGTACAACCCCTGAGCAATGTCTTCTAATAGGCCTTTCCAATAATACACTGTAGGACCCAGCCCATGATCTGGGTTTTTTCTTCCAATATTACAACAGATGCTGAGAAACTTACAGGTAAAATGAGAAGAAATGAACAGGAAGGATGTTCCAAAAAAAGTGAATGAGATCCCCACAGCTCCTTTCGTCTTGACCTGGGAGATTATCCGAGTCGTCACAGCTGCCTGTTCCACCTCTGAGGGAGGGACAAATAGGCACAATGAAAAACTACAAAGTGAATGACCTGACAGTTTTTGACCATGCACAGAACCATATCCACTCTTCAATATTGGATTGCACAGTGGAGTCAGTGACAAGTCTACACAACTCACAGCCGGTCACCCAAGAATCTACATTGTATGTAACCTGAACTCTACCTCTCAGAAATCTCCAATGAGCTCTAAGCTGTGTGAAAAGTGTGTAAAATATGGGCAATCAAACTTTTGGGTCAGGAAGTCTGTTTTTAGATCAAAATGAAAATATGCAACAATATTTGCTGGAGTTTCTGAAATCCCAACCCATTCATGCATAAATGCACACGTGCAGTAGTGTCAAACTATACAATGTTTGTGTGGCATCATACACAATATTCTATTGCACACACAGTACAAGGCCTATAACATTACTGAAGCAAATCTCAGAGAGAGGGTAAAAACCTGCTTCAGCTTATTCAGATGCGGAATAGAATCCAGAGTTCCATTAGAACCCCCAACCCACTACCAGAAGAGGCTTCAATTGTTGGTCTCAGGTTGTGCAGGAAGATCACAGTGCCATCTAAACTGGAGGTAATCTAGTCTACAGAAAGTCATCCAGTCTAGTCAAGAGAAACTTCATGGGTCACTTTTCTCCTTCCCATTATTATTGATCATCTACAACGAACTCTACCCACAAACCTTTTTGCCAATGTCCTATGATGTCCCTTCTGTCTGAACTACCACCATTTATTACTGCCTATTCCACCAATCCTCTCACCTCTGGCAAAATCCTCTCCCCAACCAAACCTCCATCTCTTACCCTGCACAACTGACCCTTTCCCTGACCTGCACCATGCCAACCCAATTCTCCTCCTCTGCAGTCTGCACACTGGCCAAACAAAATGACATAGACTTAATGCTTCGGGTCAAAGCTCCTTCAGCTGATTTTGTTTCAGCATGATCTGCAGAGTATTTTCAGCTTTTTCACATTAATTCAATTTGCTAGTATCCATGGTTTTTGCTTTAAAATGTTGTTTGGTACTGAGCAGGGAATGGCACTCAAATTCTCAGCACTCACCTGAACAGAACCAGATGAGGTCTCTCCTGATAAACATGGAAAGCTGCAACATTCCATGTACTGCTGAATATAGCAATACAAAGTAAGGCCCCAGAACCTCCTGCAGGCGAATATCCCACTCTCTCCTTTGCAAAGGAAAAAAAATGAAATTATATAATTCAAGGCATGAACCTGGAAAGTGGCTGTTAAGACATAGAGAAATGCAGAAACCTAGCAATGAACACCATTTCTGGCTAAATTGGGTATCCATTCCCGAGGCCTTTTCAGATGCAGAATGGAATCCAGAAACCCCAAGCCCACTTATCAGGAGATGCTTCAGTTGTTGGTCTCAGTGAGTGTACAGGGAGATCACAGTTAGCTCCAGCGCCATCTAAGCTGGAGTTAGTCCGGTCTATAGAAAGGCAGCACCTTGGATTAATGCTTTAACAGATATGGGGGATTGCTGGCTAGTGGTGTAGTAGCGTCCACACTGGACTTTGAAGCAAGTGGTCCCAGGTTCAAACAGGGTCTTTGCATGCTTTCCATCTATGCTGGGTTAACGGGCAACCTAGCAACTCAGCCTTGTAAAAAAACAGGCAAATGCTTAAGAACTGGGAAGGTTGCCCCCCAGTGCGCCACAAGGAGAGGATTTAAAAAGAAACAGATATGGGGGATAGATGATGAGAGACTTTTTTGGGGGAAAGTGTGGGAGTCTGTGGAGGCAAGTGGAGGACGAAAGAGGAATTGATTAATTTGCAAGATACTGAAAAAGGCTCAAGATGCTTTGTTGCTATTACTTGTCTGGGATTCCTTCCTGAGTACCGATGACATACATGTCATGGATGTAGTGACAGTCATAGGGCAACAGCAGATCGTCCAGCGTGTCCGGGAGCTCCTGGGAAAGAGTGAAAACAACACTAGTTAAACCAGGTTTGCTTCCACTGTCGCAGAAATAAGAAGAAGCCTTCAACAATACGATACAATATAATGTTTTTCATAGGATATCCAGAGTTCTTTACAAGGAGTTCAATCTTTTACTTTTCTTTTTAACTGCTCAGATGCATATGCTTCCCAACAGGAACGTGGAGGTGGCCAAAGAAGTTGATATGGGTGCCACTTTATTGCATATCTTTAGTTATTTTACTTATCTCTGCTTCCGTAATGTCACAGGCAGCTTTACTCAATACCAGGAATATCTAGGCCCCTACCGCTTGGCAGCTGAGTGATTTGCTCAGGTGACAGGGAGATCTCATTGGGTTTCCCAAACAGCCACAAAAAAGTGGCCAGGTGAACAATTATGCTAACTGGGCTTAATGTTGTTCTATACTCAGGTTGGAAGTTCCTCATTCTGGAGGCTTTGTCTTTGCTCTCTTTCCTGTGATTCAGTTGCTCACCTTCTGGCCTTGCATGTTCCATGTGGCAACAAATACTCGTATCCTTCTATCAGGAAAATAGCGATCCAATTCAGCAGCCCCCAAAAGTCCTCCATTGGTCAGGAGACTACCGTCCAGGTAACTTCTGTAGAGAGAGGGGGGGGAGAGGGGCATATATTAATGTGCAGATGTGGTAAAGTAGGCACTATAAATTCTCAACATTATTTGACTTTTTCAGCTTCTAGTTGTCTTTCCTGCACACCATTTGCCCTCTCATCATCACTGTAATCATCCACACTTTGATCTGTTTTCAGGATCCTAGAACAATGCAATGTCTCACCACAGCCAAGTCCTTTTCTTCTACAAAGCCCATTGCCTAACCACAAACCCATCTCTTCCCCAGCTCCTTTTAAGCTGTGTGTCCTCCTCGACTATGGGCATCTTTGCTTTCTTAATTGGAACACAAGTAGGAAAAGGATCACGGAATAGATTATCATCCTAGATAATGATAAGTTCTGTGTCTGGATCAAAAGAACCCCCTTGGTTTGTGCCAATGTGAACCTACTCCTGGAAAACTATGTATTATTTTGATCAAGACAGAAGTGCAGGGTTTCTCTGGTTTAGATGAGGAGAGTTGGGTAGTGGGGGTTGAGTTGGTGGTTACTGCCCCAGCGAATGGAAGTGCTGTGGTGAGGTGGCGATGGAGTCCTTCAGAACAATGATGGAAAGGACCCAGTCTCAAAGGGCAGGGCAGCAGTAAAATGACAAGCGACAAGAAAAATGAAAGATCAGAAGTGAAATGCAAAAGTAAACCAAGAAATACTAATACCAATTTGATGTTGCTCCTTTCTGCGCCTTGTGGCACATCGGGTGGCAGCCTTGCAGTTTCTTTAGCATTTTGATCTGTTTTTTCACAAGGCCGAATTGCTAGCTTGACACTCAACCTAGCACGGATGGAAAGCATGCAAGAAGCTGGCCAGACTTGAGCTCGGGACCACTCACCTCAAAGTCCGGTGTGGATGCCACCGACCGACCAGCTTAATACTAATTTATAGACAGCAAATTCACACAATGAACATATGCTGTGTTTTGTTGGGGAATAAACACTGAATACAACATTGGGGAGCACTTCCGTCATCCTGAAAGCTAATTGTTCAAAATCTTTGATGTCTATCTCACAGAGTAGACCAGGTGCCATTTTAACAATTTATTTAAACACAGGGTCCTCTCAGCAGGGGTGTATAATCCTAGGGTTTGTTCACAAGTCACCACAGGTGATTTGAGCCTCTGAGGTGGGAATGCAACCAGTTAAGACAAAACTGAAACATCAAATCCTACACACTGTTCCCAGATAAGAGGATTTAACCCAAGTAATTCTCAAACTTTTACACCCCAGTGTAGGAGATACATTACCTGTTCCGAACATCATCTAAATGGATAGGAAACAGAAGACTGCTCGAAGAAGACATGGAGAAAAAGGACTGACTGTCCTCGGTTCCTTGGGAAGGGGAATAAAAATGGTTGTGCTGGTTTGACAGCTCCTTCCCAGTCAGATGAATGTAATCTGCATAATCCAGGTCAATCCTATTACTGGTTCTTAGTGCTGGAGAATCTATATTAACAGTAATGGGAGGGAGAGGCTTGGTGTGCACCACTGGAGATAGTGTCCCTCTGGCTGACAAAACCGTCTTATCACAGAAAGGTTGTTTGGGCTCGGGATCCAAGTGGTTGGGGCTGTTCCTGTTCTTTGTCAAGCTGCTGGTCGACTGCCTGACATCACAGTCTTGCATGCTGCTGCTGCTGCTGCTGCTGCTGCTGCTGCTTTTAGACAGCAGCTTCTGGTAAGCCACTGTAGAGTTCTGCTGGGGAAGTGGCACGGGAGAGCATGAGAAATCCCCATAGAGAGATTTGCATGAGGAGTCAGTGTCGATTGGTTCAGATGAGCTCCCCTCACTGCCTCTGATTTTTGTCTCCCCCATGATCCGCATGCTTTCCAGTGAGTGCAGACGTTGTAACCTACTCCGCCGAGGAGGCTTCGGTTTCACCGGGGGTCTTGGGATGAAAGGCATCTCCTCTGCTCGAAACCCATGCCCCAGCTCTTCAGGGGGATGCTTCAGAGTGTCATTATGGAATGGTGTGGACTCTTTGTCGTCCGGCCATATCCTGGTGTTCTCATTGGTGATCAGGTGTGCTGTATCGTGCACTGGTAGTTCAGCCTGATCACCCATTCTCACTTAACACTTGGACTGTGCAACAAGCAAGATGTATGCATCTGGGAACTAATGACTTCCCCAGGTTGGGAATACACCCAAAGGTGCCTTGTTCCCAGAATCAATCGTCCACCTAGGTTGCTGCATCCTGTAATTCATGTGGAGGAAGGAGGAGGAAGCAGCACTACACGCAGGCATAATGGAGTCCGGACTGATCTCTCAAAGCTCCAGGAACGCTGCACGACAGCACCTAAAGTTAAGCAAACAGAGCCGTCAATGGTGACATTTAGAATGCATGGAATGACATTTATGTGATGCCATAAAGAAAACACCTTCTAGCTCAGAAGCAAGATAGGACTGAACCACAGCTTCCAGTTTGGTGACTAAATGATTTCCAGGACATTTATCAGGGAGGGGAGAGGAGATGTTATTTATGCTCATTATTTATTTATTGCTATTTATTTATTATCTGCATTTGCACAGTTTGTTTATAGTTCCTGTTCTATATATTTGTGAAGTATGCCTGCAGAAGAAGAATCTCAGAGGTGTATATGGTGACATGGATGTACTCTGATAATAAATTTTATTTTGAACTTTGATACGTTCTTGTGAAATGATAAATCAAAGATCAGGATTAAATTAACAATGCATATTTCCTTGAGAGAAATTTGGAAAATTGATAAAAATCAGGAACTGGCATTAGCAAAAATGGACAAAGGATCCAGTGAGCAGATTCAATTAAATCTCTAAAGCTATGTCTTGCGGGCTTGGTAGATGAAGTTCTTTTTTTGTTTTAATTTTATTTTTATTTGGATAAGGAATTCACAATTATCATGTACTTTTTTCACACATATAACCTTTTCCATTTTTTTATATGTATAAAACTACAATTATTTATACATTCTTAAGTACACATTGAGATGATATAAAAGGAAAATAAACATTTAAATAGATAATTATGTACTGTGGTAAATCTAACCTATTAGGCTAAGTAATGAAATAAGTTGTTAAGAAAAATGGTAATAATAGTTTCCATACAACCCTTCTGGACCATTTCCACTGGTCCAAAATGTTGCATACAAGCCTATATACCAACCATTGTAGGTGTTTATATCCCAATTTGTTCGTGCTTGTTCCTGCCCGCAGACATAATTATCCAATCCCTATGTACTTATTTACTTAATTTTTTCTTTTTTTTTATCCCTTTCCCAAATCTTTCCCTTTACTTGTGTTAATTCTCTATTTTCCAAAAAAAAAACAAACATTTAGACTAGGGGTGCTTATGTTAGCAATATTACTGTGTTGATGAGAAGAGCAATATAAATCATTAGGAGAGTCATCTAAAGTCTGCTCGCATTGGGGTTATATATTCAATCCATTTATTCCAGATTTGATAAAATGTTTCTTTTTGAGTTCTCAGGGAGTAAGTCAACTTTTCCATTTTAAATATTTCCAAGATAATTTCGTACCAATCTTCTAATGTAGGTGGTATTGGATTTAGCCATTTTCTAGTGATTGATTTCTTACTTGCCGCTAAGAGGGCCTGCAGCAACTTTATATCTTCCTTCTGTTCAAGGAACAATACATGCCCCAAATAGAGCGTCTCAAAGTTCAGAGGTATCTGGGACCTAAGTACCTTAACTAATGTTCTATGAATACCTTCCCAAAATAGACTTAATTTAGGGCAATCCCAGAAAATATGAAAATGATTTGCCTCCTTGGAGCCGCACCTTCTCCAACACATCACATTTGTATCTTTATATTTTTCCTGATATAGGGTCTTGAAGTATCTTATAATGTTTTTCCAACAATATTCTCTCCAAGTCAAAGAATTAGTCAAGGACCATTGAAAGCTGCAGATTTTCCCCCAAGCCTCCTCTGAAAGTACCAACCCCGCTTCTTTCTCCCACTTCTCTTTAATATACAGTGTATTTACATTTTGGTAGATGAAGTTCAGTGAAATGGCAGCTAGGGTTGCTGGAAGCTTCATGTTGCCATCCGCTGGGAGACAACAGTGTAGGTCAGGAAACACACAAGGGTTCCGGCCCGAAATGTTGACTGTACCTCTTCCGAGAGATGCTGCCTGGTCTGCTGCGTTCACCAGCAACTTTGATGTGTGTTGCTTGAATTTCCAGCATCTGCAGAATTCCTAGTGTAGCTCAGGGCTGCTTCCCACCCCACACCACATCTGCTTGTCCTCCCCACCCCCATCATATCCCAATAAATGATTTCACTTGGCAGGCTTATCCTCTTGTTGAATAGTGATACCACTTCCAGTTTCCAGACTCACCTTTTTGTCATCTGTCCAGCATCACTCTAAGAGAAATGAAGGATATCACGGGGAGACACCCCTTCAGATGAGTTGTTATGTATGGTCATGAAAGTCACCAGAGTGCTGTGTTTCAGGATCTGTTGAGAAAAAGAAAAGACTAGAAAGGATGCAGAGGAAATTCATAAGGGTTGAGGGACTGTAGTCATGTGGAAACATTAAACTAACCTGGAATTCAAGATCATTAAGGGTTTTGACAGGGTAGGAGGGAGGGAACGTCGACTCAGACCATGAGAGGCCTGCGTCGGGCATTTTCATGCCTTACAAGGCGCAGATTGGGAGCCTGTGTGGGGCGCCTCTCCTCACACAGACACTAGAGCAATGTGTGGTTAAGTGCCTTGCTCAATGACACAAACATGCTGCTACAGCTGAGGCTTGAACTAGCGACAGGGTAAGGAGAAAAAATATTCACTGAGAGTAGAGTTTTAAATCAGAAAGGAGATGAGAAAACTTGTGTAACACATACAAAATGCTGGAGGAACTCAGCAGGTCAGGCAGCATCTACGGAGGCGAATAAACAGTTGACATTTCAGGCCTAAACCCTTCATCAGGACTGGAAAGAAAGGGGGAAGAAGCCAGAACAAGGTGGGGGGAGAAGAAGTACATGCTAGAAGGTGATAGGTGAAGCCCGCTGAGTGACCAAGCGGGATGAAGTAAGAAGCTGGGAAGTGATAGGCGGAAAAGGTAAAGGGCTGAAGAAGGAATCTGATAGGATAGGAGAGGAGAGGAGAGTGGACCATTGGGGAAAGGAAAGAGGAGAAGGGTCACCAGGGGGAGCTGACAGGTAAGTGAGGAAAATAGAAGAGGCCAGAGTGGGGAATTGAAGAAGAGGGATGGGGTGTGGGGGAGGGGGAGAATTACCACAAGATGCCTTCAGGTTGGAGGCTACTCAGACAGAATAGGAGGTGCTACCTGAGAGTGGCCTCGTCGTGGCAGTAGAGGAGGCCATGAACTGACCAGTTGGAATGGGAATGGGGACTGGAATTAAAATGGTTGGACCTTCACTCCATCTGCAACAAACATGATTTTCAACAAGTGGTCCCCCAATCTACACTGGCTGTGAAATTCTAGAATCCTCTCTCAAAGGGCTTTTGTAGCTGTGGATTAGTCATAGTCATAGTCATTTTTTATTGATCCCGGGGGAAATTGGTTTTCCTTACAGTTGCACCATAAATAATAAATAGTAATAAACCATAAATAGTAATATGTAAATTATGCCAGGAAATTATGAAATAAGTCCAGGACCAACCTATTGGCTCAGGGTGTCTGACCCTCCAAGGGAGGAGTTGTAAAGTTTGATGGCCACAGGCAGGAATAGCTTCCTATGACGCTCTGTGTTGCATCTCGGTGGAATGAGTCTCTGGCTGAACGTACTCCTGTGCCCAGCCAGTACATTATGTAGTGGATGGGAGACATTGACCAAGATGGCATGCAACTTGGACAGCATCCTCTTTTCAGACACCACCGTCAGAGAGTCCAGTTCCATCCCCACAACATCACCGGCCTTACGAATGAGTTTGTTGATTCTGTTGGTGTCTGCTACCCTCAGCCTGCTGCCCCAGCACACAACAGCAAACATGATCGCACTGGCCACCACAGACTCGTAGAACATCCTCAGCATCGTCCGGCAAATGTTAAAGGACCTCAGTCTCCTCAGGAAATAGAGACGGCTCTGACCCTTCTTGTAGACAGCCTCAGTGTTCTTTGACCAGTCCAGTTGATTGTCAATTCGTATCCCCAGGTATTTGTAATCCTCCACCATGTCCACACTGACCCCCTGGATGGAAACAGGGGTCACCGGTACCTTAGCTCTCCTCAGGTCTACCACCAGCTCTTTAGTCTTTTTCACATTAAGCTGCAGATAATTCTGCTCACACCATGTGACAAAGTTTCCTACCGTAGCCCTGTACTCAGCCTCATCTCCCTGGCTGATGCATCCAACTATGGCAGAGTCATCCGAAAACTTCTGAAGATGACAAGACTCTGTGCAGTAGTTGAAGTCCGAGGTGTAAATGGTGAAGAGAAAGGGAGACAAGACATATGCAATTCAGCTAGTTAAGTTTCTAGACAAAAATAACCTGAAGAATTAACTGATTTTACTATCGATCATAATCAGAATCAGGTTTATTGTCAATGACGTAAGTCATGAAATCTGTTTTGTGGTAGCAGTACAGTGCAGGCATAGTGAAGTTATGAAAGTTACAATGGCATAAATTACGAAATAAATAAGCTGTTGAAAATAAGAATTGTGAGGTAGTGTTTGTGAGTTCATGGACCATTCAGAAATGTGATGGCAGAGGGGAAGATGCTGTTCCTAAAACGTTGAGTGTGTCTTCACGGTCATGTACCTTTATCCTGATGGTAATAATGAGAAGACAGCATGCCCCTTTCGAAGGCATCGTCTTTTGAAGATGTACTCGATGGTGGGGAGGCTTGTGCCCAGGATGGAGCTGGGCTGAGTCTACAACCTTTTGAAGCACCTTACAATCCTGTGCATTGGTACCTCCATACCAATGATGCAATGTGTCAAAATGCACTCCACGGAACATGTGTGGAAATTTGCTAGAGTTGTTGGTGACATACCAATCTCCTTAAACTCCTAATGAAGTATAACCACTGGTGTGTCTTCATTGTGATTACGTCAGCGTGTTGGGCCTAGGGTAAATCCTCTGAGATGTTGATGCCCAGGAACTTGCAGCTGCTCACTCTTTACACTGCTGACCCCTCAAAAAGCACTGGTACATGTTCTCACAGCTTCCGCTTCCTGAAGTCTACAATCAATTCTTTGATCTTTCTGACATTGAGTGCAAGGTTGTTATTGCGACACCACTCAACTAGCCAATCTGTTTTGCTCTTGTACACCTCCTTGTCATCCACTGAGATTCTGCCAGCAGTAGTGTCATCAGTAAACTTATAGATGGATTTGAGCTGTGCCTCGCCACACAGTCATGAGTGTAGAGCAGTGGGCTAAGTACACATCTTTGAGGTCTGGTCGTGTTGATTGTCAACGAGATGTTATCAGCAATCTGTACTGACTGTGGTCTCTCGATGAGGAAGTTAAGAATTCACTCTCAGAAGGAGGGACAGAGGCCAACGTTTCAAAGGTTTTTTGATTAGTACTGTGATGGTGTTGAATGTCAAGCTGTATTCAATAAAGAGCAACCTGACATAGGTACTGCAGCTATCCAGCTGGTCCAAAGCCCAGTGGAGAGGCAGTGAGATTGCATCTGCTGTAGACCTGTTGTGGTGTAAGTAAATTGGGGCGGGTCCCGGCCCTTGTTCAGGCAGATGTGAATTCTAGCCATGACCATCCTCTCAAAGCACTTCATCACAAGAGATGGCAAGTCCTACCAAACGACAGTCATTGAGGCAGCTCACCCTATTCTTCTTGGGCACCAGCATGATTGATGACCTTTTGAAGGAGTTGGGCACCTCCAACTTCAACAGTGAGACGTTGAAGATGTCGTTAAACATGCCCTCCAACTGTTCAGCACAGGTTTTCAGTCCCCTGCCAGCTATGCCATGTTAAACCACATTCCCATGGTTTATTAGCATTCGGCAGGGATGGGCATTTGAGAATCCTCAGGCAAAAGGCTCCCTATTCAGAATGAATAGTGCAATGCCAGATCAATGCTCACTGGAGGACTTGACACATCCAGCTTTCATAGCATTCAAGAAGCAAACCACTTGATGCAGACGAGTACTAATGACTGCTACACATTATCCCTGTCTCCAAGCAGGAGGACAATTCACAACACCCATTACCAACACATAAGGCACTTCACACTGTCACAGACAAGCCGTGCACTCCTGCTACTTCATTTCATTACTTAACAATCACTCGATTTGATTACTTACTCGTTGTTGATATGCTGACAGAATAATCCAAGGATTGTAAGAAAATTTGATCTGTAAGTTTGCATATTGTATAAAATTAGGAGAGTTGTTGTAAAGAGGAAGTTTATTGTAGATTACAAGGGGATCTTGATCAATTAGGGAAAGTGGGCCAAGGAGTGGCAAATGGATTTCAACACAGATAAGTGTGAGGTGATGTAGTTTGGAAAATTAAACCAATGTAGGACATATAAAATGAATGTTACGGCACAAAGGAGTGCAATGGAACAGTGGGACCGTGGAATACAAGTGTATAATACATTGAAAGCAGCATCTCAGGTAGATAGGGTGGCAAAAAAATGAATTTTGCAGGGTGGTAAAAGGCCCTAATTGGCTAGGGCGCTGAGTGTGGGAGTTGAGAATATTATGTTGCAGTTGTACAAGTTGCTAGTGACAGCACACTTCAACTACTGTCTATACCTTTGATCACCCTGTTATAGGAAAGATTGGTTAAATTGAAAAGAACAGAACCAGAGTTTATACGGAGAGATTGGTGAGGTTAGGTCTTTAATCCTTGCAATGTAGCAGAATTCTAAAATGTTTAAAATTATGATCGGCATAGATAAGGCTTAAGGTAACAGTCTTTCCCCAGAGTAGTGGGGACCAAAACTAGAAGGCATAGAGTTGGGGTGAGAGTGGAAAGATTTAAAAGGGACTTGAGGGGCAATATTTTCATGCAGAGGGTGAAGAGCATACAGAACAAGCTGACAGATGAAGTGGTTGAGGCAGCCTGAACTGATGTCTCTTTCTACTCCAATGTCCATTCTTGGTTACCTACATGATTAGAGGGTACCACCATGCCAAATTACAATAAGCAGCATCACAGCCAATCCTTCCTTTGGCTCGTTCATGCATTCACAGTAGGTGTGATATCCTAATGTCTTCACAAACCACATGAACATAGAGACTGCTGTAGCTCCCAGCTAGTAACTTCATCCAGAACTGCTCAGGTCATAGCACTGGGATCAAAGCTGTTTATTCAATCATCCTTACTTATTGATCAACCGGGAGGATTCAGAAAACATTATTAACTATTCATTCATAAATACACCTCAGCTATCAATAATAAGAAAATAACTTAATCCATTTCTTAAGCATCACCAAATCAGCTATTGGTTAACAAATGCTTTTGTGGTTCAAATAACATCCTTTAACTAAGGACTACAGGATGGAATATGAGAATGGTTTGGTCAATGTAAAAAAAAGAGAAAAAAGCCTTATTTTTCCAATTTTTTTGAACAAACATTGTAAAACCTGTTCCTTTAAACATTCCCCAGCACAGGTAAATGACTTTACCTTTAAGCTACAGAAACTAGAAAGGGATCAGGGTATACAGAAAGAGAATGGGAAAGTGTAATTGAACCAAAGGATGTATTAACCAATTGTTGGTTGAATGAATCGGCCTATTGGAGAGAGATTGAAAATCTAGTTGAGTAGTGCCACAACAACAACTTCTCACTCAATGTCAGCAAAGCCAAAGAGACGATTACCAACTACCGGAGGGAGAAGCTGGAGATCCATGAGCCATTCATTAGGAGAATGGAGGTGAAGAGGATAAATAGCTTTAAATTCCATATTCCATTATAACATTAACATAACAGAGGATCTGTCCTAGGATAAGGACATAAATGTCACCACAAAGAAAGCATTATCAGCACCTCTACTTTCTTAGAAGTTTGTATAGATTTTGCATGTCACCAAAAACTTTGATAAACTTCTATAGATGCATAGTAGAGTGTATCCTAATAAGTTGCATTACAGCCTGAAACAGATACACCAATTCCCAGGAATGGAAAAGGCTACACAAAGTTGTGGATATAGCCCAGTTCATTACAGGCAAAACATTCCCCACCATTGAGTACATTTACAAGGAACACTGCTGCAAGAAAGCAGCATCTTCATCAAAGTCTCCCACCATCCAAGCCATGCCTTCTTCTCTCTATTGCCATTGAGCAGAAGGTACAGAAGAAGCCTTAAGACCCACACCACCAGGTTCAGGAACAGTTATTGCCGTACAACAATCAGGGTGCCTGAAACAGTGTGGACAACTTCATTCACTACTACTCTGAACTGATTCTATGACACTCACTTTCAAGGCCTAGTAGTTAGTAGGTTAGTAGGCAGAGAGGGTAGTGTGGCCCTGTTTATGAGAAATAATATTAAATCATTAGAAAGGGATGACATAGAATTGGAAGGTGTAGAGTCTCTGTGGGTTGAGTTAAGAAATGGCAAGGGTAAAAGGACCCTAATGGCAGTTGTATACAGGCCTCCAAACAGCAGTCGGGATGTGGATTACAAATGTGACGACAAAACCAAGTTATCAGAAGATTGATGCTGATGAGAGAGATAAGGGAGACAAATGGAGAAACGTTCGAAATGTTAATGAGAGAGGAGAGAGAGAGATAACGAAAAGAGACACAGTTCCGAGTATTGACAGACCGGTTGCTTTGAACCTGAACTGTTTGAAGTTTGATGGGCAGGCGATACCCCAGCAGGGGGATAAAAAGAACAGGTTCGCTAAGGCAACAGACACCACGAGATAACGAGACCCTGGAAAAGCGGTGTGCCCCCACAAGTTGGTGGAGGTTTGGAGGTCTGATCGCAGGAATCGACCATAGACGCACAGGGTAAAAAGGTACGATCGGCAGGAACCTGGTGTGTGTGCCCGCCCTTGCCTGGGTGCCGGGTTCACCGCGGAAGAACAGTCGTATCCGGAACGGAGGGGTCACAGTCGGTGACCACAGAAGACATTAAAAGGGTTCGCCCGAAAGCTAACTGCGAAGAACAAAGGTCCGTCTGAATCAGATTTGCATATTATCTCTCTCTCTCCAACGGCACAACAGCGATTACTGCGAACTGTACTAAGCTGAACTGAACTCTGCGTCACTTGAGACTGATCATTTTACCCCTAGACTGCGATAGAGTTTGTTTGATTCCTATTACCCTAGTTCTGTGTACATGTGTGTTTTGTCATTGCTAACCTGTTGCATTTATATCCTTACGATTAGAGTACTGTGTTACTTATTTCTGTAATAAAACTTTCTTAGTTCCAGTAATCCAGACTCCAACTAAGTGGTCCATTTCTGCTGGTTTGGCAACCCAGTACGGGGTACGTAACACAAATTACAGCAGGAGATAGAAAAGGCGTTGCAGAAGGGCAATGTCATGATAATCGTTGGGGATTTTAACATGAGAGTACATTGTGAAAACTAGGCCAGTACTGGACCTCAACAGAGAGAATTTGTAGAATGTCTGAGGGATGGCTTTTTAGAACAGCTTGTTGTTGAGCCCACTAAGGGATCAGCTGTGCTGGATTGGGTGTTGTGCAATGATCCAGAGGTGATAAGAGAGTTTAAGATTAAGGAACCCTTATGGAACAGTGATCACAATATGAACGAGTTCACTTTGAAATTTGAGAAGGAGAAGCTAAATTCTAATGTGTCAGTATTTCAGTGGAAGAAAGGAAATTACAAAGGCATGAGAGGGGAACTGGCCAAGGTTGACTGGAAAGGGACTCTAGAAGGAAGGACAGCAGAGCAGCAATGGCTAGAGTTTCTGCAAAAAATGAGAGAAGTGCAAGACAGATATATTCCAAATAAAAAGAAATTTTCGAATGGAAGAAGGACACTACTGTGATTGACAAGTGATGTCAGAGCCAAAGTAAAAGCAAAAGAGAGGACATACCAGGAAGCCAAAGTTAGTGGGAAGATAGAGGATTGGGGAGATTTTAAAAACTTGTAGAAGAAAACTAAGATGGTCATTCACAAGGAAAAGATGAATTATGAGAGGAAGCTGGTGACTAATATCAAAGAAGTTACTAAAAGCTTTTTTAAGTATATAAAGGATAAAAGAGAGTCGAGGGTAGATGTAGGACCAATACAAAATGACGCTGGAGATATTGTAATGAGAGATGCAGAGATGGCAGAGGAACTGAATATATATTTTGCATCAGTCTTCACAGTGGAAGACATCTGCAGTATACCGGACATTCAAGAGTGTCAGGAAAGTGAAGTATGTACAGTAAAAATTACAACTGAGAAGGTACTAAGGAAACTTAATGGTCAGAGTGTGGATAAATCTCCTGGCCCTGAGGGAATGCACCTTCGGGTTCTGAAGGAAGTAACTGGAGAGATTGCAGAGGCGTTAACAATGATCTTTCTAGAATCGATAGATTCTGGCATTGTACCAGATGACCGGAAAATTGTAAATGTTACTCCGCTATTTAAGAAGGGTGGGAGGCAGCAGAAAGGAAACTATAGACCTGTTAGCCTGACATCAGTGGTTGGGAAGTTGTTGGAATCGATCGTTAGGAATGAGATTACGAAATACCTGGAGGCACATGACAAGATAGGCCAAAGCCAGCATGGTTTCCTGAAAGGAAAATCCTGCCTGACTAACCTACTGCAATTTTTTGAGGAAATTACAAGCAGGGTAGACAAAGGAGATGCAGTAGATGTGGTGTACTTGGATTTTCTGAAGACCTTTGACAAGGTGCCGCACACGAGGCTGCTTAGCAAGATAAGAGCCCATGGAATTACAGGGAAGTTGCTAACATGGGTGGAGCATTGGCTGATCGGCAGAAAACAGAGAGTGGGAATAAAGGAACCCTATTCTGGCTGGCTGCCGGTTACCAGTGGAGTTCCACAGGGATCGGTGTTGGGTCTGCTGCTTTTTACGATGTATGGCAATGATTTGATGATGAGATTAATGGATTTGTGGCTAAATTTGCCGATGATACAAAGATAGGTGGAGGAGCGGGTAGTGTTGAGGAAACAGAGAGCCTGCAGAGAGTGTTAGATAGGTTAGGGCAGTGGTCCCCAACCACCGGGCCACGAACCAGTACCGGGCCGTGAGGAAACGATAGGAGTCAGCTGCACCTTTCCTCATTCCCTGTCACGCACTGTTGAACTTGAACAAAGGGTTGCCACTGTCCCATATTTGCCGGGACATCCCATATATTGGGCTAAATTGGTTTGTCCCGTATTTCCCCCCGCTAAGGTAGAGCATTCCTATGAAATCTTTCATGCTGAAATGGCGTGAAGCAAAGTAGCAATCACCATTAATTTATATGGGAAAAATTACTGAGCGTTCCCAGACCCAAAAAATAACCTAACAAATCATACCAAATAACACATAAAACCGAAAATAAATAACACTAACATATAGCAAAAGCAGGAATGATATGATAAATTCAGCCTATATAAAGTAGAAATAATGTATGTACAGTATAGTCGGGAAGATGAAGGCAGAACCGATTTGTGGCAGAAAAAACCGGCACGTACAGTCATACATGCGCACACAGGTGCCCACACAAGGCTTCATGGTCATGGTAGTCTTTCCTGGGGTAATGTGTCCCGGGATTTGACTGCTACTTTTGTCCCTTATTTAGGAGTGAGAAAGTTGGCAACCCTAACTGTAAAAGACATGTTGAGATGAGCTTAACCCTACTTGAACACCCCCCCCACCCCCAGTCGGCTCGAATATTGTCAATATTAAACCGGTCTGCAGTGTAAAAAAGGTTGGGGTCCCCTGGTTTGGGGAATGGGCAAAGAAGTAGCAAATAAAATAGAATGTTGGAAAGTGTATGGTGAATTCAAAATGCAGAGATGCAAAGGGACTTGGGAGCCCTTGTGCAGGATACCCTAAAGGTTAACCTCTAGGTTGAGTTGGTGGTGAAGAAGGCGAATGCAATGTTGGCATTCATTTCTAGAGATATTTAACATAAGAGCAGGGATGTGATGTTGAGGCTCTGTAAGGCACTTGTGAGATCAGACTTGGACTATTGTGTGCAGTTTTGGGCTCCTTATTTTAGCAAGGATATAATGCCATTGGAGAGGGTTCAGAGAAGATTCACGAGAATGAGTCCAGGAATGAAAGGGTTATTGTATGAGGAAAGTCCAGCAACTCTTGGGCTGTATTCCCTGGAGTTCAGGAGAATGAGGGGAGATCTCTTAGAAACATCCCAAATGTTAAAAGGCCTGAACAGATTAGATATGGCAAAGTTATTTCCCATGGTAGGGGAGTCTAGGACAAGAGGGCACGACTTCAGGATTGAAGGGAAGTAAACCTGTGGAATTTGTTGCCACAAGTGACTTTGGAGGCCAAGTCACTGGGTGCATTTAAGGCAGAGATAGATAGGTTCTTGATCAGCCAGGACATCAAAGGGTGTGGGGATAAGGCAGGAGAGTGGGGATGACTGGAATAATTGGATTAGCCCATGAGTGAATGGCGGAGCAACTCGATGGGCCGAATGGCCTACTACTGCTCCTATATATTATGGTCTTATGGCCTCTTTACAACTTATGTTCGCAGAGTTATTCGCAGTTTGTCTTCTTTTGTTTTTTTTTCCAGTTTTTCTCTGTTTTATGTACAAACCCCATTTCCAGAAAGGTTGGGATATTTTCCAAAATGCAATAAAAACAAAAATCTGTGATATGTTAATTCACGTGAACCTTTATTTAACTGACAAAAGTACAAAAGAAAAGATTTTCAATAGTTTTACTGACCAACTTAATTGTATTTTGTAAACATACACAAATTTAGAATTTGATGGCTGCAACACACTCAACAAAAGTTGGGACAGAGGCATGTTTACCATTGTGTTACATCACCTTTCCTTTTAATAACACTTTTTAATCGTTTTGGAACTAAGGATACTAATTGTAGTAGATTTGCAATTGGAAATTTTGTCCATTCTTGCTTGATATAAGACTTCAGCTGCTCAACAGCCCATGGTCTCCGTTGTCTGATTCTCCTCTTCATGATGCACCATACATTTTCAATAGGAGATAGATCTGGACTGGCAGCAGGCCAGTCAAGCACACGCACTCTGTGTCTACAAAGCCACGCTGTTGTAGCCCGTGCAGAATGTGGTCTGGCATTGTCCTGCTGAAATAAGCATGGACGTCCCGGGAAGAGACGTCGCCTTGATGGCAACGTATATCTCTCTAAAATCCTAATATACGCCTCAGAGTCAATGGTACCTTCACATACATGCAACTCACCCATGCCGTGGGCACTGATGCACCCCCAGACCATCACAGATTCTGGCTTTTGCAGCTTTCGCTGATAACAATCTGGATGGTCGTTTACATCTTTGGCACAGAGAACTCGACGCCCGTTTTTCCCGAAAACTAGCTGAAATGTGGACTCATCTGACCACAGCACACGGTTCCACAGTCTTTCGGTCCATCTGAGATGAGCTCGGGTCCAGAGAACTTGCCAGCGATTCTGCATAGAGTTGATGTATGGTTTCCTCCTTGCGTAATCCAGGTTCAAGTTGCATTTCTGGATGCAGCGACAGACTGTGTTGAGTGACAATGGTTTCCCGAAGTACTCCCGAGCCCAGTTGGCTATAATTGTCACAGTAGCATGACGATTTCTTAGGCAGTGCTGCCTGAGGGCTCGAAGATCACGCGCATTCAACAGTGGTTTCCAATCTTGCCCTTTACACACTGAGATGGCTCTGAATTCTCTGAATCTTTTCACAATATTATGTACTGTACATGTTGAAAGACCTAAATTCTCTGTAATCTTGCATTGAGAAATGTTCCTTTTGAACTAACAATTAATTCTCTCATGAATTTTGGCACAAAGGGGTGAGCCACGACCCATCCTTGCTTGCAAAGACTGAGCCTTTGATGGACGCTACTTTTATACCCAGTCATGATACTTCACCTGCTACCAATTAGCCTGCTTAATGTGGAGTCTTCCAAACTGGTGTTACTTGAATATTCTGTGCACTTTTCAATCTTGTTTTAACTCTGTCCCAACTTTTGTTGAGTGTGTTGCAGCCATCAAATTCTAAATTTGTGTATATTTACAATATACAATTAAGTTGGTCAGTAAAACTATAGAAAATCCTTTCTTTGTACTTTTGTCAGTTAAATAAAGGTTCATGTGAATTAACATATCACAGATTTTTGTTTTTATTGCATTTTGGAAAATATCCCAACTTTTCTGGAAATGGGGTTTGTACAATTTTTCAAAAAAAAGATTGTATTTCTTTATTCCTGGAAATGCCTGCAAGAAAATGAATCCCAAGGTAGTATACAGTAGTATAATTTTACTTGGAACCATGATCTTACTGGATAACCAACCATGCTCAAATACTGATTGCTTTACTCTTGTTCCCATCCTTATGTTTCTCAGGCTACATCAAAAACACTCACACAGACCATGTGTTTCAAAATCTTCTCTTAATGTAAACGAACTGTTTTAAAGAAATACTTCCTAAGTGAGATGTTTAACAATATTGTTAACAGTGCAACATGTGAGGAACATTATCTCAGTAGAATTCTGCACACCCAGATCTGACTGAGAAACTCTTTCAGATATTCCTGGTTAACAGTTAGGGAAGATTTTCATTGCTTTTTTTATAAATGTGCTCTAAATTTTTCTCCAGTCTAGTTAATAACGGGATTGATTGGATAGTTGTTAGTGACTCTTGGGAACTCTTTATTTAAATATTGCAGAGCTAAATAAAAAAGAGCTGAGATTACACTGATAATTAATTTACACAGGCATTTACATCAACAGAAGCAGACTAAATATTTCATTAATCTGAACAAGGCAATATAAAAACAAATGATTATAGCTTACTCTATAATTAATATGCAGAGAGGTTTAGAAAGGAAGCTCCAGAACTTTGAGCCTGGGAAATGGAAGCCCTGGGCCTGGGCAATTGAAATTGGGGTTGCACAGGAGGTTGGAACTGAAATAATAGAGGTGAACTCAAAGCGTTGTAAGGCCCGAAATCATAGAATCATACACCACAGAAACAAGGCCCTTCAGCCCAATTGGTCCATGTTGACTAAGATTCCCGTCTGAGCTAGCCCCATTTGATCCATAGATCTTCTGGTTGTCTTTTGTTACAGTCAATGATTCAGCTTCTTCAATGACCCTACAAATAGTGCTGTAATCTTGACTAACCTGTTCTGTTACATATAAGACAAGAAATACTGCAGATGCTGGAAATCCAAGCAACACACGCAAAATGCTGGAGGAACTCAGCAGGCCAGGCAGCATCTATGGAAAAGACTAAACAGTCGACGTTTCGGGCAGAGACCCTCCATCAGGACCCAAAACGTCAACTGTTTACTCTTTTCCATAGATACTGCCTGGCCTGCTGAGTTCCTCCAGCATTTTGTGTGTGTTGTCTGTTACATACAAGGATTATTTTACTTCTGTATTCCAATTTAACCTCATAATCATTTGCTTCCATTATTATAAATTCCCAAATGTCTTATTTTACAATTTTATCTGCTAATTAAAAATATCACTTCTCTGCTCATCCAGCTAACCCAGAAGCTTCCCTCAGAATTTGACAGATTTCCCATCTCGATTCTCTTGTGGCGTTTATTTATTTTAGACCATAAACATGAAGCTTGGTGTTCAATATAAAGAATAAGCCGCTGAAAGCATCTGAATAGGAAGAATTTTATAACTGAGATGTTCTAGGAAACCAGCAAACACAGTGGGACTTGATGCAAGTAGAGGTACAGGTAGTCGGGTTCTGCATGTGCTAAGGGTAGGTGATCAAAGTCCGACCAGGGGACGAGCCAACCAGAGTTATATTTGACGTCGAGTACTGACCTGGTCCTCTGCGGCTCCCTGATGTAACTTCGCCTGAGGGAGGTTAGCAAATCTCTGGCACTTCCAGCCACGCCACCATTGTAACTGGTGGGGGGAAAGGGGGCGTATCCTGTACCGTCCCGACCCAACCAAACCCCCTGCCCCGCCTGAGGGACTGGGACACGACTGTCCGACCAGGGAGCTTGAGTCGCGGAAAAGACTTCAGCTTCAGGGTCGTTCCGGAGCCAGGGCAGCTCCCCATTGTCGGTTATCTAACGTTGACCTCACCGCTTACCTCACACACGGACTTCGGCCCCCGTACCGACTCTCGGCGCCCAGAAGTCGGAGCCATGAAACAATCCGCGGCTCTTAGCAACGCGAGCGAAGCGGCTCGTACCTCCCGGCGCGGTGCATGCCGGGCAGACGGAGGACTCGCTGCGGAGATGTCGGGCTGTGCGCAGTGGATGCTGAGGTCGCGGTGCATTTAGGGATACTGGAAGACCGGCTGCTACTCTCGGAGGAATGTCCAGCTTGAAGCTAAAGGCACACAAATGGAGAAAAGCAGCTGGCGGTGGCAGCTCATGTCTCAAGAAGGAACACATGCCTCTGAGGTTTATATGTCGGAAGCCTGGACCGTAGGAAAGAGTCTCTCGCAAACTTCCAAGATCGACTCTAATCCTCCAGACTCCTCTCCTGGATCCACTGAACAAAACATAGTTTAGGGATTAGAGTGGTCATTCTTATCAGACCCTGTCAACTGGCTGTTACTGCCAGGGAACCACTTTACTTCTCGAACCAAAAATAAATTTTAGCTAGGACCGGTTTATTATTGTAAAAGTTTCCCTCTTCCTCCTCTTCTCTCTCAAATGCCAGAGCAGGTGTAAACAGATTAGCTGTTATGAATGTTTCCCGGGGATTGCAGAAGTACTGATTTTTGGAAACTGAAATGAAGTATGCGATGTTTTAGTAGAGTGTGCTGTGTTTTAGTGTAGCGAAGTAAGAAGCTTCAGTGAGATTAGGCAAGCATGACGGAAACATTTTCTATAAATAATTATTTTAGAACAGTGGCAGGGTACGTAACCTGAGGTCATTGGAAAGGAAAAGATGAATTATGAGAGGAAGCTGGTGACTAATGTCAAAGAAGATACTAAAAGCTTTTTTTAAGTATATAAAGGGTAAAATAGAGTCGAGGGTAGATAAAGGACCAATATAAAATGACACTGGAGATATTGTAATGAGAGATGCAGAGATGGCAGAGGAACTGAATACATATTTTGCATCAGTCTTCATAGTGGAAGACATCTGCAGTATACCGGACATTCAAGAGTGTCAGGGAAATGAAGTTTGTGCAGTGAAAATTACAACTGAGGAGGTGCTCAGGAAGTTTAACAGTCTGAGAGTGGATAAATCTCCTGGACCTGATGGAATGCACCCTCGGGTTCTGAAGGAAGTAACTGGGGAGATTGCAGAGGCATTAACGATGATCTTTCAAGAATTGATAGACTCTGGCATTGTACCGGATGACTGGAAAATTGCAAATGTTACTCTGCTATTTAAGAAGGGTTGGAGGCAGCAGAAAGGAAACTATAGACCTGTTAACCTGATATCAGAGGTTGGGAGGTTGTTGGAATTGATTGTTAGGGATGAGATTACGGCGTACCTGAAGGCACATGACAAGACAGGCCAAAGCCAGCATGGTTTCCTGAAAGAAAATCCTGCCTGACAAACCTACTGCGATTCTTTGAGGAAATTACGAGCAGGGTAGACAAAGGAGATGCAGTAGACATGGTGTACTTGGATTTTCAGAAGGCCTTTGACAAGGTGCCACACATGAGGCTGCTTAGCAAGATAAAAGCCCATGGAATTACAGGGAAGTTACTAGCGTTGGCTGGTTGGCAGAAAACAGAGAGTGGGAATAAAGGGATCCTATCCTGGCTGGCTGCTGGTTACCAGTGGAGTTCCACAGGGATCAGTGCTGGGACCGTTACTTTTTACAATGTATGTCAATGATTCGGACTACAGTATTAAGGGATTTGTGGCTAAATTTGCTGATGATACAAAGATAGGTGGAGGAGTGGGTAGTGTTGAGGAAATGGAGAGCCTGCTGAGAGACTTAGGTAGTTTAGGGGAATGGGCAAAGAAGTGGCAAATGAAATACAATGTTGGAAAATGTATAGTCATGCACTTTGGTGGAAGAAATAAACGAGCAGACTATTATTTAGATGAAGAGAAAATTCAAAATACAGAGATGCAAAGAGTCTTGGGAGTCCTTGTGCAAGATACCCTAAAGGCTAATCTGCAGGTTGAGTCGGTTGTAAAGAAGGTGAATGTAATGTTGGCATTCATTTAAGGGTATAAGAGCCGGGATGTGATGTTGAGGCTCTATAAGGCACCCATGAGACCACACTTGGAGTATCGTGTGCAGTTTTGGGCTCCTTAATTTTAGAAAGGATATACTGACATTCAAGAGGGTTCAGAGAAGATTCACGAGAATGATTCCAGGAATGAAAGGGTTATTGTATGAGGAACGTCTGACAGCTCTTGGGCTGTATTCCCTGGAGTTCAGGAGAATGAGGGGGGATCTCATAGAAACATTTCAAATGTTAAAAGGCTGAACAGATTGGATATGGCAAAGTTATTTCCCATGGTAGGGGATTCTAGGACAAGAGGGCATGACTTCAGGATTGAAGGACGTCCTTTTAGAACTGAGATGTGGAGAAATTACTCTAGTCAGAGGGTGGTAAATCTGTGAAATTTGTTGCTACGAGTGACTGTGGAGGCCAAATCATTGGGTGTATTTAAGGCAAAGATTGATAGGTTCTATTAGCCAGGGTATCAAAGGGTATGCGGTGAAAGCAGAGGAGTGGGGATGACTGGATGACGGTTCAAGATTCAAGATTCAAAAAATTCAAAAAACTTTATTGTCATTCTAACCATACAACAGCTCTGCAGGGCAGAATGAGACAGCGTTTCTCAGGAGCAGTGCAATCATAACATAACAAACGCAACACTAAATAATAAACATAACAATAAATAGTAAAACACAACAGCCACATGTCAATTAAAATCAAGTTATAAGTGTCCAGTGCAAGTTAAAAGTGTCCAAAGCAGAGTCAGGTAGAGCAGCTATTTAGCAGTCTGACTGCCTGTGGGAGGAAGCTGTTTAGTAGCCTTGTGGTTTTAGTTTTGATGCTCCTGTAACGTTTGCCTAATGGCAGAAGAACAAACAGTTCATGGAGAGGGTGTGAGGGGTCTTTAATGATGTACCATGTCTTCTGGAGGCATCGACTCTGAAAGAGGTCTTGGACAGAAAGTAAGGAGACCCCAATAACCTTCTCTGCTCCCCTAACCACCCTCTGCAAGGCTTTTTTGTCGACAGCACTGCAGCTGGAGTACCAGGTTGTGATGCAAAAGGTCAGCACACTCTCAACCACGACTCTGTAGAATGTAGTTAAGATGTTAGTGAGGAGTGGTGCTCGTTTAAGCTTCCTCAGAAAGTGCAGTCTCTGCTGGGCCCGTTTCACAATCCCAGTGGTGTTCCTGGACCAGGTGAGATTGTCCGAGATCTGCACCCCAAGGAACTTGATGTTTTCCACTCTCTCCACTGTGGAGCCGCTGATGCTGAGGGGTGTGTGCTCAGGCTGAGACCGTCTGAAATCAACGATCATCTCCTTGGTTTTGGTGACATTAAGCATCAAGTTGTTATCCCTGCACCAGCTCTCCAGGTGTTTGACCTCCTCCCTGTATATAGTTTCATCATTTTTGCTGATGAGCCCCAGTAGATCAGCCCATGATTGAATGGCAGAGCAGACTTGATGGGCCGAATGGCCCACTTCTGCTCCTAAATCTTCTGGTCTTATTTTCAGCAGTGATGAGAAAAGATCCTGATACTGTAGCATGGTCTATATGAGAACCAATTACATATGATTCCACTAACGGGCTCAGAAGAGCTAGGCTCCAAATAAAAAAAAAGACTAACTACAAAGATAATGACCTTAGATTATTTTAAGACACATTCACATTTACTTGGGGTAAACAGTAGAGAAGTGAATGTGAGGCTCAAAAGTTCAAAGCAAAATTTATTATTAGAGTACATAGAGTCACCACATACACCCTTGCTATTTTCTACCTGCAGCCATACTTAGCAAATCTATAGAATAGTAACTGTAAACAGGATCAAAAAACAACAGACTGTGCAAATGCAAATATAAATAAATAGCAATAAATAATGAGTATGAAATAACAAGAGTCCTTAAAGTGAGACCATCAGTTGTGGGAAATAGGATGAATGTAGCTATCCCCTTTTGTTCAGGAGCCTGATGGTTGAGGTTAGTAACTGTTCTTGAACCTGGTGGTGAGAGTCCTGAGGCACCTGTACCTTCTACCTGATGGCAGCAGTGAGAAAAGAGCATGGCCTGGGTGGTGAGGATCTTTGATGATGGATGCCGCTTTTCTACAGTGATGTTTCATGTAGATGTGCTCAATAGTTGGGAGGGTTTTACTGGGCCGAATCCACTACCTTTTGTAGGATTTTCTGCTCAAAGGCATTGGCGTTCCCATACCAGGCAGTAATGCAGACAGTCAGCACACTTTCCACCACACACCTATAGAAGATCTGAAGGTAAATGAAAAATAGCTGACATTTAAAAATCAGTTTGCAAGTAAAATTTATCCCATATTACTACAATAAAAGGGAGGGACTGGAACATGGCCTGGCTATTGCTATCACAAGAACTTCATGAGATGCTTTTTACTTTTGACCTAATAATATCTTAGTGTTGCAAGTCTAGGGAATCAAGAAACATTTCAGAAGCCAGCAAGGGAGAACTAAAATATTGACAAGTAAAGGAAATGCAGAATACAAGAGTAGGCTCATGAGAAGAAAAAAAACTTTCTATAGATACAGTATATCAAAATAAAAGTACATGCCAAATGTGTGGTTTCTTACAGAATGTCAGAGAAACACATTTTATGGCCACCTTTACAACAAAAAAGTCTGCAGGAATGGTAGAGAATTCCAGATCTGTAGTGAGTGAGGAAAATTTGGCATTAGTAATGTTCTTTTCCAATATTTTTATTAATTTATATATATAAGAATATAGACTACAGGAAAAAATATGTCAATATATTAAACTAAATTGCATATAAAGACTCCTTACCCTATATTCATACAAGTCAATTAGTTCGTAACATTGAAAATAACAATTTTATTATATTAAAAAAATCTAACCCACTACCAAGACCGAAGCTGATTAGTAGAAAAAAAATTGTTAGTCATCATCTGTGCTTTAATAGCAAATCAAAGGTTTGGAAAATAATTCAGAAAAGGTCCCCACAATGTTTGAAAGTCTTGATTAGATTGAAAGGTTGAACATCGCATCTTCTCTAAATTTAAACATGACATCACATCACGTAACCATTCAGCATGAATAGGAGGGGCCACATCTTTCCATTTAAGCAAGAGCGTCCTTCTGGCCATAAGACATAAAAGCCAAAATCTGCAAATCAGATGGCTCCAAAATAATGTCCTTTCCTCCAACAATACCAAATAAAGCGGTCAAAGGATTAGGCTTAAAGTTTACTTTGAAAAGTATCAAAAAGGTTTGAAGTACTTCTTTCCAATATTTTCCAAGACTCGGGCATGTCCCAAACATATGAATGAGTGAAGCTTCTCCATTATTACATTTATCACAATACGGAGATATATCTAAAGAAAAACGAGACAACTTATCCTTGGTCATATGGGCCCTATGGACCACTTTAAGTTGAAGGAGAGAGTGACGGGCACATAATGATGAAGTGTTGACATATTTAAAAATTTGATTCCAAGTTTCCTCAGAAATTGAAGTCTGTAAATCTTGTTCCCAAAGATTTTTAATTTTATCTAAATGGGCACTTCTCATTCCCAACAGCATATTATAGATATTAGATATAGATCCATTATAAAAAGGTTTCAGATTAAAGATTACATCTAGTAGATTCTTATCACGGCCTCCTCTACTGTAAAGATGAAGCCACACTCAGGTTGGAGGAACAACAGCTTATATTCCGTCTGGGTAGCCTCCGACCTGATGGCATGAACATTGACTTCTCTAACTTCCGCTAATGCCCCACCTCCCCCTTGTACCCCATCCGTTATTTATTTTTATACACACATTCTTTCTCTCACTCTCCTTTTTCTCCCTCTGTCCCTCTAAATATACCCCTTGCCCATCCTCTGGGTTTTCCCACCCCCCTTTTCCTTCTCCCTTGTTGGTATCAAATTGTTCAAAGGGAAAAGTTCACTTTTATGTAGGTTTAATTTATAACCTGAAAACTGGCTAAAACAGGAGAGAAAAAAAAGCACATGGGGTAATGAAGTCTCAACATTAGAAATAAATAGCAGCAAATCATCAGCATACAACGAGACTTTATGAATAGTGTCTCTCCTTCAAATACCGGTGATATCATTAGATTCTCGAAAGGCAATGGCTAAGGGTTCTAAGGTCAGATCAAAAAACAAAGGGCTCAACGGACAGCCTTGTCTAGTGCCACGTTGAAGCTTAAATGGTTTGGAGTTATGAAAGTTAGTGATAACCCTCGCAGAAGGGGCTAAATAAAGTAATTTAATCCATTGAATGAAAACAGGTCCAAAATTAAATTTTTCTAAAGTTTTAAATAAGTAATTCCAATTCAACTCTGTCGAAAGCTTTCTCAGCATCTAGGAACACCACACATTCTGATACCATGTTAGAAGGAGAATAAATAACATTTAATAGCCAGTGAATATTAAAGTGAGAATATCAATTTTTGATAAATCTGGTTTGATAATCAAAAATGACAGGTGGTAAAATATTTTCAATCCAATGGGCCAAAACTTTAGATAAGATCTTAGCATCAACATTAAGAAAAGAAATTGGTCTATAAGAAGAGCATTCAGTTGGATCCTTATTCTTTTTAAGAATGAGCGAAATGGAAGCCTCATAAAAAGATTGAGGAAGTCTGCCCAACTTAAATGAATCCGAAAAATCTGAACATCAATGAGGTATAAGCAGTGAGGAGAAGGTCTTGTAAAATTCTCCAGAAAATCCCTCCGGAGCCGAAGCTTCCCTCAAACGTGATGAGCGCACAGTCTCAACAATTTCCTCAAAAGAAATAGTTGTTCCAACAACTTTCTGTTGTCGGCAGAAATTGTAGGAATATTTAGTTGATCTAAAAAATTGTTCATAACAGTATCATCCTGAGAAGATTTAGAACTATAAAGTTTAGAGTAAAACTCTCTGAAAGTATCATTTATTTCTAAATAATCAGTTGCCCTACCACCATTAGCTTTGCATATTTCTTTAATCTGTTGTTTAGCTCTAAAGGTTTTAATTTGATCAGCCAATAGTTCAACTGTTTTATATCCATGAATATAAAATTGACTTTTATCTTTTTAGGAATTGGGTTTCAATTGGATAAGTTAAAAGTTTCAACTCGTCTTTTATATAAAGCAGGTTCTGGAGCCAAGGCATACTCTTGGTCTAACTGTTTCAGCTGATTAGCTAAATCACTTCTCTGTTTATTAGCTTTCCTCTTAATACTTGCAGTATAAGAAATAATTTGTCTTCTAATATATGCCTTAAAGGCATCCCATCTGATAAGACTAGAAGTCTTCTCTAACGTATTCTCTTCAAAAAAAGGTAATTTGTCTCTCCATAAACTTTAAAAAATCTTTATCAGATAACAAAGTTAGATTAAATCGCCAAAATCTATTTGTTTGAAGAAGACCAGGAAGATTTAAAGAGAAACACAGGAGCGTGATCTGAAACAGCAATCTCTTTATATTCACAGGATCGACTAATGGAATCATTTGACTATCAATAAAAAATAATCAATCCTGGAATATGTATGATGAACATGAGAAAAAAATGAATATTCCTTATCTACTGGATGAAAAAAATGCATCAACAATGCCACATTTCATTAAAAAAGATTTAATAAACACAGCTGATTTATTTGGTATCATTGGTTTAAAAGGAACGATCTAAAACTGATCTAAGCAACAGTTGAAGTCTCCACCCATCACCAATGAGTACAGACTTAGATCTGGCAAAAATGAAAAAAAAACGCTCAAAGAAACCTGGGTCATCTATATTTGGAACATATACATTGGCAAATCCCATTAATTTGTTATTTAGTTTCCCTGATACTATAACAAAACGCCCATTAGTATCAGAAATTACTTTATGTTGAACAAAGGGAACTTTATTACCTATGAGGATCAAAACCACCCTTGCTTTGGCCTGAAATGAAGAATGATTTGATTAAAAAAAAGTGTGAATTGTCACACATGTACATGTGTTTCTCGAAGAAAAACAGTGGGTACCTTAAGTTTTTTAATATAGGCAAAAATCTTATTTCTTTTCACAGGGTGATTTAGTCCTTTTACATTAAAACTAAGTAAATTAATACTTTGATCCATTTTAAGGCTCTTTATAAGAAAGATTAAAATAGCAATCAGAAAGATGTATCTCAAACCCAAATAATAAACCTCGAAATATATTAACTAAGCAACAGAATTGACTAGATTCCCAAATCAGCTTCAAGAAAAAGACTTCCCATCCCTCCTCCCCCTCCCAAAGAGAGAAACTCAGTCATAGAGTAACTGCTATCTACTTACCCTAAACACATTCCCTTAGAAAGCCTGTTAGAACGGCTCCAAGAATTCAAGGTTATTTACTATTCCAACCAAGACTAAATAAGATACAGTGAGAAACAAGCTTAGATGAGTTTATCAAACAGGAATAACAATTATTCATACTAAAAATATTAAACAGTCATTCTTAAATATGTAGTATTTCTGTTTTTGCAAGATTTTTAGTCTATTCGATATATATACAGTCATTCATTTTTTTAAGTCTAAAAATTCTTGCGCCTGTTCCTTCATATAAAACTATTTAAATGATCTGTGCAACACACATAAAAGTTGCTGGAGAATGCAGCAGGCCAGGCAGCATCTCTAGGAAGAGGTACAGTCGATGTTTTGTGCTGAGACCCTTCGTGTTCCAATGTAATCCTCAGTCAAGCTGGAGAATGAAGAGAGGATTTAAAATTTTGACTGTATAACTCCATCATAACTTCTTTGAACTTAGCACGTTCTGCCATAACTTCTGATGAAAAATCTTGAACCATATGTATCTTTTGATCTTGATAGTCAATTATACTTTTTCCATGGGCAGCTCAAATCAGACGATCCTTTATTTGAAATTCATGGAAACATATAACGACCAACCTTGGTTTAGATTTTGATGCTGATCCATAGATAGGTGACCTGTGAGCACAATCAATCAAAGGCAGAGACTTTATAATATCAGGGAATAATTCCATCAAAAGATTTACAAAGAATTCTTTAGGATTATCTCCTTCCGTTTGTTCTTTAAGTCCCAAGGTTCGTAAGTTGTTCCTCCTACTTCTGTTTTCCAAATCAATAATCTCCTGTCTCATCATTTTGTTGTCTTAAATTGTTTTTCATATAGCTTTTGCATATCATCCATTCTCCCGTCCAGTGAAGTAATAACATCTTCACGTTCCTTTATCTTCTTATCATGTTCGGTTAGAATTGCTTGAATATCTTCTAGTTTTGTACCCATTTGTTTAATTTCAGCACTGATTTCTTTTCTAAACTGTTGAAACTCCTCAGTAAGCTTTTGAATTGAACTTGTAATAGCTTCCAAAGCTGCTTTAGTAGTCATATTAAAATAATATCCCGTCTAACAGTAGTATTTCAAAAGGTTGGAGAGAACAGTAGAGAGCTGTCACTCCATCAACAGCCAACAGGCAGTCCTGGCATTAGTAATGTTAATGGAAAATTAACAGAACTGAAAGCAAAGAAATCTTCAACTGATGACTTGCATTCTAGGATTTTGTCTATGGAAATTGTGCATATAATGAGGATGCTCCACAATTCCACAAATTTTGGAATAGCTTCCACGGATTGGGAAATAGATATAGCAATGCCACTATTCAGGAGAGAGGGAGAAAGCTGTGGACCAGTTAGCCTGACCTCAGTAGTGAGGAAAATGCTGGAATCTATTTCACCTGAAGAGTAATAGCAGGACTGGGCACAGCCAACATGGAATTATGATAGGCAAATCACGCTTGACAAATGTTGATGTTCTGGAGCTGTTATAACCAGAAAATTGATAATGGGGATGGATCCATTCAGAAAGCCTTTAACAAGGTGTCACACAAGAAGTTAATAAAAACGTAGAAGTAAATTATCTTGTGGTTAGCATGGATTTATGAAGAAAATAGTGTAAATGAATGATTTTAGGATTAGTGATTCATGAGCTGTAGGTACACAGGCCATTCACAATCTGTATCAATTGTAATAAATCCATTTGCGAATGATACGAAGGGGGGAAGCATGTGCTTTGAGGGTGATGCAGCTTATATGAAGGGAACATAAACAGGTTGAATGAATAGGCAAGGTCACAGGTGATGGGCTTTTCCCCCCCAAAAAATATATACTTTATTCATAACATATAGTGTAAGTACAGTTGAACTTGTCAATATCTATATTTATATATTAGTAATCCAATACATTACCCTAAAGGTGCCAAAGCCACAAAGGTTCTTCCACAAATTCTGCATCAGTGAAGTATCTGAGGGGCTGTTACACAAGGCACAGTCTCTCAGTGTCTAGTGGTGGCAGAACTTCTCCACAAAGCCTTTGCAGGTCCTCAGTACAGATGAAGTGTGCGTTGGAATCTGCCAGATGGTAGAATTTGCTTGTGAAGCAGTAAGTTTCCAGCAGGATAGAGTGTGAAGCAGTAAGTTTCCAGCAGGATAGAGTGTGAAGCAGTAAGTTTCCAGCAGGATAGAGTGTGAAGCAGTAAGTTTCCAGCAGGATAGAGTGTGAAGCAGCATGTTTCCAGCAGGATAGAGTGTGAAGCAGTAAGTTTCCAGCAGGATAGTGTGAAGCAGTAAGTTTCCAGCAGGATAGAGTGTGAAGCAGCATGTTTCCAGCAGGATAGAGTGTGAAGCAGTAAGTTTCCAGCAGGATAGTGTGAAGCAGCAAGTTTCCAGCAGGATAGAGTGTGAAGCAGTAAGTTTCCAGCAGGATCAAGTGTGAAGCAGTAAGTTTCCAGCAGGATAGAGTGTGAAGCAGTAAGTTTCCAGCAGGATAGTGTGAAGCAGTAAGTTTCCAGCAGGATAGAGTGTAAAGCAGTAAGTTTCCAGCAGGATAGAGTGTGAAGCAGTAAGTTTCCAGCAGGATAGTGTGAAGCAGCAAGTTTCCATCAGGATAGTGTGAAGCAGTAAGTTTCCAGCAGGATAGAGTGTGAAGCAGTAAGTTTCCAGCAGGATTGAGTGTGAAGCAGTATGTTTCCAGCAGGATAGAGTGTGAAGCAGTAAGTTTCCAGCAGGATAGAGTGTAAAGCAGTAAGTTTCCAGCAGGATAGAGTGTGAAGCAGTAAGTTTCCAGCAGGATAGTGTGAAGCAGTAAGTTTCCAGCAGGATAGTGTGAAGCAGTAAGTTTCCAGCAGAATAGTGTGAAGCAGCAAGTTTCCAGCAGGATAGTATGAAGCAAGTTTCCAGCAGGATAGAGTGTGAAGCAGTAAGTTTCCAGCAGGATAGAGTGCACTTTCGTCAAGTTAATGACCTTCCAGTAGCAGTTGTTTTTGTTTCAGAATGCATCCTTTGGATCTCCTGTGCAACTGTCCAGAGTATGGAGAATAGCACGTACAGCTAGATGCAGCCACACACACAAAACTGACCATTAAGATGCAATCCACTTTGGATGGCCAGATGAAATGCAAGATGACTGGGGTAACTGTGGGGGCTTAAAAATAGGCTGAATGATACCAGTGCCTTCTGGCTTATAACCAGACTCCTTCCTGCCATCAACAGGGAGCACTACTATTTTCCCAAGTTGTTTCATCATGGCTATCTGCTCCAACTAATTCTTGCCACATTCTGTGGCTCCCCAGAACCAAGCCCACAATCTCGGTTAAATGGACCTGATGGTAAAGGGAGCTGTTGTATCAGTTGCCAAAGAACTTATTCTTGCTGTAGTTGATTCTGGACTCCCGAGGCCAGTTCAGACTTGTCACATATGCTGATTCATCCATGGACCGACAAAGGGTCTGAGCAGGAGGCGAAAATGTTGTCCATGCACAAAGAGGCTAGAACTTTAATGCCCCCTCTGCCTATGATTGTCACCCCTCATGCCCTGATGGATTTGGCATAAGCCTCAATCCAACACACAAGCAAGAATGTTCAAAAGTCTTGATCCAATACAGATTTGACAGGGAAGCTTTTAGTTTTCCATCTGTTAATTTGGACTGTGCCACTGATGAACTATAACATAATCATGTGAAGTCTTTTACTTGGTGGACAAAATGCAGTGAGCTGCTGTCACTGGATAATGTGTTGTGTGGTTGTTGACCTGGATGTGTACAAGTACCAGGGTAGTTAAGGCTGCCCATATTTTGAAGGTCATGATGGATCTGTTTGCTGACTTTCTTCCATGTTAAACAGAGCAACTCAGGCAAACATCAGGCAGGACAGTGGCACAATGCTTTACAGTACCAGCAACCTGAGTTCAATTCCCACCGCTGCCTGCAAGGAGCTTCGTGTTCTCCCTGATTTCTCTCACAGTCCAAAGATGTACTGGGTGGTAGGTTAATTGGTCATTGTAAATTGTCCCATGATTAGGCTACAGTTAAATCGGGGGTTGCTGGATAGTACGACTCGAAAGGCCTACTCCACATTATCTCAATAATAAACATGCTACCCTCAGCAGCTTTCCCAAATGCATTCCAATGCTGGGCTCATAGGTGATCTAGCAAGGGAATATGAAGTTGCAACACTTCCCCACCATTTATGGCAGGAATCTGCAGAAACAATCTAAACCAGAATTGGACATTGCATGCATCGGGGGGTGGGGGTATGGGGGGATGTTAATTGTTAAACATCATAAGGGAAAAGGAACAAAGGAACGATACTGGGCAAATAATCCTTAAGTATCAACAGTTGGATTAAGTAGTCACTAATTCAGTCCCAATTTCCAATGTTGTCCAAATGGAGTTTGCTCATTCTTCTTGTGGGTGCTCCAGCATCCACTGTAAAACACAGATGGTGAATTAAATGGCTACATTGGTTACCACTAAAGTAGATGGATACTGGAGGAAGAGGATGTAATCAACTCATAAGTGAACAGATTACAAGAATTTATGAGACAAGATCAAAGGATTGTTTGAGAGAAATTGTACAAACACAGCTTTCAACTGAAATGCTGGATACACCATATCAGTCACCATTTAATGGAAAGAGAAACAAATCCTTTATCATAACTGGGAAAGAGGGAAAACAAGTTTCTACTAAGATGTAGATAAGAGAAGGATGGATTGGATAAAAAGTGATCTCAGATACGTGGGAACAAGATTGCTGGGGATAAGTTGTATAGGTCCACCAGTCAATGGGGAGTTAGATGACGTAATGTGTTAAAAATAGCAAGGATATGCTAACGGAGAGAGCAAAATAGATGCATGATTTACAACTGCACTGGCCAGTTATGATACACATAAACGAATCAGCTAAAGTTGGAGAATTTGTTTCAAAGCTGGAGGACTGTAACAGGACCGGCTGGAAGACAGGGTGCTGTCCTTTAATCTTGCATCTGGGCACATCGCAACCTTCCTTCCCACTGATATGGCCTGACCTGCTGAGTATTTTCAGCAGTTTTTTCTTTGCCTTTTCATTAGCTACATAGAACAGTTCATGTTCCAGGCCTTCCTCGGTAATGCCCCCCGTTTCTTCCTTCGCTACATTGGTGTTGCTTCATGCTCATCAATTTCATCAACTTTGCCTCCAATTTCCACCCTGCCCTTAAATTCACTTAGTCCATTTTTGACACCTTTCTCCCATTTCTTGATCTCTCTGTCTCTGTCTCGGGAGACAAACTGTCAACAAACACCTTTTATAAACCTACTGATTGTCACTATACCTCTTCCCAGCGTGTCTCCTGTAAAATTGCCACTCTCTTTTCTGTTCCTTCCTCTCCACTGCTCCTGTCCCCAGGATGAGGCTTTCATTTCCAGGACATCAGAGATATCATCCTTCTTAAAAGAATGGGGAGCCCTGTCCCCACTATTAAGGCTGCCCTCACCCGCAACCATTTCCTGACAATCCACGCTCAGCCCATTGTCCTGCTGCCTTAGCAGTGATAAGAGTTCTTGTCCATACTCACCACCCCACATTAAACACATAATTTTCCACAACTTCTGTCTTATCCAAACATCCTACCACCAAACGTATCCCCCTCTATGCAGGGATTACTCCCTCCATGAGTCCTTTGTGCATTCGTCTCTCCCCACCAATCTCCCTCCCAACACATCCCTACAAGAGGCTAGTGCTACACCTGCCCACTCACCTCCTCTATTCAGGGCCCCAAACAATTCACCTGTGAAGCTGCTAGAGTCAACTATTGTGTCCTGTGCTCCTGATGTGGCCTCGTCTATAGTAGCGAGACCCATCGTAAATTAGGGTACGACTTGGTCGAGCTCCTCTGCTTCATCTGACAAAAGCAGAACTGCTTGGCGGCCAAACATTTTAATTCCAATTTCCATTCCTGTTCCGACATGTCGGTCCATGGCCTCATCTTGTGCCATGAGGCCACCCTTAAGGTAGCAAAGCAACACCTTATGTTCCGTCATCTGTGTAGCCACCAACCTGATGGCATGAATATCGATTCCTCCTTTCAGTTAAAAAAAAATTCCTTCCCCCTCCCATCTTCTACTCCCCACTCTGGCCTCTTTACATCTACCCATCATCTCCCTAGATACCCTCCTATGGTCCATTCTCTTCTATCAGATTCCTTCCCACTCAAGCCCTTTACCCTTCCTGCCCACCTAGTTCACCTAACACTTTCTAGCTATCCTCCTTCCCCTCCCTCTTCACTGTTTTATTCTGGCATCTTCCCCCCTTCCTTTCCAATCCTGATGAAGAGTCTCGGGCCAAAATGCCGACTGTTTATTCATTTCCATAGATGCTGCCTCACCTGCTGAGTTCCTCCAGCACTTTGGATTTCTAGCATCTGCAGATTTCTTTCGTGTTTATGATTTTTTGTCTTTGTTAGATTTCCAGAAGCTAATTGATTTTCCAATTTATAATACTGTGTCTAGAGATATCAGACAAATTCCACTAAACGTCACTGCACAAGATAGTTTAACCTTAACAGATTGCATAATATTTGGTCCTTTGCTCCTGTCTTCACTTAATGTCACCTCTCACTTTTCTCAGGGTCATAGAGAGATACAGCATCAAAACAACTTTGGCCCATTAGTTAGCACCATCAACCACTATCCACACTAATTCTACATTAATCCCATTTTATTGCTCCCCACATTCGTATTAACTGCTCCCAGATTCTACCACTTACTTACACACGAGGGGCAATTCTCAGTGGCAATCAGTCTATCAACCTGCACAACTTCAGGAAGTGGGAGAAAGCCAGTGCGCCCAATCACATGGAGAACATGGAAATTCTACACAGACAGCACTCGAAGTCAAGATGAAATCCTGGTGCCTGGCACTGCAAAGCAGTAGTTCTGATAGCTGCACCATTATCTCGGCTACATGCATTCCCTCTTCATGCCCTTATATAATTCCTCCAAAATTTCTGCAACAGGCATCCATGTCAGTCTACACATGTGAAGCTAATTTTCAGTGCACACCAGTTATTTATTCTTTGGAAATAACTTATTAAAAATGTCTCAGTTTCGATTCCCTCCATCAAATTCTTCATGAACAAGATAGCTTTGAACCCATCGTTTCTCATAGCTAAATCTACATGGCTTTGCACCCAAGTTAGCAGGTTTCAAATGGATTGCAGAACATCTGTATCTTGGCCGTGTACTTGTTCTCCTGCTCTAGAAAACAGCTGTATTTAAATGGGGAGGAATTTTGGTGGAGGTGCAGTTACCGTCTTACAAACAAAATTCAATCCCGGCAAATAGTTAGGTGTTCCAGAATGCAAAATATTTTATTTCATTTTACAGTGTGCATCCTTATAACATAAGAAAATAAACTCCTTAGGCAAGAAAACCTCAGAATTTGAAATATTGTGTAGTCTTCACAAGAGAATTCTTTGGAATCAAAAACAGGAAGATTGGAATCAGCTGGAGGCAAGTGGGTAAAGAGGGGAAAATCACATTAAAGGGTAGCTGATTTAATTCTGTACATCGTGATTCCAAACTTGCACTGCATTTTCATGGTGATTTTATAAGTTGCTGTCTGACAGACAACTGAACATATCACTTTTAGAACACTGTTGAATTTGAGGGGCTGATCTTTTGAGGGCATCTCCCCCAAAGCCTCTCAAACAGTCTCGAATTTCTAACCACCTCCTCCCATGTCCTGAGACACAATCTTCTAGAATAAGAGAGAGAGAACAAACTTCTATATTACATCTGCTAAAATTTATTCACACAGTACTCCAGAATTTTCAAAGTATAATGTACAACAGCTGGCTCTGGCTATACAGTACTCTTATATATATTACCTAAATACAAATGGTCGGAAACAATCCTTTTATCATTTCTATCCGTTAGCCCTCCCACAGTGACCATTCCAAAACCTCCAAAACAAAACTTCCCAAATATGTTTTGCTCATTTGAAAAAAATGTTACAGCCATCTTAAAATTTTGAGCTGGGCTTCTGTGGATGTGCTAACATCTGTTTATGCCAATTTGACATAGCAGACATTCTCGACATTTACAGTCACATTCAGAAGGTAAGTGTTTTCTTTTAAAGCACAATCCAATGTGACCATAAGTCTTCCAGCTTCAGCACCTTACAAGCTTAGATTTATTTAACTGGTTACATCTGGAAAAAATACAGCTTCATTTTCAGTTCCTCGAATAATTTTTTTGCTCAAACATGGTTCTGCCTGAAGCCCTTACAATTTATTGATTTTTATCACACATCCATCTGGTTTAATCATCTGTAATTGCAAATGCTAGAACACATCATCAGCATCCATTCCCATTAAGTGTTTTCAATATTATTTATTCCAGGATTTCTTCCAGGTTTTGTTTTATTTTAACGTGGGATACTTTCTTTGCCCAAACCGTCCTGTCCTCGAAGCCGCCGTGCTGGCTGTGGGCTGAAAATCAGAGGTCAAATTGTCAATTAGTAACAAAGGCACAGATCATTACACTATTCTGTCATGTATTCTTTGGGCAGGAATATCACCAGATCCAAAGCAGAGTAAAGCTCCTCCTTACTAAACCTTCAAATTCTGACATGCAGGTACAACATGGATTTGACCTGTCTCTGCACTTTACCATCAAATAACCAGGAAAGTACAGGTCAAAGATAAAAAGGTTTTGGTTGCCTGTGCAAAAAACCCTCTAAATTTAATTAGACAGTGGGAGGAGAGATGTCCAGGGGAAACAAGGTACAATACATAGATTAGAGGAAGAGCAAGAATTTCTTTTCCCCCCACCTAGAAAATGTCATTCCTTGGAAAGCAGAAGCCCTCACTGCATTTAAAATATACTTCACACAGTGTAATCTTCAGGGCTGGAACGTGGGAAATGGTTGAATTGATCTTTTGGCCATGATGCAATGATGGCCTCCTGTCTTGAAACTGAACGTTAAATATTTGTAATGGTAAGTATTGTAAGAATTCAAAACACCATTTACTAACATTACTAATGCTTAAACAATAAAGCAAAACTTGATTTTAACTGAAAGCAAATTACTTACTTGGGCAAACTGAGCAGGATTGTAAAACTGAACAGTTCCTTGAGAGGAGCCTCCTTGTGCAGGAGGAGGGAGCTGCAAAACAGGTAAACATTAAATACACCATTGCATCACAGCATAAGGGCATTTCAGCAGGATTTCTCATAGCCTCTATATCCCAAAGACTTTACAGACAAGTGTATTTCTGAAGTGTAGCCATCTCTGGGGTCTCCAGCATGCCTTGGATTTTATTCAGAGATTGTAACAGAATGGAAAGGAGCATTATAGAGGGTCGCATGCTTGTCAGAGTGAAAAAAATGTCATGGGTTCAAGTAATTAGAGTGAGGCTGAATTCAACTTGTAATCTCAAAAACTAAACCTCACCAAAAGGAGGCATCTTCCTGACTTTTCATCAGTAAAACAACGGGAAAGAAGCTCTCTCAATTAATTTTATTTTTAAAAAGATGATCTACTGAATGTGTAATGGATATGAGAGAATGGGGCCAATCCCTGTCAGTTTGTTGACTGTGTATAGGAGAAATGTGCCACATCAGTAAACACTGTGGCAGTTCAGTAATGAGACTTACCTCTCCAGACACAGACTCAGAGAATCAATATTTGAAACTTGGAAAATGCATTATGAAATTTGGCTCCCATCCTGTTTTCTTTCCTTCAATCAATATTTCATTTTCTATTACTGAAGGAATTGTGGATGAGTGTGCACAAGATACAGGATTACTCTAGTTTTTATTGTCTTTGTTGCAGGGACATTATAACACTGGTCCTCAACCCTTAGGAAGTGTGCAGAGCTGAGCATATATAGCAGTGAGTCACAAAAGCTGGGTCTGAACTGGCCTCATTCACCATTCTGTACCTGAAAACTGGTGAACACAAATGACCAGGGTTGTAAGGGGAAAAGAAATCAACTTTCTTTTGCCACAACAGCTCTCAAATCCAAATTAACAGTACACCACAGGCTCAGGGACCAGCACACAAGGTTCACATTATCACAGTGAAGGTACCCAGCCCATTTGGCATACGTATAACAGTGAAACATGGACCCAAGATATGAAGGGGAGAAACAAGCAAACATTAATGGTAAATGAGCACAAATAATGAATTTACTGCATTTGGGGAAATAGGACCTCTTATGTGCCTGTCAAAATAAAAGGCAAGGATAACAGGTTTAGGGAACTATGGTTTGAAAGATATTGAGGCCCTGGTTAAGAAAAAAAGTAAGGTGCGTAGCAGGTATAGGCAGGTAGGAGCAAATGAGGTAGTTGAGGAGTATAAGAAATGCGGGGACTTCCGGTAGCGCTCACGGAGTGAAGTCGCGTTCTTGACTCGCTCCATTACCTCTGAGTTTTCTTTCTTCTGATCAGCTATATTTTAAGTAACCATTAAGGCATCAACTTTTACAATACTTTGAATTAAATTGGACTCTTTGATAACTGGATGCGTTTAAGATCTGCTATGTCTAAGAATGGGAAAAACGGGAAGGATGGCAAACCTCCGGTTAAACCGAAAGGTACCGATTTCCCTCCGACTGAACCACCGGTGACTTTGAAAGCTATATCGGAGTTAATTCAAAGGGAAATTTCAACCTCTGTTACGGAGCTGATTCGTGCGGAAATTTCAATTCAGTTCCAGAAAATTGCCGATTCAATCGATAAGATACAAACATCTATTACGGAACATCAGTCGGCTATATCTGATCTTCAAAAATCCACACAACAAAGTGAGCTTAAGATGGGGAAAATCGAAGAAACAATTAATGTAATGAAGAAGAAACTTGATTTTCTGACCTTTAAAAACTCTGACTTAGAATCTAGAATGCGACGGCAGAATCTACGAATGATCGGGGTGCATGAAGCTGTTGAATCTGATAACCCTATGAAGTATTTTTCTCAACTTTTAAAAGATGCATTTCCTACTGTATTTCCTGACCAACCACCGTTATTGGATCGTGTTCACAGAGTTCCATCATACTTGCCTAGGTCAGATAGACCTCGACATGTTATTTTACGGTTTCATTACTTTCAAGACAAGGAGAAACTGTTTCGATTCGTTCGATCTAAGGGTTTCATTGATTTTCTGGATCTTAAATTCCGATTCGTGGAAGATTTCAGTAAACCAATCCGGGATCAACGGGTTCGTTACAGATCTGTGATGTCGGAACTCTACAAGATGGATTTAAAACCAGCGCTGCTTTACCCTGCACGTCTAAGGATTCGTACGTTGGATGGAGCCCTCTGTTTTTTTGACTCTCCATCGGATGCCCAGAGTTATTTGGATCAATTTTCACCATCAACATCTTAATTGTAATTTTTTAACCATCTCCGCTGATCGGAGGCTGTGAATTTGTCGGTCTTAATTTTTTTTTGCCTTATATGGGCAGAAAAGTTTATTTTTGATTACTTAATATGGTTGCTAAACTTTCTTTTTAACTGCGTCATTTCTTTCTTTTTCCCAGGGGATTCTGGGTGGTTACTTCCTTATTGTCATTTTACGTATTTCCTTTGTGGCCTTAAATTTTGTAGTTTTTTAAAAATCTATTTTGTTTTGTAGGTTTTTATAACTAGTTTATGTTAATAATCTTATTTCTTTTTTGTTGTTCTGTTTATTCATGGGTCTGGGGTTTATTGTGGTTTTTTTTCATATATTTTCTGTCTTTTATTCTGTTATGTGTTTATTTTAATTGAGTTATCTTTTTTTATTCTTTTACTGCTTTATAATCAGCTGATCTTTTTTATATTTACACTTTTTTTTAGGGAGCGTGTACCGGAAGTCATGGGGGTAGTTTTAGTGCTTGCTTCTTTCGGGCTGGTCTGCGTTAGACTTAGCTTTCGGGACATGGGGTGCGGGGTGGTGGGAGGGGCTTCACATTTTAGTTTCTTTCTTCTTGGGCTATATACATTATTGAAGTATGGGTTGCGTTCTTCTTCCCGGTATCTCTTGTATGTTCTGTTCCCTCTCCGGGTTCGTGGGTCGAGCCTATCGTCAATCCTCCTTGTTGCGGGTTGACTTTAGGGTTTATGGAGTCTATTATTAATTTTGTCTCCTGGAATACTAATGGTCTTAATCATCCTATTAAAAGGAAAAAAGTTTTTAAAGTGTTCCGGAGACTTAAAGCACAAATTTTATTCTTACAAGAGACCCATGTGCGGAGGGGGGACAGACTACGTTTTTTTAAATTCTGGAAGGGACAACAGTTTCATTCGAACTCCAATGCTAAGATTCGAGGCGTCTCTATTTTTATAGACTCCTCGGTTACTTTTATACAACATGATATTATTTCTGATCCGAATGGTAGATTTCTATTGGTTAGTGGTTTACTATTTAATAAAAAAGTAGTTTTGGTTAATGTTTATGCTCCTAATATGGATTGTCCGGAATTTTATAAATCATTATTTAATCAGTTTCCAAATTTGAATGAGTTTTCATTGATCTGGGGCGGAGATCTTAATACCTGTTTGTCTCCAGCTTTGGACCGTTCGGCTCCTTTACGGACCTTACCTAATAAATCTGCAACTTTGATTAATTCATTTCTTTCTGATTCTGGGTCGACGGACATTTGGCGCTTTTTGCATCCTCAGGAAAAAGATTTTTCTTTTTTTTCACATGTTCATCATTCCTATTCAAGAATTGATTATTTCTTTATTGATTCTCGTCTTATTCCCTCAGTGATTAAATGTGATTATGATTCTATAACCATTTCGGATCATGCTCCACTTAAGCTTTCTATTAAATTTCTGGCCAATATACAAAATAATAGACAATGGCGTTTTAATTCGCTGTTGCTTCAGGACTCGGACTTTGTTAACTTTATGAATGAACAGATTGATCTTTTTTTTACAATTAACCATACAGAGGATATTTCTGTTAACTCTCTTTGGGATACTTTTAAAGCTTATATTCGTGGTCAGATTATCTCGTATTCTGCTGCTTTGAGGAAGAAGCAGAAGCAGGAGGAGTTGGTAATTGTGGACAAGATTAAGGAAATTGATAAGAAATATGTTATAGCTCCTTCTGAGGAGTTATATAAACAAAGAACTGAACTTCAAATGGAACACAGTTTATTACTCTCGTCCTCGATTGTAAACCAATTAAAGAAAACAAGAAGTGAATTTTAGGTACACAGTGACAAAATTGGTAAACTGTTGGCTAATCAATTGAAGTCTAATTATGCTAAATCTCAAATTAATCAGATTTATAACCAAAATGATCGACTAATATTTGATCATGTGGGGATTAATCAAACCTTCTGTGATTTTTACTCTTCCTTATATCAATCAGAGTCTCCTCGAGATTCTAAATATATGAATGATTTTTTAGATAATTTAGACTTCCCTGAGATTTCACAGGATATGGCTTCTAAGTTAGATACTCCTATTACCATGGATGAGATTAAGAATGTTATTTTCTCTATGAATTTGGGGAAAGCTCCTGGCCCTGATGGGTTTACCGTAGAATTTTATAAATGTTTTGCTCCGTCATTAATCCCTTGGCTCTGTAGGGTTTTTGAGGCTTCATCGAAACTTGGTAAACTTCCTGAATCTTTTAATAGAGCGTCAATCTCTTTAATATTAAAGAAGGATAAAGATCCTGCTCAATGTGCATCTTATAGACCAATATCTTTATTAAATGTTGATTCTAAAGTTTTTTCTAAGTTATTAGCAAATAGATTAGAAAAAGTACTTCCCTCTATTATTTCGGAAGACCAAACGGGTTTTATTAAAGGTCGTTACTCTTTTTATAATATTCGTACACTGTTAAATATCGTTTATACTCCCTCACAAAATGTTCCTGAGTGTGTTATCTCTTTAGATGCCGAGAAAGCTTTTGATAGAGTAGAATGGCCTTATTTATTTAAGGTGCTTGAAAGGTTTAATTTCAGCTTGAAATTTATATCCTGGATTAAACTCTTATATTATTCTCCTGTGGCCTCGGTCCGTACTAACTCTTTAAGTTCACCTTTTTTCCCTCTTTTTCGAGGTACTCGACAAGGCTGTCCTCTTAGTCCCTTATTATTTGATATTGCATTAGAACCTCTTGCAATTGCCATTCGAGAATCTCCAAATATTACTGGGATAACTCGGGGCTTAAAGTCCCATAAATTATCACTCTATGCTGATGATTTACTTTTATATATTTCTAATCCTCAAAAATCCATCCGGGCTGTTTTAGAGTTATTAGCACAATTTGGTCTTTTTTCAGGTTATAAATTAAATCTTAGTAAGAGTGAACTCTTTCCGATTAATAAACAACTTCCCTTATATTATAAATTTCCATTTAAATTGATTAATAATTATTTTTCATATCTTGGGATTAAAATTACTTGTAAATACAAAGATTTATTTAAGACTAACTTTTTTCCATTAATAGACCATATTACTCAACTTTCATCTAAATGGCTTCCTTTATATTTAACTTTGATTGGTCGTATTAACGCAGTTAAGATGTTTTTTTTGCCAAAATTTTTATATACATTTCAGGCGTTACCAATCTTTGTTCCAAAATCTTTTTTTGACAAAGTTGACTCTAAAATTTCTTCATTTATTTGGCAGAATAAAAACCCGAGACTGGGTAAAATACATTTACAGAAAGCTAAGAGAGATGGAGGCTTAGCATTACCTAACCTTAGATTTTATTATTGGGCAATTAATATTCGACATATGAAATTCTGGTTACTGGACCAGGATATACTATCCATTCCTAAATGGGTAGTATTGGAATTACAATCTGTTCAGGGTTTTACACTTGGCTCTATTTTAGGTTCCTCTCTTCCTTTTGATTGGAAACGCCTTAAACAGGTGTCTAACCCGATAGTTAAATATACCTTGCGTATTTGGTTTCAATTCAGAAAATTTTTTGATCTTAATCAATTTGGGTTAGCGATTCCTATTTTAGGTAACATATTTTTTCCTCCCTCTTTTACGGATCGTGCTTTTCAAATTTGGAAGACTAAGGGTATTTCACGGTTTTTGGATTTATTTTTAGATGGTTCCCTTATGTCTTTTGAACAATTATCTAATAAATATAACTTATCAAGAATACATTTTTTTAGATATTTACAAGTTAGAAATTTTCTAAGTACTATACTTTCTTCCTTTCCAATGCTCCCTCCTACATACATTTTAGACACTATAATCAACCTTAATCCATGTCAGAAAGGTGCATCGGCTATGATTTATAATATTATTATGAAACTTAGGAAAGCTCCATTTGATAAGATTAGGGTAGATTGGGAACAGGAATTGGGGTTTCCCATTTCTGTGGATGACTGGGGGCAGATTTTACAATTAGTCAATACTTCCTCTATCTGTGCTAAACATTCCCTAATTCAATTTAAAGTTGTTCATAGAGCACATATGTCCAAAGATAAGTTAGCGCGCTTTTATTCTCATATTAATCCTTTTTGTGATAGATGTCCGGGGCAGATAGCCTCTTTAACTCATATGTTTTGGTCTTGCCCTACTTTGGAAACTTTTTGGAGAGACATTTTTAATATTATCTCCAAGGTATTGAATATAGATATCTCTCCTCACCCTATTACTGCTATCTTTGGACTACCTAAAATTTCCAGTAATCTCTCCCCTTCAGCCCGTAGAATGATTGCATTTCTTACTTTAATGGCGAAAAGATGTATCTTACAACATTGGAAAGAGCTTAATGCTCCAACTACCTTTTTTTTGGTTTTCTCAGACGATATCATGCTTGAACTTGGAGAAAATTAGAAGCAATCTTTATGACTCCTCATTTAAATTTGAACAGACTTGGAGATCTTTTATTCAATATTTTCATTTAATGTAATATATACCCTTCTTGTTTTTTTCACTGTTTTTAATGGAGGTCGGGATTGAGGACGTGATTTTAAGTTTAACTCTGTTTGGTTTCAAGTTAGCCCATTGCTTTGCGTTGCTTTTAGTTAGTTGCACGGTGGGGTTTTTTTTGGGTTTTTTTTTTCTTTTTCTCCATTGATATATATATAAAATTAGTATACTATTATGTTACCTTGGTATGTTATGTTTAAATTACATTGTTTGTAGTTTTTTTTGTATTAATATCTTCTGTAATTTTATTATATTCTAACAATGTATTAGTGTCTATATGGCTTACCTTTTTGTATACTTATTTAATAAAAAGATTTAAAAAGAAAGAAGAAATGCAAGAGAACACTTCAGAAGGAAATCAGGAGGTCTAAGAGAAGGCATGAGGTTGCTCTAGCATACAAGGTGAAGGAGAATCCTAAGGGCTTCTACAGATATGTTAAGAGCAAAAGGATTGCAAGGGACAAAATTGGTCCTCTGGAAGATCAGAATGGTAATCTATGCATGGAGCCAAATGAGATGGGAGAGATCTTAAATGGATTTTTTGCATCTGTATTTACTTGGGGAATAGACACAAGAGTCTATATAAGTCAGGCAAAGTAGCAGTGAGGTCCTGGACCTTACCCAGATGACAGAGGAGTGTTTGCTGTCTTGAGGCAAATCCTCAGGGCCTGATAAAGTGTTCCCAGGACCCTGTAGGAGACTAGTGCAAAATTGCAGGGGCCTTAGCACAGGTATTTAAATCATCCTTGGCGACAGATGAGGTACCAGAGGATAGCTAATATTGTTCTGCTGTTTTAGAAAAACTCTAAGAATAAACTAGGAAATTATAGGCTGGTGAGCCTGACATCAGTAGTGGGAAAGTTATTGCAAGGTACTCTAAGGGACTAGATATATAAGTATTTGGATAGACATGGACTGATTAAGGATAGTCAGCATGGCTTTACGTGTGGTAGGTCATGTCTAACCAATCTTACAGAGTTTTTCGAGGAAGTTACCAGGAAAGTTGAAGGCGAGGCAGTGGATGTCGTCTACATGGACTTCAGCAAGGCATTTGACAAAGTCCCTTTAAGGACAGTGGTCAAAATTTAATTGCTTGGCATTCAAGATGAGATGGTAAATTGGATTAGACATTGACTTTGCAGGAAAAATCAGAGAGTGATAGCAGATGACTGGAGGCCTGTGACTAGTGGAGTGCCATAGGGATTGGTGCTAGGTTTGTTGTTGTTTGTCATCCATATCACAGATCTGGATTTTAATGTGGTTAAATGGATCATCAAATTTGCAGATGACACCAAGATTGGGGGTGTAGTGGACAGCGAGGAAAACGATCAAAGGCTGCAGCAGGATCTGGATCAGCTAGAAAAGTGGCAGATGGAATTTAATGCAGACAAATGTGAGGTGTTGCACTTTGGGAAGACCAACCAGGATAGGTCTTAAACAGTGAGTAGTAGGTCACTGGGGAGTGCCATAGAACAAAGGGATCTGGGAATACAGGTCCATAATTCATTGAAGTTGCATAAGACATTGGTGAGGCATAATTTAAAGTATTGTGTGCAGTTTTGGTCTCCTATCTACAAGAAAGATGCAAATAAGTTTGAATATGTTAGAACTTTATTCCCTAGAACAGCGGTCCCCAACCACCGGGCCGTGAGGAAACAATATGAGTCAGCTGCACCTTTCCTCTTTCCCTGTCATGCACTGTTGAACTTGAACATAGGGTTGCCAACTGTCCCGTATTTACCAGGACATCCGGTTTATTGGGCTAAATTGGTTTGTCCCATACGGGACTGCCCTTGTCCCGTTTTTCCCTTGCTAATGCACAGCGTTCCTATGAAACCTTTTGTGCCGAAATGGTGTGAAGTGAAGAAGCAATTACCATTAATTTATATGGGAAAAATTTTTGAGGGTTCCCAGACCGAAAAAATAACCTATCAAATCATACCAAATAACACATAAAACCAAAAATAACACTAACATATAGTAAAAGCAGGAATGATATGATAAATACACAGCCTATATAAAGTAGAAATAATGTATGTATAGTATAGTTGGGAAGATGAAGGCAAAACTGATTTGTGGAAAAAAATCGGCACGAACGCACATGCGCACACAGGTGCCCGCGCAAGGCTTCATGGTCATGGTAGTCTTTTTGGAGTAAAGTGTCCCGGGATTTGACTGCTACTTTTGTCCCTTATTTGGGAGTGAGAAAGTTGGCAACCCTAACTGTAAAAGACATGTTGAGGTGAGTTTAACCCTACTTGAACACCACTCCCCACCCCCCCCCCACCCCCCAGTCGGCCGGTCCGCAGTGCAAAAAAGGTTGGGGACCCCTGCCCTAGAATGTAGAAGATTGAGGGTTGATTTGATAGAGGTATACAAGATTATGAGGGGTTATAGATAGGGTAAATGCAAACAGGCTTTTTCCACTGAGGTTGGGTGATACTACAACTAGAGGTCATGGGTTAAGGGTGAAAGGTGAAAAATTTAAAGGGAACATGAGGGGAAACTTCTTCATTCAGAGGGTGGTGTGAGTGTTGAACGAGCAACTGCGATTTCAAAGTTCAAGAGAAGTTTGAGTGGGTGTATGAACAGGTATGGAGGGCTATGGTCCAGCTGCAGGTTGAAGGGCCTGTTTCTGTGCTGTAGTTTTTTATGACTCTGAGATTGTGAAGCGGATTGCCCAGATTTAATGTTGTATATTGAGCAGATGGCATTCTGCAGACCTGTACCTGAGCCTGTGAATTTGCCTCAGAGTTTGTCTGTTCCACAGACTGTGAGGTCTCTGCTGGGCTTCCTTCAGGAGGCTGAGGTCCCTCACCTGCAAGTGATAAACAAGAAAATTAGTTTAGCTCTGATAGTTGCCTAGGTAGTTCGAAAGGTGACCCAAAGCAGTACAAGAGTGGCAACAAGTTAGGCACCAGAACATGATCAGCTGAGTCAGAAGGTGGGGGGTTTCAAATCCCATCCATGGATCCTTACAAAGAGAATTTCTGTGCCAGGCACATGACTAGTTTCAATTCACTAACATTCTCCAAGCAACCTCTCCTACGTTCCTCAACAGTGGATATTTTCACCTTACAGTCAGCATGTGATCCAAGGCAATAATCCAGCACAGAGGGAGTGCTGGACTGAGAGACAAATATGAGGTGGTGGCTTTATTCAGACGGGTGTAAAAGATATCATGGCATTATTTTGATGTAATGCAGAAAACTGCTAATATCGTGGACCGATATTAAGCGAAAATAAAAACTGATGAAACTCTTGTTTGTGGAATTCAGATTTCCTAAATTTAACGCAGGAAGCAATGACATTACTAAATACTTCACTAGCTGCAAGTCATTGGCTAGTCCAAGGTTATGAAAATATACATTATTGGAAAATTCCACTACTTTAGAACTACAAGGAGCCCCTTGAAATTGGAGACAAGATACACTGACAGTCATAAGCACATAAATAGAAACACATACCTGGCATCGGCACAAATAGATTGGTGGGGATAGGCATTGGTGCCAGGGGGGCAAAAAGGTCCACCGGAGGTGGGAGACCACCATTTGGCTGGGTTCCACTGGGATTCAGTACATCCACATAACGAGCTTTTGTACCTATTTTTGGTGACAGATAGAGGGGAGAAAGCAGGATTAATTGAGCAGGATTCAAAGGTAATCCTCTACTTAAAATAAGAACATTTTCTAAATAATGAGAAACCCAAATATGTAGAAATAAAAACTGGAGGTTTAGAGATTCATGTAAAATATGATTAAAAGTCCATTTAAAGTAAATAGGCTAATGGAAAAACACACTGAAAAACGAACAGAGATAGAGGGTCAACCATGAAAATAGTGAATTGCTCAATGATCTATTTTCAATGATAAAACTGCACAGGCTGGAAGGATCATTGACCAAAAATATTAATTGGAGACACAAACGACTGCAGATGCTAGAATCAGGAGCAACGCGAGTCTGGCAACATCACTGGAGGGAAATGGACAGTTGACCCTTCAGGTCAAGACCCTTCTTGTGGACGTGACCGAAAACTCCGACCATTCATTTCCCTTCATAGATGCTGCCTGACCCACTGAGTTCCTCCAGCGATTGTGTTGTTCCAAAAACATAACATTTTGCATCCATAAATACTGCTCAACATGCTGAGCGTCTCACATTTTTAGTTCTTATGACACAGTCTATCTAAATGGGCTTGGAAATCCAAAACAAATATTGTTCTGTTGTATAGAAAGAGGAAATGTAACAGCTCACTCATTTTAGGAGGCAAATCATACAAAGGAGAGTAGAAATTTGGAACTCAAATCCATTAAATGAAGCATGCTTACAGTAATTTGTAGCTTTCACGTCTGAACACAATGTTTTTGTTGGCTATTGAGTATCAAGGAATATAGAGAATAGAAGAGTAAATGAATTTAACTATTGATTGACCACCATTCAACTGAAAGGAAAGAAGAGCAACTGTTGAACAGAGTCCTCTTGTTCTTGTCTTCTAAAAGAACACTGACTAAGTGTCATTAGTACAAGACGAACCACAGGTCTGTACAATTGGTGTATGTGTCTGGCCGTAAGGTCAATGGGCTACATATGTTGGATTATGAGTAAATACCTCTGACTTCAGAATCCCCTACAAATATAGTTAGATAGAATTCTTGCTCTTCAAATATGAAAGATCCTATGACAACATTTAAACAGGCTGAAAATTTCTCCTGTATCCCTTTCTTTTCTCGAGGAGCAGCATAGTGGTTCAGCTGCTGGAGCTACTGACCTACAGCTCCAGTGACTTGGGTCTGACCCTGACCTCCTGTGGAGTTTGCACATTCTCTGTGACCAAGTGCTTTTTATCTGGGTGGATCGGTCCCCGCGCCCCCCCCCCGACCCCACATCCAAAAAATGCGTGGATTGCAGGCTAATTGGCAAATGTAAATTGCCCTGGTGTGTGACTGAGTAGAAAATCTGGGGGGGATGTTGGGAAACCAGGAGAATAAAATGGGCTAGATGGTAGTGGGTTGTAGGGTTTATTTCTGCGCTATGTATTCTGTCCATAAGCTATCCCTCCGCTAGGGACTCAGTAAAGACAAAATTTCCTACATTACAACGATGACACTCCTCAAAGAGTACTTCATTAGTTAAGGGTGTTAGACATCTGAATAACTAGTATATTATGCACAAACAGGAGTCAAGCAACTAATTAAGTCTACCAAAGACAGTGGGAAAATACCCTCAACCGAAATCTCACCTGCTTTCCTGGAGAACCTGTTGACAGATGGAGGGCTACCTGTGACAGTGGATGTGGGAGCAGAGCTTGAGGGATGGCTAACCACAGGAAGACTTGGCGGTGGTGGGAGAGGTTTGCTCTGCAAAAATAGAAGCAATGTCCTGGTAATAATTGATAACAGTCAACTGACTTTATACTCCAAGCAGGGAAAATAGTTTAAATTATTCTCCAATTCTGGGCTAAGTAAGCCACGTGACTCAAATATCCAGACTCTCCTGGGAATGGGGCAGGATTCAGATGTCAGAACTCAAAGTCCCATCTCAGTATTGCACCAATGGGCTTTTACAGGTAACTGCGATCAAAGGTCAATTTAAACTTTCAAATGAAAATAATATTCATAGATATTCAATGTAACTTTAAATCTAATTTAAAATTAAATTTTAATACAATTGTTAATTTATAACAGATTGAAGTAAAGTAGCGTGAAACAAAAGACTCTTTAAAGGGGGCAAGGCAAAAGAAAGGAAATTATAGGCCAGTTAGCCTAACCCCAGTGGATGGGAAAGTGGTGGAGTCCATGATTAAGGATGAGGTCTCAGGGTACTTGGAGACTAATGATAAAGTAAGTCGAAGTCAGCATAGTTTCTGTAAAGGGAAATCTTGCCTGACAAATCTGTTAAGAGTGTTATCTGAGGAAGTAACAAGCAGGGTGGACAAAGGAGAGACCGTGGATGTCATTTACTTGGATTTTCAGAAGGCATTTGGTAAGGTGCCACACAAGAGTCCTCTGGCATTACAGCAAAATGACTGGCATGGATAGAGGAATGGCTGACAGGCCGGAGGCAGCGAGTGAGAATAAAAGTGGCCTTTCTGGTTGGCTGCCAGTGACTAGTGGTGTTCCTTAGAGGTCAGTGTTGAGACCGCTACTTTTCACATTGTTTGTCAGTAGTTTAGATAATGGAATTAATGGCTTTGTGGCAAAGCTTTTGGATGATACAAACATAGGTGGAGGAGTAGGTAGTGCTGAGGAAGCAATGCTTTGCAGCAGGATTTAGACAAATTGGAAGAATGGGCAAAAAAGATGGCAGATGAAAAACAGCGCCGGGAAATGTATGATAATCCATTTTGGTAAAAGGAACAATAGTGCGGACTGTTATCTAAAAGGGGGAGAAGGTTCAAACGTCAGAAGCGCAGAGGGACTTAGGAGTCCTCGCACAAGACTCCCAGAAGGTTAATTTACATGTTGAGACTGTGGTGAAGAAGGCAAATGCAATGTTAGCATTTATTTCAAGGGGAATAGAATACAAAAACAAGGAGATAATGCTGAGTCTTTATAAGACACTAGTTAGGCTGCACTTGGGAGTATTGTCAACAGTTTTACACCCATTTCTTAGAAAGGATGTGTGGTCATTGGAGAGAGTCCTGATGAGGTTCCCGAGGATGATTCCGGGATTGAAGGGGTTAACATATGAGGAGCGTTTGGCGGTTCTGGGCCTGTACTCACTGGAATTTAGAAGAACGCTTCAGGATCTCACTGAAACCTACCGAATGTTGTAAGGACTAAATAGGGTGGATGTTTCCTATGGTTTGGGGTATCCAGAACTAAAGGGCACAACCTCAAAATTGAGGGGCGACCTTTTAGAACAGAGGTAAGGAGAATTTTTTAGCCAGAGAGTAGTGAATCTGTGTAATGGTCTGTCCCAGTCTGCGGTGGAGGCCAAGTCCGTGGATATATTTAAAGCGGAAGTTGGTGGTTTCCTGATCAGTTATGGCAAAGGATATGGCAAGAAGACAGGTGTATGAGTGGGATCTGGGATCAGCCATGCTGGAATGACAGAGCAGACTCAATGGGTAGAATGGCCGAATTCTGCTCCTATGTTTTATGGTCTTATGGACTTAATCTGAGCCTCCCTTTTTAGTGAATGCTGGTGGCTCCATTCAAATGAGTTGTACCCAACTCATCGTTTAGTATGATCTGGAACTGCTGCTGTGTGCAGCAGTGGAGTGAAAGGTCAGATACACTGGTGTCTGACATCCAACTTATGTTTAACTTCTAAGCTGCAATGTGCAGATGCACAAATGAAAAATCATACTTCACACCTGGAATCAATGGGCCTCGTGATTCCAGGGATCTTGTTCTTGTTATGCAAAGCAACTACCTCTTTTTCCAGTCATCCATCCTCCCAGATGCTTGTCACTTTTACAAACACTGACCGCACCCAGCTCTTGTCACACACCTCCCCCAACTTCTCACACTTAGCCATGGTAACATTAACAACAAATAAATTGTGCTGTTTCTGAACAGTGATCATTGGCAGCTTTCTACATCCTGTATCGACTGTCACCATTAAACATCCCAGGAACAGAATCCAGCTGGATTTTCCATTTCCCTGACCCAATAATGGGAGGCTAATTGTAACATGACCTACTGTCAGCAGGGCTAAAGGCTGATTTATACTTGTGCACAATGTTCCCTTTAATTTTTAGTAGTCAGCGTGCACAAAAATCTTATGTTGTGCAAATTTTTTTCCTGTGACAAAAGTATGTGCGCACTGAAAACATGGGGCAGTTTATGTAGGTTTACAAAACTGCACAGAATAACAACAAAATAACATACATATTTAAGTCACACACACAAAAAATGCTGGTGAACGCAGCAGGCCAGGCGGCATCTATAGGAAGAGTGTTACGTACCCCGTAACTGGGTTGCCAAACCAGCAGAAATGGATCACTCAGTTGGAGTCTGGAGTACTAGGACTAAGAAAGTTTTATTAAAGAAACAAGCAACACATTAATCGAAAGGATAATAAATGCAACAGTTCAGCGATGATAAACGCACATGTGCACAGAATTAAGATAACAGCATCAATCAAGCTCTATCGTTGTCTAGGGGTAAATGACCAATTTCAAAATGACTCAAAGTTCAGTTCGCAGTAATCGTTGCCATGGCGATGGACAAGGTGGGGGGAAGAGAGACAGAGAGAACAACTCATCATTCCGCACAGCTTCACTCACAGACCAGCGGGATGGCTCACAGACCAGCGGGATGGCTCACAGACCAGCGAGATGGCTCACAAACAGCTTTTGGGCAGGTCCTTGGTGATGTCACCTGAGGTCACCGACTGTGACCCCTCCTCCAGATGCGGTCGATCCTCTGCAGTGAACCCGGCACCCAGGCAAGGGCGGACACACACCAGGTTCCCGCTGATCGTACCTTTCCACCCTTGTCATTGTCTGGCACTTCTCACCCACTCGTGAGAAGCGCACCGCTTCCAGGGTCTCGTTACCTCGGGTGGCGTGTGTGTCTGTCTTAGCGAACCTGTCCCTTTTTATCCCCCTGCTGGGGTATCGCCTGTCCATCACTTCAAACAGTTCAGGGTTCAAAGGGGGGAGCCGCTCCAGACAGCTCTTCCTCCCACATCCCTTCATTACACATCTCCAGACGCTGCTCCATTGTTCCTTATCTCTCCTTCCCCTGAGGGCAGGTGGCAGACCAACTGCTGATGCCACTGATGCTAGCCCAGGCCAGCAAACATCTTAATTTTATGTGTATTCTCGTAACACTTCCCCCCTTTAAGGATTTTTACCGGGAGGTAAAAATTACAAACATGACTACATTATCTGATACATACACAATATACATCTTTAACAGTTATTTAGCTAATACAGAGAATTTGAAGCTGTCAACACCTTGACAGACAGTCAGCGATCACATTTTCCGTGCCTTTTATATGTCTAATTTTTATATCAAATTCCTGTAGCATCAGACTCCAACTTAGCAATCTTCTGTTTTTATCTTTCATAGTGGCCAAAAACACTAATGGGTTGTGGTCAGTGTAAATTACCAGTGGTTTTCGTGCCGGGCAAATATAAACTTCAAAATGTTGTAATGCTAGTATGATGGCCAGTAACTCCTTTTCCACAGTGGAATAGTTCCTCTGATGGGTATTAAATTTCTTAGAAAAGTAAGCGACTGGGTGCTCAACCCCATCTTTGTCTGTCTGCAACAGCACCGCCCCGGCAGCTTCGTCGCTAGCATCTGTTGCTAGGGAGAAGGGTTTTGAAAAGTCAGGCGCATTCAGCACAGGATGGTGACATAGAATCGCCTTCAGACTCTCGAAGGCTTGTTGACAAAGGTCGTCCCACACGAACTTCGCATTCTTTGGCAAAAGCCTAGTGAGAGGGAGAGTAATATCCGCAAAGTTTTTGCAAAACTTCCTGTAGTACCCCACCATCCCTAAGAACCTTCTCAGGGCTCTCTTGTCTGTCGGGGTGGGGACCTCCGAGATAGCCTGCACCTCAGCCTGCATCGGAGCCAGCTGCCCCTGTCCCACCACAAATCCCAGATAAGTGACCTTCGCGTGGCCGAACTCACTTTTTGCGAGGTTCACTGTCAGGCTGGCTTCAGACAGCCGTGTTAAATTGCCAATACACACCTCTGTGTTCATCAGCCCTTTAGTCACTGAATTACTCGAAAAATATGGGTGTTGTTTACTTGGCTGCCCTATTGTAACAGACATAACCCAACGTCCCAGTTCTTTGCATTTCCTCGGGACAATCAAACACATAGGTGCGAGTCGTTTAATTACTCCTTCGGGGATTAAGGGAGAGACCTTATCAGTAGACCTGGCCAAAACAATAGCCTTCTCCCATCTGACCGATCCCATCCTAATCTTTTCAAAATGTTTTTTTCCTCTTATCAAGGGGCCCCTAGCATCATTGATTTCCACGCTAACACCGACTAGGTTTGTTAGCATATCAAAAGCCGGTGACCGTCTCAGTTTGCGTCGGTCATGATCAATAACATTCTTCCCCCTGGGCAGCCGGTAAATCTCTTTCATGATTCCACCAACTGTTTCCTCCAGCACCGCAAAATGTCCACCGGGGGGTACCTCGTGGGCCATGTTAAAAACCTCATCCCCATAACTCTTTTGCACCACCCCCCATTCCTCATCTGCGGGTACTGTACTTGATTTCCCTTTCTTCCTTAGCACTTCCTCCTCCGCACAATAGCTTGTCAAGGCTGTGTCAGAGAGAGCGGTCTCGGCAAAAACCATCAGCCCCTCGTCTCGCTCCTGCGTCTGCACAAATTCTTTCCTGGCTACTGCTACGTCCGTCCCAGCTCCCTCACTACCTCTTATCTCACTACACCCTGTCTCATACAAGGTTGGCAGAAATGTTTCAGCCAAATTCACCATCGCGGGCGGGGCCTCCATGCTGGCAGGCTGACCCGTCAATCTCACGACTGGGAACACGATTCCTCCGGCGATGTCATTACCGAGCAAGACTTCCACGTCTTTCATCGGTAATTCGGACCTCACCCCGATCGTGACTAGTCCAGAGACCAGGTTGCTCTGTAAATGTATCTGGTGCAAAGGGACTGACTCTGTCCCTTCCCCAACACCTTTGACCTCTACCTCCCCAGTCTGGGTCTCTGAGCTAAACTCTAATACACTCTTCAGTATTAGTGACTGACACGCTCCCGTGTCTCTCCAGATCCGCACTGGAACTGGTTTTAACCTCTTTTTCACTGACACCAGTCCGGCCGAGATAAACCTCTCGCGCCCTTCCTGGACTTTTTCAGACCTGTCCTTCCCCTAGCGGTTCGCTTAACAGCTCAATACAGCCATTCAAAATTTCCGCTTTTCCTTTCCCCGTCTCCTTCCTTGGGGCAAAGCACCTGGACGCAAAGTGTCCGACTTTCCCACAATTATAACAGACGACCCCAGGAGACTTCCTACCAGACTGCTCCCGGTCTACCTTATCCTTTTCACTAGTCCCCGGCTTACTTTCTGACTTTTCCGGCGGACTCTCCCCGCCGTCCTGACTACCCTTCTGGTAGCCTTTACTCGGGGCAACCTTCATTTTATGCGTCAACGCATACTCATCCGCTAACTTAGCAGTTGCGGCTAACGTGGCTGCCTCTTTCTCATCGAGGTAGGGTCTCATACCCTCAGGGACACAACCTTTAAACTGCTCAATCAGAATCAGCTGCAGCAGTCTGTCATAATCCCCCTCTACCCCTTTCGAGGCGCACCAACGCTCACAATATGTTTGCATCTCACGAGCAAACTCCAAATACGTGCGGTCCCAACGCTTCCTCGCATTCCGGAACCTCTGCCGGTATGCCTCCGGGACCAACTCATAAATCCTGAGGATGGCCTCCTTCACCACCTCATACTTCTGGGCATCTTCCGCGGATAAAGCGGAGTAAGCTTGTTGGGCCTTCCCTTTCAGTACACTCTGAAGTAAGACAACCCACTTATCCCTCGGCCATTCCTGACTTATGGCCACTTTTTCGAAATGGAGAAAGTACCGATCCACATCGGTATCGTCAAATGGGGGAACCAGCCTAACCTCCTGGGTCGCCCGGAACCCTCCACCTTGGTTCGGCACGAGCCCCTGCTCGGCCCTTATCTTTAACTTCTCCAGCTCAAATTCCCTTTCCCTCTGTTTCTCCTCTCTCTCCAACTGTCTGTCCCTCTCTCTCTCTTCTCTCTCCAACTGTCTGTCCCTCTCTCTCTCTTCTCTCTCCAACTGTCTGTCCCTCTCTTGCCTTTCTACCTCTCTCTCTTTCTCCTGCCTTTCTAACTGCCGTACCCGGAACTCGTGCTCGAGTCTCAGTTTTTCAAGCTGTACCTGTACCGCGTCTCCAGCAGGTTTTTCAATAGACACCTCCCCCAGCTCACCTTGGGGAAACACACCTTTAGATACATAGTGCTCTACAATAGCTCTGTGTATCTCCTCTCTCCTCATTGTCGACTTCACCTTAGCAAGATTCACCCGTTTTGCCACAGCTATCAATTCCGATTTCCTGGCATCCTCTAATGCCTCCAAGGTCGGCGCCTTTATAAATTCCTCAACCTCCATTTCTGCTGTTTGTCTTTTCTTTCTTTCGGGAATTTTAACCCAATCAATTTACTCCGTCCCAAATTTAGCGTTCAAAATCGCGGACGAGAACCCCACTTATGTTACGTACCCCGTAACTGGGTTGCCAAACCAGCAGAAATGGATCACTCAGTTGGAGTCTGGAGTACTAGGACTAAGAAAGTTTTATTAAAGAAACAAGCAACACATTAATCGAAAGGATAATAAATGCAACAGTTCAGCGATGATAAACGCACATGTGCACAGAATTAAGATAACAGCATCAATCAAGCTCTATCGTTGTCTAGGGGTAAATGACCAATTTCAAAATGACTCAAAGTTCAGTTCGCAGTAATCGTTGCCATGGCGATGGACAAGGTGGGGGGAAGAGAGACAGAGAGAACAACTCATCATTCCGCACAGCTTCACTCACAGACCAGCGAGATGGCTCACAAACAGCTTTTGGGCAGGTCCTTGGTGATGTCACCTGAGGTCACCGACTGTGACCCCTCCTCCAGATGCGGTCGATCCTCTGCAGTGAACCCGGCACCCAGGCAAGGGCGGACACACACCGGGTTCCCGCTGATCGTACCTTTCCACCCTTGTCGTTGTCTGGCACTTCTCACCCACTCGTGAGAAGCGCACCGCTTCCAGGGTCTCGTTACCTCGGGTGGCGTGTGTGTCTGTCTTAGCGAACCTGTCCCTTTTTATCCCCCTGCTGGGGTATCGCCTGTCCATCACTTCAAACAGTTCAGGGTTCAAAGGGGGGAGCCGCTCCAGACAGCTCTTCCTCCCACATCCCTTCATTACACATCTCCAGACGCTGCTCCATTGTTCCTTATCTCTCCTTCCCCTGAGGGCAGGTGGCAGACCAACTGCTGATGCCACTGATGCTAGCCCAGGCCAGCAAACATCTTAATTTTATGTGTATTCTCGTAACAAGAGGTACAGTCAACGTTTCGGGCCAAGATCCTTTGTCAGGACTAACTGAAAGAAGAGATAGTAAGAGATTTGAAAGTGGGAGGGAGAGGGGGAGATCCGAAATGATAGGAGAAGACAGGAGGGGGAGGGATGGAGCTAAAAGCTGGAAAGTTGATCGGCAAAAGGGATACGAGGATGGAGAAGGGAGAGGATCATGGGACGGGAGGCTTAGGGAGAAAAAGGGGAGGGGAGCCCAGAGGATGGGCAAGGAGTTATAGTGAGAGGGACAGAGGGAGAAAAAAAGAGAGGGAAAAAAGGGGAAGAAAAAAAGCATAATAATAATAATAAATACATAAGGGATAGGTACGAAGGGGAGGAGAGGCATTAACGGAAGTTAGGGAAGTCAATGTTCATGCCATCAGGTTGGAGATATTTAATTTTTATCATATTTAAGTCCCTCAGTTATTTTCTCTCTCTCCTGTCTTTGGCATTTACCCATTCTTTGTAAACTCTAGCTCGACTAATAAAACTTCCATCCCATTAAAAGCTTTTGATTCTCATTAACATATCCAAATGACATTCACCTAAACGGTTTCTCAGCTTGTTTTTGAGTTGATTCATTAGGCTAAAACCTCGCTCACAATCCGCATTAGACGCAAGAAAGGTTCCCCCAATGTCCATCAACTGTGCAAGGTTGCAAAACTGTTCATTTTGAAGTGAATGCCACCATTTGAGCAAAATTTGAAATCGGTTTGGATTTAATTTTTTTCTTGCACGGAAAATTTGAACTCATTAAACTGTCTAACTATTACAATATTTTCAGCTAGAAATTCATGATATTTTAGACATAAGGCATTAACTTGTTCATCACCAAATGTGAAGTCACAATCTGCAATTGCGGAGAAATCAAAAGCTGACCATTCTTGTACCTCAACTTTGAACTCCTCTGGGTTTGATTGTTTTCGCTCTTGCTCATCTGCACTCAACTATACATGCTGTGACGAGAATACACATAGATTAAGATGTTAGCTGTCCTGTGCTGGCACCAGTGGGATCAGCAGTTGGTCTGGCACCTGTCTTCAGGAGAAAGAGAGATAAGGACAACAATGGAGCAGCATTTGGGGATGTTAATGAAGGGACGGGAGAGTTTAACGGAAGGAGAGCTGTCAAGATCGACTCCCCCTTTGAACCCTGAACTGTTTGAAGTGATGGACAGGCGATACTCCAGTAGGGGGATAAAAAGGGACAGGTTCGCTAAGGCAAGACACACACGACACCCCGAGGTAACGAGACCCTGGAAGCGGTGCGTCTCCCACAAGTCGAAGTTTTGGAGGGCTGGTCGCGGGACCAAGCCATAGACGCACAGGGTGGAAAGGCACGATCGGCGGGAACCTAGTGTGTGTTCGCCCTTGCCTGGGTGCCAGGTTCTCCGCAGAGAAACAATCGTATCTGGAAACGGAGGGGTCACGGTCGGTGACCTCAGAAGACATCACAAAGGGCTCGCCCGAAAGCTGACTGCAAAGAATATCGAAGGTCTGTGTGGAAGCCGTTTGAATATTCATTTGTTTTTGCTCTCTCTCTCCTTCCCCCCACTGTCCATCTCCCACGGCAGTGATTACGGTGAACTGAACTGAACTCAATTGAACTGAACTTTGCGTCACTTTGAAACTGGTCATTTACCCCTAGACGACGATAGAGCTTGATTGATCCTGTTATCCTAATTCTGTGTACCTGTGTGTTTATCATTGCTGAACTGTTGCATTTATTATCCTTTTGATTAGAGTACTGTGTTGCTTGTTTCTTTAATAAAACTTTCTTAGTTCTAGTAATCCAGACTCCAACTGAGTGATCCATTTCTGCTGGTTTGGCAACCCAGTTACGGGGTACGTAACAATGCGTAGCACTCCTGTTAACGGGTAATGATGGGTTCTGTTGCCTGAGCTTTTGTACATCGTCCAAGTGCGATTTACTTGTCAAATGACACTTCAAAAAGTCAAGTTACCAAATATCATCTCACTTCTTTCCACTAGCAAATTCTCCAGCAACTTTTGCATCACGACAATACAAACAGATAACTCCAGTTTCTTAATCATACATAAATATTTCTCGTAGCTGAACGTTCATGACCTCATGAGCTTTCGGTGTAACAGTTTCTACTATTTTGTTAAGCCATTCAACTTTAAACAAATTTGCAGTTCTTTTGCGCTTCACGCCCTTTGCTTCTTTTGAATTCGACATAGTGAATCAATATTTTTTCCAATAAAAACTTAGTAAGCTATCTAAAGGATTTGAAACAGATCTTTGTAAACTTTACGATAGGAACACTGCCCGCCAAACATGGCTGCCACCGTGATGCAGCTGTACAAACTGGAACAGGATTGGTAAGGTGACGTAGTGATGTGCATTGTAGTATTTGAAAAACCGACTAACTAGTTAACAGAAACAGTTAGCTAAAAGATTATTTTCAATAAGTATAATTATTAACTACTACATTATTTTAAGTAAATAACCTTTTGAGCGCACATTAATTTCCCTTGTGCGCTGGTTGAAAAACGGGCGTGCACACACACACAGCTTAGAGGGAACTATGCTTCTGCGTACTAGCTTATGCCGTAGCCTATGCAAGTGGCCTACGGTGTTGTGAGCATTTATACTTGTGTGTTGGTGTGTCTGCGTCGCGCTGCAATTCACCGCCAAAACTGAGTTTCTTCATGTTGAAACTCAACACGAAGAAACTCAAACTTCGAACAATGGCAACTGAAACTGGAGGAGGATGAATTTTCTGTATGTACAGTGTAGTTTCACTTAACACAATTGGGAATTTTGAGCCAAAATCGATTTGTTGAAAAAAAAATCGGCACGTCATGCATGCACACGCACCTTCCCGCGCAAGACTTCATGGTCATAGTAGTTTTTCCTCGGGGTAAACAAGTTTAAAGCCAGCGTCTTTTTTTGTAAAAGCGAAAATCCTCTTTCGGTTAATGAAAACAGGTACTAATGTAGGTCTTTCGTAAAAGCGAAATGTGTCCTCCATAATTTCGGAAGTCTGTAAAGCTTTATGGAAAGCATTGCGGCCAGAGTTCCTTCCCTGCCCTTCAGTTGCCCAATGGGAAGCTATTGCAGCATAGGAGGAAATGCGATGCTACCAAGCGGACCAATCACATTTGTTTCGGTCTGCGTTGCTGTGACACATAGTTACATTTTGGGAGTGGTGCGCGTTAGGCTACGGCATAGGGTTTGCATAGAGTACAGCGTAGGGTTCGAACCCTACGCTGTACATTTGACGCACAAGTATAAATCAGCCTTAAGATCTGTTAACTCAGCAGACTGTGGTTCCGTTGAAAGCTTTTCACCATTTCCCTTGTGAGTGAACATTCTTCAGTCAGCCAGTCAAGGTTTGAGTATCCACTCACATCACTGAATGATAAGCTTGATCTCAGTTTAAAGTGTATCGTAAAAACCCACCTGGTTTACCACTATCTCTAGGGAAGGTCATCTGACATCTTTGCCTGCTGTATGTGAATTAAATCCAACATCACTGTGGATGACTCTTAATTACTTGCTGAGGCAGCTCACCACCACTTTTAAGACAACTATCATATTCCAAAATTCAATAAATGCATTCAGCGAGGGAATATTTGTATGCTTACCTCTTCCTCTGGTTCATTCAGATTCACCCACCGCTGCTTCTTCTCATCCCACACAATCTGTGCACAAGAGACAACCAGTTCAGACCTCTTGCTTTCATCCTTCACCTCAAGACCTACTGTGGCACAAGGTGAACACTCCTCAGGTACCTCGCACCCAGGGGGGCCATGCTTTCAGTACAAGGACTGGAGAACTCCACTCAAATGTAAGTCTGTCCTCGCCAAACACTGAAACAGCCACTCCAAGCATCGTTGTTTGAGGGGAGAAAAACTAACAAGTACAAAGACACCACGGTCAAGTATGACTGTCATCGATCAGTGAGTTAAAAGTTCCCACCAGAGAGGCCACTTCCATCCTAAGGATTTTCTCAGGTTATAAATGACTTGTGTCCACTCAGGAACAGAAGTAGTGCATGATTTCCTATAACCTGCGATGGACATTTCAAACCAGCTACCATGCAGTCTTGGCAAGGAGGTCCAGGATGATTAGACACCAGACTTGGTAGACACACACACAGGAGCACAGTGATTGATACTGACAACCTTACATCTCTTTTCCTCAGCTCTCTATCTTTTCTCTCCTGCTCCACCAGGCACCGCTGCCCCAACCAGTAACTCCCACACCTCCCTTTCCCCCCACCCCCATCAGATTACATGGCTGTCCCTGTCTCCTCACCTGCTGGTCCTTGTCCTTGTCATCGCCCTCCCTCTTTGCTCAGATGTTTTGGTTAGCCCACTCCCCCTTGCTCCCTCTCAATGTCCATGCACCTTTTCTATACCCATCGTTCCCAGCCTTGGGCCACTCTAAGAGGATCACTGCTCTCCCCTGTTTAATTTCCTCAGGGTCGGCCGGCTGTTCCCACACCCAATCCCAAAGGCGGCAGCACATGAAGTGCGTAGCCCAGCCAAGAGCACTGCAACACCTCCTGGACAATCTTCACTTCTTCCCTTGTTCACCCTCTCAGTAGCTGAACAAACACTCACCGACTTATTTTTGTCGTCTGGTAAATGGGCTTCATTCTTCCTGCCAGACCGTAACCAGCTTAGCCACCCACCCTGAGGCAGAGAGAAAAACAAATTTGTGTCTTTTATTAAAGATAATTAAATATTTTGTCCTGGGAGGAAGTAGCAGCAGTCTCACCAACTGTGTCAAATAAAGATGCTGGAGTTTCTTTCATGACTCCAGCAGGCATGGGTCATCCCACCTTCAGAGTAATTAGAAAAATAACTGCCTAATTTTACATGAAAAATAGCCATCACCATAAAAACCTACCGGCCCCCTCCCAAAATAAGGATCCAATTCCCACAGCCAAATAATAGAAAAGTTTGAGGCAAGTACAATCACAATGCTAGAAAAGAGGACAGTGCAGGGAAGTAGAATAAACGTGATTCTTGTCGGGGCCACAAGGCTTTAGGAAAAGAATCAAAAACATGAGAAAATCTGCAGACGCTGGAAATCTAAAGCAACACACACAAAGTGCTGGAGGAACTCAGCAGCTCAGGCAGCATCTATGGAAAAGAATAATGATGAAAGGTCTCAGCCCGAAACATCAATGATACTCTTTTTCATAGACGCTGCCTGACCTGCTGAGCTCCTCCAGCATTTTGTGTGTGATGCTTTAAGTAAAGAATGTCAGGAAAGGTGGGAAGAACTTTGCTGTACTACGCTGTATCCCAAAAGGAGCTTTTAATGTAATCCTAAATGCCTGAAATGAAAAATGCTGCATACCCAGAACCAACATTCTGCAATAGTACAAGGGTAGTTAAAAGTAAGGCAGCAGGAAAGTGAAGGCCCTCTAGGTAGTAATTATAGTCAATACAAGTCCTATTGCCAACTGAATGCAATACTAAGAAAGGGCGCCAAGTCTGCTGGGGAGATTCACTCATTCCTCCACACACCTGAGCAAGTTCTCTCGGCTACAGAAAGCTCACTTCACTGGATATTTTCCCCTCCCCGCAACCCCTTCCACCTCATCCCAGTATAAGTACCAGTGAGGACAAATACTCAGAATCAAGTTTAATATCACTGGCATATGTCGTGTAGTTTTTTAGCTTTATGGCAGCAGTACAATGAAATACAAGATAAATAAATATAATGAAAAGACTGAGTTACATTAAGTATATGTCTATTAAATAGTTAAGTTAAAATAAATAGCACAAAAAAACAGAAATAACAAGTAGTGAGTTAGTGTTCATGGGTTCAATGTCCATTCAGAAATCACATGGCAGAAGGGAAGAAGCTGTTCCTGAATCACTGAGTGTGTGCCTGTAGGCTTCTGCATCTCCTTCCTGATGGTACACTTGATGCTTCAAATAAAAGGAGTACAATCTCAATGCCATTCTCACTTGGTCGTAAAGGTCCACTTGTTGGAGGTGACCACCTGACTCACTGTATCTAATCTGTGGCCCTTTCCAGTCTCCCCATAGAGAGAGTTAAGTGCACCAAGTTCCAGTTCACATCACTGATGACCCCACCTGGTCTCTTAATATCACCTCGCCGGACAACAAGACACAGCAGCACCTCCACTTTCTAAGAAGATTGAGGCCAGCAAGGCTCCCTCCTCCATCTTAACTGCATTTACAGGAGCACCACTGAGAGCATCCTGACAAGTTGTATCTCCATCTGGTATGGGAGCAGCTAATCATCAGACCGTTAGTCCCTACAAAGGACTGTAAGGACAGCTGAGAGGATCATAGTGGTCCCCCCATCATCCATCGAAGACATTTAACAGGAGCACTGTAGGGCCCTTACTATCATTAAGGATACCACCCATCCATTCAGCATCTTCTTTGACTTTCTACCATCAGGCAAGAAACTACGAAGCATAAAAACAAGAACAGTCAGGATGAGAAACAGCTTCTTCCTCCAGGCCTTTAGGCTTCTGAACTACCTGCCTCATTGTATTTGAAGTGTCACTGTTCTGTACCTTACAATATTTCATATTAATGCACTCAGTCTGTTATTTATGTTTGATTCATCTGTAGATTTTATCCTTACATTCACATTTAGATGGAGACTTAACGTAAAGGTTTTTACTCATGTATGTGAAGGACGTAAGTAGTAAAGTCAAATCAATTCGATGCAGTTATCGTGTGTTATGTGTACTACTGTGCTTTACTCCCTGGTTCGAAAAAGCTTTGTTTCGTTTCTATATACATTATATGGTTATATACGTTACATACATCTATATAGTTAAATGACAATAAACTTAACTTTAAAGTTAATTGTATTTGCTTCCCATTGGACTTTCAAAACATAATCAGTTGTGTAAACAAATTTTTAAAAAACCTAGTTTTCCCAGTTTCTTCTGCTTATTTGTCTAACCTGTGCTCTCTAGCTACCAGCCAATGGAAACAGCTTATCCTTTGTTTCATTAACATTTTTAATGTATTCTCCTCCAGGAACAATGTACAATTCCTCAAATGTAAATACTGCTGCAAGCACTGCAGGGCATCAGCGAGGCTGTGGCTCAAGGATACGTGATCTATCTGCATGATGGAATGGTTGGGTTTGTGGTCAAGATGCAGATCGGTGGGGCGGCAATTAGCGCTGAGGAAGTAGGAAGTCTGCAGGAGGATTTGGATGCATTAGAAGAAAGGGCGTAGAAGGGGAAGGTGTAATATAGAGTCGGGGAGTGCACAGTCATTCACTTTGCTAGAAGGAATTGAAGCCAAGAACATTTTCTAAACAGGGAGCAAATTCAGAAATCAGAGGTGCAGGGAGACTTGGGAGTCCGCGTGCAGGATTCCCCAAATGTTGACTTGCAGACTGACTCGGCAATAAAGAAGGCAAATACAATGTTAGCGTTCATTTTGAGAGGACTAGGATATAAAAGTAAGGATGTAATGCTGAGTTTTTAAATAAGGCATTGGTCAGACTACATTTGGATTACTGTGGGCAGTTTTGCTCCATATCTAAAGGAGGATGTGCTGGCGTTGGAGAGGGCCCAGAAGTGGTTTAGGAAAATGATCCGGGAATGAAAGGATTAACACTAGGTACGTTTGATGGCTCTGGGCCTACACTTCCTGGAATTCAGAAGAATGATAGGTATCTCACTGAAGGCTATCGAACATTGAAAGGCTTAGGCAGAATGGACATGGAGAGGATGTTTCCAATTGAGAGAGAGGGAGGACCAGAGGGCACAGCCTCAGAATACAAGGACATTGCTTTAGAACAGAGGTGAGGAAGAACTGCTTATTCAGAAGGGTAGCAAATCTGTGGAATTCATTGCCACAGATGGCTGTGGATGCCAAGTCATTGGGTATATATATTTAAAGCGGGAGTTGATGGATTCTTGATTAGTTAGGAGAAAAGGCAGAAGAATGAGGCCGAGAGGGAAAATAAATCAGCCATGATCGAATGGCAGAGCAGACTCAATGAGACAAATGCTCTAATTCTGCTTATGGTAGAATGAACGTTGCAGGCTAAGAATTAAAATGCGAACCTTTCCATTCCACGCACATCCCAGGAAACCCTACAACAAAATACTGAGGGATAGTCAGGAGGACCTGTGGAGAGTTTCAGAGCGCCAAGGTGGGGAGAACTGAAGTCCTATTGATGTTTGGATGGAGACCAACGTTGTCAAGATGACAATCGAAAAGAAAAAGTCTATTAATTTAGTCTATTTTGGAGAAGCAGGGAAAATCAATGATCTTTTTACCTTTGCTTTTTTGCTCTCGGGTTGCTCCCGTTTAGGTTCTTTCTTCCCGTCCAGAGCTGTGTTGGCAACAACCTCTGGCTGAGGCGGAAGTGTTGGTTGGTTAGATGCTGAGCGATTTCTTTCCCGGCCCAGGCTATGGTTAGATGACTCAGAGGTTGTTCGTGAGCGCCTCCCATATGGCTGAAACAAGGCAAATGAGCATCAAAGCAGTGTGTGGAACCCAGCTCTTGGCAACAGACAGAAACCCAGTGACCCGACCTTCCAGACTCAACTGGCAAACCAGGAGGCATCCCAATTTGAATGCAAGGCAAACTGATGCCTCACTGATCTCTCATAACCCACATTCAAATCATGCCCTTGCACTTTATATCAAGATTTTTTCTTCTACACAGTTGAAAAAAATCTGAAATTGAAAAGTACCAGACTGAAATTCATAGATTTTTGCTGAGGCAAGGAATGGGTATTATAGATGACAAAACCAAGGCTAATAGATTAAACTAAGGCAGAGGCTGAATACTCTCCCAATCCATATCCATAACGAGAATAAAATAGCAGCTGATGAGTGATTTTAAAAACGCAAACACGAGGAAATCTGCAGATGCTGGAAACTCAAGCAACACACATCAAAGTTGCTGGTGAACGCAGCAGGCCGGGCAGCATCTCTAGGAAGAGGTACAGTCGACGTTTCAGGCCGAGACCCTTCGTCAGGACTAACTGAAAGAAGAGCTAGTAAGAGATTTGAAAGTGGGAGGGGGAGGGGGAGATCCAAAACGATAGGAGAAGACAGGAGGGGGAGGGATGGAGGCAAGAGCTGGACAGGTGATTGGCAAAAGGGATATGAGAGGATCATGGGACAATTCCACGTCCCATTCCCATTCTGATATGTCTATCCATGGCCTCCTCTACTGTAAAGATGAAGCCACACTCAGGTTGGAGGAACAAAACCTTATATTCCATCTGGGTAGCCTCCAACCTGATGGCATGAACACTGACTTCTCAAACTTCCGCTAATGCCCCACCTCCCCCTCGTACCCCATCTGTTATTTATTTATATAGACACATTCTTTTTCTCTCTCTCCTTTTTCTCCCTCTGTCCCTCTCACTATACCCCTTGCCCATCCTCTGAGATTTTCCCCCCTCCCCCTTTTCTTTCTCCCTAGGCCTCCTGTCCCATGATTCTCTCATATCCCTTTTGCCAATCAACTGTCCAGCCCTTGGCTCCATCCCTCCCCCTCCTGTCTTCTCCTACCATTTCAGATCTCCCCCTCCCCCACCCACTTTCAAATCTCTCACTAGCTCTTCTTTCAGTTAGTCCTGACGAAGGTTCTTGGCCCGAAATGTCGACTGTACCTCTTCCTAGAGATGCTGCCTGGCCTGCTGCGTTCACCAGCAACTTTTATGTGTTGTTTAATGAGTGAGTTGCTTGTTTGGAGGGGTATGTCATTTAAAGAAGCAATTTTGGACTATTATTCCAAAGATTTTGCATTATCGCTTTCCTTCTAGATCTAGAACAGGCAACTTGATCTTTCTAGGATTAGGTAAAAACAATTATTGCTGCAAGATGGAAGGCAAACTTTCTCTGATTCAAAAAGTGCATGTAAGCCACTTAAGCAATTAATCATTTGAACAGGAATACCAAACTGAAAAGCCGGCTGGTAGCGTAGTGGCATCCGCACCAGACTTCGTGGCGAATGGTCCCAGGTTTGAATCCAGCCGGCTCCTTGCATGCCTTCTATCCGTGCTGGGTTTACTGATCATTTCCAGAGGAAGTATCTGTGGGAATCTTGCACCAGTTTGCTGTAATTTAGTCATCCACCCACAGAAAGGGGAGACATAAAATTCACAGGGCATAGGTCTTCAAAAATTACTGTGTCACAGTGTAGCATGGAAAACTTTTCCCAAATAGCTCACTCAGAGGGTTAGTCCACATTTGCCTGCATCTTCTCCCATTGTAATCGATGTGCAAAATTATTGGGATGTCAAACTGGCCTTGCAATCTGATGTAAGGGCAGAAATTTGCCAATCAAGGAAAAATGATTTCAAGGCTGCAAATATTGAGGAAACAAATGGCAGAGAGTGAGCACATGAAACAGAAAAGGGTGCACGCACAAGGAAGAGTACAAGAGAGAGGCCAAGGCATAGAAACCCTTCACCAAAAGTGCACCAATCTAAAATGGGAATACAAGCGTCAGAATCTTAACACTGAGCGTCAAGAGTTGCGTACCATGTGCAAAGATGACTGAGATGCTGACCTTGATCTTCTTCCCGGGGCCTGCTTCAGACACAAATGTGCAACGATGTTAACCTCGCATTGCTACATGGACATTTACAGGAATTTACCTTTACATTTGTATGCGTTTCACACGATGAAAAGGAGTGTGACTTAATGGGGGGGGGGGCCAGAACTCATACATTTTATAATCAAATACTTGCTGAGGAGCTTGCATAATAAATGCCACTAGATGCAGTACAGGACTGCCTGTAGACTAAATCCCAGTGCCTTAGAAGACATGGGGAGGAGAGCACATATAGAGCACAAACAAAAACAGATTTGGCCCAAGCAGTCCTTATTTTCATACATCATGGTGTTTATGCATGGATTGAGCCACTTCCTGCTGTTCCTCATGTAATTTCACTGTCACCTCTATACCCGCCCCCTCACGCTTGTCTCTTAATTGCATTTATGCTATTTGTTTCTACCAATCTGCGCCTTGTAAGGCATGAAAATGCCCGATGCAGGCCTCTCATGGTCTGAGTTGATGTTTTACCAATCCCTGTAATAGTGAATTCCACATTCACACCATGTGGCCATGGGAATAATAGTGCACCAGTAGTCATCCTCCAAAATTTTATTGGTTTTTTTGGACAGCTCCCATTGATGAAAAGTAGCAAATGTATCTCCACTTTTTTTTTTCCACGGAAAAAGGTGAAAGAGAAAATGGAGTACTACAAATCAGAGTTATATTAACAAAAGGAAAATTCTAAATCTATTAAGTAGTAATCGAACACTTAGAAAATAAGAATAGCACCAGGCAGTGTCTCTGAAGCTATCCTCAGCCATAGTGTAACACATGAAATATTCTTTTTCAGTAAGATAGATTATGGCAACAAACTGAATATTTACAGAGGTATGGGATCAGGGACATACTTAATAGTAATGTATCCTAAACTATCAGCTTCGATAATTTCTCTCAAGGATCATTGCACATAAAATTATCAAGCAGAACTGCTAACATAATAGTGGGAAAAAGGGAAAGAAACCTTCACCTCATGGGAACATTAATGTACATAGAGCTTGTACATTGTAATAGTGAGAGCAGCAGGCTCTCCTCAAAGGTACAGCACTTGATCTGTACCCAAAAACTTGTGGAAGGATAAGTTCCTCCTCTGCACAGTAGAGGGGGGCATCTCAGCAAGAACCAGAGAAGCTCTTCACAGGTGACAACCTCATGCTATGACCAACCTCTCTGCAAACCCAAAACATGTTGCAGATCTCAAGTTCAAAGTAAATTTATTATATGTATTGTGTCACTAAATACTACCCTAAGATTCATTTTCTGGTAGACATTCACAGTAGAACAAAGAAATACAAAAGAAATAAATGAAAAAACTATGAAGACTAACAAGCAACCAATGTGCAAAAGACAACAAACTGCAAACACAAGAAAACCAACTAATAATAATAAATAAATAATGAGAATATGAGCTGTAGAGTCACTGAAAGCGAGTCCACTGTGTTCAGTGTTGAGGTGAGTGAAGTTACCCATGCTGGTTCAGGAGCCTGATGGTTGAAGAATAACACCAGGACTAGATCAAATAGTGAGGTCTTCTATGTGGAGAATGGGGCGAATTTAACAAACTTCAGACCTGCATCAGCTAGAATACTGGATAAGACCAAGGCAGTGCAATTGCTCACTAAATTTTAAATCGATGATCATTTGGATATTGGAATTTAGCTGCCTTACCATTTTGGCCATTTGATCATAGAAATCCAGCTGCCCAGATTCCCCAAAGCTGTGTCTTTTCATCAATATCTGGTGATTGATGGAACTGGATTCTGGAGGAGCTGAGGAAGAGATGAAGATTACTGTACAAGAATTGGCCAGCTTTACCCTACCACCATTTTTTTTTTCTCTCTGCTTTCTACAGAAACCCAGCACCTTTTGCTCTCTTGCATGCTGCTAGATCTCTGCTGGAACAATCTCAAGAGTCCACAATTAATCCTAATTTGAAAAGTTTAGTTCTTAGTGGCCTGCTTAATATCCATTACCAACTGGACTTTGTTTTTTAAATTTTGTCATGAGATGAGATAGCATTTACTGCCAGTCCCTAAACTGCGGCTGGCAATCACACTATAGTGATAGGTGGAGAAACAAGGAGCAAGGGTAGGAGATTTGCTTTAGAGACATTAGAGAATCAAATGTTTTTCTTTCTTTTCCACTTCTCATTGGTGAGAACAACTTTAAAAAACAATCCAGATTAATTGTATTTAAATTGCTCCAGTTGCCAAGGTGAGACTCAAACTTGTTCATGGTCCAGAAACATCAGTAATCAGTATCAGTGTTTTTTGTGGGACTTTGCCCCATATATGCATCACTGGATTAGTACGACTATGTTTAAGAATTTAGAATAATGATTTAGATCAGAGACTACGTGTATCTGAGTACCGGCAGAGAAACGTTAAGAGTTTCTCAGATTTTGTTAAAATGTTCTATCACCTGCTCTAATGCCAGTAGACCAGACATTAAGCGTTGACACTTTGCACTAACCTGCATTGTCAATTCCCTGTTGTTCCTGCACCGTTGGCAGGGTCTCTACTGGGGGCCCTGCTGGAGATCCAGGGAAGGGGCCTTTAGAGAGATCACAAGGTTGCCTGAAAGCAGAGTTGGGCGATTGTCCTGGAAAACCAGGTGAAGTATGAGTCGGTGAATAGAGGGGAACAGTGCCATCAGTCACAGTCTGCGATGATGGGGCTGCCATCATCCTCCCATCCAGTACAGTATGAGGGGCTGCAAGAAAATCAAAGCAAATAAAACACACAAACAGGCAAAGACCACTCAGCTTGCAGGATGTAACAAAGTAATGTGAGCACATCGTCCTAGTTTTATGGCCAATATGCATCTCAAACTTATTTACTGTCTTGGTTCTATAAACCTTAAGCTTTGCTGAACAAACATTCATCAATCTCATTTGATTTATTCAAACAACCAGAAGCTAAAATGGCTTTGTGAGAGAGTCTATTCTCAGGGATTTTAATCTACAACATCTCAACTGAAGAATATCTCTATTTTGAAGCTGAAGATCAAATGGAATTTCAATAAAACAGAACTACTTCAGAACAAAGCAATCCAAATACATTTAAATAACTAGTATTATGAAAAAAATATAAAAGCACATCTATTTTAAAGCAAATTATAAACACATTAAAAACAAAGTGTATATAAATATAAAATAAAAGCAAAATATAGCAGTCCAGACTGCATCTATGGAGAGAGAAAGTGTGAACGCCTCAGGTCTATGACCTTAATTCAAAACAGTAGCTCCAAAGGAAAGTTACCAATTTAACACATTAACTATCTCTCTCCTTCCACAGATGCTTCCTGACCTGTCAATTATTTCTAATATTTTTTCCTTGGTTTCGAGCATCTGTTTCATGCTTTGAGCTATACATTTAAAGACTGAATAATAGTAATAACTCCAAGAATTTTTTTAAAACTGGGGGTGATGAACATATGCAAACCACTGCATTTGTAGTATAATAGCATAAAAGCATTTAAATGGGATGCCAGAAAGACAGGAATAGAAGGAGGTGTGAAAGTGTACGTTGAATGAAGTTTGCAGCAACTTCTTTTGAGCTTTAATGTGGGCATTTCTGTGCAAAGGGTTTAAAGTGGTTAAGGTTGCTGAAGGTGAAGAATAGGAAAACATAAGCAGTGCTTTACAGCTTTTGGGTACCTGCGGGCATGAGCTGAACACCCGACACTTCTGTTGATCCTACATCTGGCGCGAAAGACGTCATCAGTGGATTCTCCATTCCCGTGACCTCCTCCTGGGGGCCTGCGGGAAGCTCTTCAGTATGGTTCACCTGGTCATATTCCGAACTGGGGGTGCTAGAGCAGAACGGCTGGGGAGTGGCTCTACCCGACCCACAAATAAAGCCACCATCCTAGAGAACAAATAAAGAGATGGAGAGTAGGTGACTGGGTAAAGGAGAGAAGGAACCTAGGGCTGTACGTAGAATGGAAGAATGATGACTAGCTACCAGAGGTGCATAAAGATAATCTCACTTTCGTCTGGATTTCCATCTGACGGAGCTGCTGAATCCAATCTGGCTCCACGTGCAACTCATGCTCTGATCGTTCCTTTGACTGAGGGTCAGAGAATCGCAGCTGGGAGGAAATCTGATACAGCACAGAGAAGACAACAAGTAGTAATGAGGGGAAAGGAAGCAGAGAGAAAAAACATCATGTAACCACCATTTAAACCCAGTCCTGGTAAACATCTGCGTTTGGTTTTCAGGGGGCAAGATTACAGCTACTGACCAAACTATTGCTCATTGTGTCACTCAGCTGAGTGGGAGAATGTCAAGTTTAATCCTGTGTGAACCTGTATGTTCACACTGTGTAAGAAAAACTAGTTTCTTACCAAATGGATATGAAACCTCAGCACAAAGAGGCCCTTCAAAAGATGGCTCATGTCAGCTACTTGTAGATATTTAAACAAGTCTACACTGTTCTTTTCTTTATAGACCTGCAGTTCTCCTGTTTGAGTATTAACTAATTTCATTGTGAAAATTACCACAAAATCTTGTATAACCACACTTCCAGTTATTTAATAACTGCAAAAACCACTTTTTAAAATCTGTGCATGTAGCAAACCATTATGCTTCCTTAATTTTCATTTAACTGAGGTTTTCAAAAATTTAAATACTTTGAAAGATAATTGGGTGGAAACAAATTATTTTCACTTAGATTCCTGTGTTTAAGAACATGTCTAGTTACTCTAGTCCTTGTATGCATATCTTCTTTCATCCTGGTACCTTTTCCACATCTAGTCCAGGTAATGGACATCCTAAAATAAGCCACCCAAATCTAAAAATCATCTACATATTTAAGATTTTCATTTTGCTGCCAAGCCACAAGTTACAGGATAAAGCTTTGCAATTTCCCACAACAGGATGTGAATTCATAACATCTTGAATGCTTATCTAGAGCAACAAACAATCTGCTAGAGGCACACAGTTGATCATAGAGCATCTGCTGGAGTAAAGGAATTGTCAACACTTCATGTCAAAAATTCCAACGCAGGGCTTTGACTTAAAATGTTGACAATTCTTTTCCTCCCGCATATGCTGCTTAACACGCTGAGTTTCCCCAGCAGTTTGTTCCTCTTGTTTGCTAGGTTGTCTAGGTCGGGAAGCACAATATCATACTGTGGTTGCAGCATATAAGATTCAAATCAACTTGCCATTAACTTTCCTTAGCACACCATCCTGCACCACAACGAAGAGCAAATATTTCAGACTGGACCTCCTGCCACATTACCAGTTTGACATCACAATCATAATGATATCACTCCCAGCTCCTCCAACACCTTTGCCATAAGATTGAAAAAGACCTTTCGCTGTCCAAGGGGAGGCACACTGGTTGTGCTGGTAGAGCCACTGACTCAGTACCTGACCTTGGCTGTTGCCTGAAAGTATTCTCATGTAACCCACATACTTATTAATGCTTATAATTACATTGAGTGTACGTCAGTAGAAAATGTCATTCAGGTCGACAGGCTCATCCCCTACACAAGCCATTCTCAGCTTTCTGCACCTCACCTCATCAGCATAATCTTACATTCCTTTCTACATGTTCACACATTTTCTCCTTAGATGCACCTCGTTTACCTCGTTTACATTTACACTTTTTTGTAGCAAAGTTCCACTTTCAAGTTTCTTATTGTATATGCCTTACATTTAAAGTCCCACAGCTTTGAGAGCTTTTTTTTTAAAAAGAAAAAGATATGCCTATGTTATATAGTCAGTCATTGTACCTGAATGAGCTGTCTCAATAACACTGGTGAATAATACGCTGGATTCCTGAGAATAGTCCTCGCGATAACTTCACAGTAGTGAAAGGCTTGTGCTGCCAAGCCCACTTCAGCCAGTCGACAGGCATATATAAACTTAAACACCTAAGGAGTTTGAATAAAGTTTGCATTATCAAAGTGACAAGTTCAAATACAACAAGCTGTCAGCTTCAAACAACTAGGAGCTTTGGATATGGCTAGGGAGGAGAAAGTTAAGCGCAACTTTTGAGTTTATCTCATACCTGAAAGTTGGGAAGGAAGCAAGTTTGGCTGCCCAAAGCTTGTGCATACTCATATGCTTCTGTACGCTGGATAGCTTCATTTGAAGCAAATTTCAGGAATGGCCAACTGAAAATAAAAACAATTTCAAGACAAATCGGCTTTTTAGTAATAATTCCTTAGTTACTTTGTTGCTGGATGTATGGTTAGGAGTCTTAAGGGAGTTCAAATTGTACAAAAAGCAAAGTGAGAGTTATGCCCACCCTTGTTAGGACCAATTAACATCCCCCACAAAAGTCTAGGCCAACACTCCTGAAGTTGTACAGAGAGGAGAATCTTGCACTGGTGCTGCAGCTGCTCTATAGGAGGAAAAGTTGCATCTTTTGTGTGAGAAATTAAACTGACGCCCAGTCAGATGGAGCAGCATGGGACTTTTTAATGCTCTCACCAATTTTCAATCAACACCCGAGATTATTACATTACTGCCACTTTTGTATTATGAAATTTGGCTACTACATCCCCCAACTTAATTAGTGAGTGCATTTCAAACAGTGTTTCATTGGATACGTGCACAAGCACCACGTGAATACTTGAGGCTCTTCTCCAATGAACTACCAACTAAACAGGACACAGCTCACTGAGCCTACTGTATTAAATATTTATTCCTTTGAAGAGCTAAATACGCTAGAAATAAAGCTTGTGGTCTACTGATTCTATGGTCAGGTCAAAGAGCAGAGCAATGTGTGAAAGCTGAGATCATACCCAGGGTAGATGATCAATAGTAAAACAAAGCCTAGTCAAATCACAATGGGAGATGAAGGAAAGTGCTGTCTCTCCTCAGAATGCTTCCATTGTCAACGTAACAAAGCTGTTCTCAGTATTCGATATCTTACACTTGTGCCAAAAATACCCAGATTCTTTACTACTTTGCTTCACAGTCACAGCTCATATTTGGCACATTTTGAAGCATTCTCTTCTTTGTTTTTGCAGTACAATTTGCATGAGGGTCCCCAATGCAAAAACAAATAGTTAGGATTAAAAAATTTTAAAATTAATGAGTTCCCTTTTACCTGCTTAACAAATACATGCCGTTACATTAGCTCACCTGTGATTTGAACCAATCAGAACGAGTTTTGTGGTTTTTCTGGTGTATACTCCAAATCCCACCTGTGCCATTAAGTAACAGAAATGGGAGGCATCTAATAGTCCCTTAGCAGCTGTAAAAATAATGCAGAATCCTTTTGTTGACATCTTCATACCTTCATTCAGCCCCTTACACCTGATTTTCCATTTCATGAGAATTTAGCCAACTTGCATCTTTATTGTACTCAGTCACATTAGTTCTGCAATCTTTAACACCCACATTCAAGAAAATTCCCTTGAAATTTACAATTACCATTCCCAGCTACTTTAAGGGAGGATTACAGATTTCTGCTACCCTTTGTAGGAAGTACCATTCCCTGACGATCCTCTTAAATAACATGGGTCTAATTTTGTTATACAACCTTGCTGATTGCAAACCCCTAAACCACAACTGATCAGATATCAAACTAATTCAATGGCAGAAAAGGTTCAAAAAGCAAATAACCGAAAGTGGAGGAAAAATCACATTTTTTTTAATAAAAGAAAAGAGCAATGAAACAAAAGGCTCCCAGGAAAAGGGGGGAAATGGAAGAATAAACATCACGACTTCCAGAAATTTGCGGAATTAGAACGTACCAAGGGTGTCTCCCATGGTAGTGATGGTTCTCCTGTCCAAGTCTGGTCCATTGGAAAGGTTGGACAGCACCATGGCAAGGTGGGGTCGCCAATCTCCCCACTTTTCATCGCCACAGCACTGAAATGTGAAAATAAGCACAGTCAGGCAAGTTACAGGCTAGAAGTCCTTACGATTATGAGATAATCTAGTTTCATAACAAGTCTCTGAACAGGCACACTGTGGTACAGCAAATCAGAAGCCAAGATTAGAGAAGTGAATGGAGAACGAAGGAGATTGTGATGCTTTATCAGAGATGCCTTCTGTTTAGTACTATTCTTTGCTAAAAGCTATGGGTTTTCGTAGTACTATTTCACTTAAAGCAGTCCAGGGTATGTCCTATTGAGTTTGAATGTGCCAATGGTCAACTTGATCGCCAGAAGCATCACCTGCAAGGCTAATCATCTCCTTCTCACTTTTACTTTCTGAGGTGAAACCTAACAGAATAAATGGCAGTGATGCTTCACTTCTCAAAGAGCTCAACACCTTTTATCCACGTGGTCCTAGCTGAGGGGTCAGCAGTGGAAGGACCAGCAGTTCGAGTTCCTGCATGTCAAAATTTCCGAGGATCTCTCCTGGGCCCAGCGTATTGGCGCAAGCCGTCAGGAGTTTGAGGAGATTTGGTCCATCACCAAAGACATAAAAATTTCTATAAATGTTGGGTGTTAAGCATTCTGACTGGTTGCATCACTGCCTGGGGCCTCCAATGCTAGATCGCAAGAGGCTGCAGGGGGCTGTAGACTCAGCCAGCAGCACAGACATAACACTCCCCACTATCAAAACCATCTCCCAAAAGGTGGTGACTCAGGAAGGCAGCATCCATTATTAAAGGTCCTCACCATGTGGAAGATGGCCCATGTTCATTATTACCATCAGGGAGGAGGCACAGGAGCCTGAAGACCTCACTCAACAATTTAGAAACAGTTTCTTCTCCCTACCAGATTTCTGAAAGATCTATGTACATGACCTCATTCCTTTCTTTTCTGCATTATTTTAAAATTTACAGTAATTCTACGTCTTTGTATTGTAGTGCTGCTACAAAACAGCAAATTTCACATCATATAAGACAGTGATAATAAGTCTTATTCAGTCCTTCCTGACACACATACGTTTTGCAGCAGGGCTATCTTAATGTTAATTATTCTAGTTTTGTTATTAAAAGAATCCTGGGAATGCAAAGTCCACTGCTGGAAACAAGCTCGAGCTGCTGCAACATTTTGTAATAAATTTATGAAGAATTTGAGGACTAGGAGGTTATAGAGCAGTTGGATTTTTTGAAAACCCTAACAGGCCTCCAATTGTATTAATTCAGAATAAAATGAGTTTTTCTTCCAAAAAGAGCAATTACGGAAATGCTTAAAGGAAGGGAAGCTGCTGTCCTAAATGTCCACATTATTTATACAGGGCTGCCTGGTTTGAGCCTATATAGGACGTTAGCCCCACATCAAAATGGCCGATTCCAAAGTGATTCAGAAAGACAACTGTATCAGTCCATGAGGGACTACACCGAAGAATGATTAAAGGAGGAAAAGATAGGTTTCTCCAAAGAAAACTACCCAGGATGTTCTCTGAGTCAGTGTGCAGTAAGTCTATAAGTATAAATTAGACTGACCGTTGCTGCGGCTGGCATGCGCCCAGACATCAACTGGTACACTGTCTGCAGAGGATCATTAATGGGCAGGCTGTTAGCAAACCTACACACAGAGAATAGAACTCAAATTATTAGACGCATACATTAAAGATCAACTTTATTTATCACGTGTATGTGAAAATATCAAAACAAACAGTGAAATGCACCATTTGCGTCAATGACCAACACAGTCCGAGCATGTGCTGAGAGCAACAAGCAAGTGTCATCATGTTCTGGTGTTAATACAGCATGCTTACAAGTTAGTAACCCTCACCCACACATCTTTGGAATGTGGGAAGAAACCGACACGGTCACGGTGAGGACGTATAAATTCCTTACAAACAATGATGTGAATTGAATCCTGATCACTGGTGCTATAAAGCATTACACTGCCCGATACACTATTGTGCCACCCTATACCAAGGAGTTAACAACAGCAAAATATTATTAACTCTGCCATGGACAGTCCCAAGCCCCACTGCAAAAGGAGTATGATTGGACACAGGGCTAGCAACCGCATCCCTTTTAAAAAAAAGTGTTACAAGAAATGCCAACAGAAGCTCCACAGCTCTCTTCCCCGGGAGAGGAAGGATACACCAAGTAGATGGGCTACAACTGGGAAAACCTGAAAGACCGGCCCAGGACGGAGGATTTTAGTGAGCTGCCTATGTCCCAGTAGAGGTGATGGACTTAAGAAGATGATAATGGAAGGGCAAGAGCAGTCTGTAATCAATTTGCAGCTTCCTCTTTTCTCCTGAAGGTGAGGGCAGCAGTCCCTCATCTTTCCCTTCATCCCTAGTGCTTATAGTCTAGTTCCCTTTTAACATCTTGTGAACACAGAACCCCAATTTCCCAATTCTGATGAAAATAATTATAATGCAGAAAACAGGATGCCCCTTTGTCTGTAAAGTGGTTCAGACACAGACTGTCTTCAGTCAAAACATGACTTCAGCCCAGATAAACAGTGTCAATACGCTATTCATTTTCAGGAGCTACCATTGAGTTGGCCTACTTCTCCAAGAGATCTGGAGAAGATTCTAAAGCATAACACTAGATTGATTCCATCTTTTCACTGGAAAATACTGGTTATACCATACAATAGCAACAGGTAAGTGGCATTTAGACAAGCACATGAACAGGCAGAGAATGGAGAAATACAGAATCTAGGAGGAGTGGAATTAGTTTAAATTATCATCGAGACCAGCAGAGGCACAATGGTCTGAAATATCTGTTCCTGTGCTGTACAGTTATGTGTGTTATGTTTTATAATGCCCTGGAATTACTAGACCAGGCAAAGTCTAGTCAGACATTGTGTAACATTTACTAAGCACTGCACAGCATGCACACCCAGTGGCCACATTATTAGATACCTAATGTGATTGAGTAGCCACTAAGTGTATGTTTGTGATCTTCTGCTGCTGGAGCCCATCCACTTCAAGGGTAGATGAGTTGTGCTTTCAGAGATGCTCTTCTGCACACCACTGTTGTAATGTGTGTTCTTTTGAGTTACTGTCGCCTTCCTGTCAGCTTGAACCAGTCTGACTATTCTCCTCTGACCTCTCTCATGAAAAAAGCATTTTCATCCACAAAACTGATACTCACTGGTTTTTTTTTGTTTTTCACACCATTCTCTGTAAAATCTAGAGACTGTTGCTCGTGAAAATCCTAGATCAGCAGCTTGAAATACTCAAACCACCCCATCCAGCACCATCATTTCACAGTCACTTAGATCACATTTCTTTCCCATTCTAATGCTTAGTCTGAACAACAAATGAACCTCTTGACCAAGCCTGCATGCCTTTATGCATTGAATTGCATTACAGAGCAGATTTAACTAATAAAGTGGTCAATGAGTGTATTTACTCACTGAGACACTGAAGAAGCTCAAGATGAAAAGCCCAGATTCAGCACCAAGCCAATCCCATATGCCTTGTAGTCTTGCTTCTCTTATTACTGAATAAAACAATATTGGGGTGAGGAAGGTGACTTGAAGGCAAGTGAGAACGGCATGAACACAGGACAATTGCTGTGGGATATTAGCAAAAACCCTAAGCTGCAGTGGTCAGCTCTAGCAGCTTATAATATTAAATGAATATTTTATATTATATATTATTCTAGCTTTTGCTCCTTCCTTTTCCAGTCCTAATAAAGGGTCTTGGCCCAAAACATTGTGTGTTTATTCCCTTCCATAGATGTTGCCTGATTTGTAGAATTCCTCCAGCATTTGATGTGTTGCTCAAGATATCCAGCATCTACAAAATCTTTTGTTTATATAACTTTTAACAATTTTGAAATACAAAATGGTTTATTTTATCCCTATTGTAAATTTTTACTTAATTTATGCAGAAATGTCTTCATGGTCTTGTCATATTAGAATTATCCGACCCACATACTAATACTGCCGCTGGCAAATGAATTTTTAAAGCATGAAGCAGCTTCATAATGGAAGCAATTTAGTCCACAGACATAACCATATAAAAACCATATAAAAAGAACTATTACTTCTATAACAAGAATAAAACTCAAGGAGCTACAAATAATCAAATTAGACAGCATTTATAAAGAAACAGAACTCAAGCTCCAGGTCAAAAGCCTTTCAAAAAATCTATAATGAGGCGAAAAAAAGTGTATTTTATGTCGCAGAAAGAGGGAAGGATGGAGAAAATAAAGGAATTTTTCCTGATTATAGGGCAGAAACTAAACTTGTCCAGGTGACATGATGGCTCCAGTTGTCATCTATCGCTGAGGGCCAACAGAGAAAAAATAAAACACATTGGAACTAAGAGATGCAGGGCCCAGCAGTTGCTGGAAATACACAGATCTTCAGGCATTTGTGGAGAACTAAAATGAGATAATAGATGATTTTACATTAGTACTGATCAGCTCTGATACAAAAAGGAAAGCCTGATCGTCTGAAACTCAGTCCTAACATGATGGGGTTCGATTTTACAAGCTTACATTAGGTTTTGTTGTAACTATGGAGGAAGCTAAATTACAGTACGTCACACAGGGAGTGGAATAAATAATTGACAAGCAACTGGAACCTCAGGGTCGCTCTTGCTTGCAAAGCAAACAGTGTTCTGCAAGGCAGATAACAAACACATACAACACAGCACCAGCAACAAATGCAACATACTCAAATGGAAGCACCAGTGAATTGCTGCTTTGCCTGGAACTTCGGTTCAAGTCACTAGATGATAGAAAGTGGACATGGTAATAGGGCAGGCATTGCATCTCTGGTGGCTGCACGTGATATTAGAAGCAGAGGACCAGATCACACTAGAGCAATGTCACTTGGACAATTTTACTATGTACCTTATCGCAGATGTATTATTTTTGTTCTCTCCACTTTTCTCCATCTTTGCAATTTTTAATGTATTTTGGTATATTTCCATTTCTGGTGGATCATGGAACCTGAAACATTAACTGTCTCTCACCGATATTGCCCAACCTGCTTACCATATCAAGCACTGTTTTAATGTCAGATTTCTAGCATTTGTAAAAGTTTTCTTTAGTTTTGATTATGTGGGATAGTTTATCTGCATGGCCTATCCTAATTACTTACCCACAAACAGTGATGGGTAACCAGAACACAGAAGTTTACAATGTGGGAACACCTGTCTCAAACTATTCCATTCACCCTGATACTTATCCAGTTTCTCCTTCACACTATTTGCCTGAACCATGCTCTTGTGGTAATGAGATTCAGATCCATTCTGGTTAGAGACTACGCTTAAACTTCCCCTTGTAAATCTTGATGTTTACCTTTTAATTGTGCCCCATTTATACGTTTCCTATCCAAGTGGATACATTGCTAGACTCCCCCTTTTAAACCCCTTCAGGGCCTCATCCAGGATAGCACCGCCTTCTCCTTGAAAGGTTTACCTATTCTTTTAATAAATCTCTCAGCACTAGCATCAACCTTAAAATTGTGGATATAAATATTTTGGTGCAGGCTTATCCTGTTTGGTTAAGAAGACAGACAGTATCAGACAGCAGAGTGAGGCAGTGCTAATTATAAAATCTAACAAAGTATTGATCACTGGAAGTAAAAGCCATTGGCTTCACCTTGAGTTTCTAAATAAAGACTTTAGCAAAAATTACCAGATGCAGTTGCTTTAAATTCATATTAAAAAGTATTTTTAGCTTCGACATCCATGTGCAACAAAATATTGTAACCTTAAATAATTAATGGAGACATAAAAGGGAATGTAAAAATCTGCTTTTTGTTAAATGAACAAGGCTTTTATTCTGTACGGCATAAACTTTACTAAAAGCTCTATTCTGTTTTGAGTTGATAAAAATTTCCTTAGTCTTGTAGGTGATTTATATCTTAACAACAACAGTGATCGAGGGAAGCCAATCCAATTGGTTAGGGGTGTGTGGGGTGGGTGCTGTTAAACAAGGAGATCCACTATCCTCTATGCTGAACAAGGAGGGGTGTGGTTTTTACTCGATAATGATGGCTTCTGTTATATCAATTTGACTTTTGCTGATGTCACATTGGTAAATAATTCATGTATGAAAATGGTTCGATGAGGTTTTGAGCAAAAACGTGTTTGGACATAAATGTTAAGACTACTTGTCTCATACCTTCTCCAGTGGTTGGTGATGTCAAAGCTGCAATACTGCACAGTTCCACAAATGTGGTCTACACGCGTTTAATACAGCTTCTGCTTGGTAACTGTATTCATGCATCAAACACAAATGGCAACTTCGGACATTGTTGAATAGAGACCCTACCTGGTCATGACCTTTGCATGCGTCCGACTGTCCATTTTGCTGGCGAGTAATAGAGCATGACCCCACAGGCCATGCTTCATTGCAGATTCCAGGGCATCCTGCAAACACATCTCAGTTAATAACGATAACTCTCTGAAAGGGATATGCCATGCTGCCCAACCTCTCTACCTTGAACTCTTTCATTGGAACAGGCATCACCCAACAAGGACAGAAGATATGAATCAGAAAATTACCTTCTTACGGCCAAAGAGCAGCAACTCCCGGAAGCGCTCCGTGTCCTTGCTGGTACACTCCACTATGTTGCTATCAAGGAAGCTGTCAGCAAGGAGAGATGTGCAGGACTCATCCTCAGCACGTGGGACCAAGTCATTGTTGAAGTCAATCAGATTGGCTTCATTTGGTGATTTGCCAGGAAGCCAGACAGATCGGTGTTCCCTCAGCAGGAGCTCTGCAATGTCTGTACCAATAGCTGTCTGTAATGCACATTGATACCAATAAACCCTTTTGCTTACAATTCCAATCTATGCATAAACCAATTAATTAAGCTCTGATTCTCGAAGCACTCAACCAGCAAGCATCCAGCATTACCAACTCCCCAAGAGGAAGAGGATAAATGGAAAACACAAAGTGTTTCTGCAGATGCTGAAAATCCAGAGTAACGCAACAAAATACTGGAGGAACTCTATGAAGAGGAATAAACAATCAACGTTTCAAGCCAAGATCCTTCAAAAGAATTCAAAATGAAGGTTCTCAGCCTGAAATATCGACCGTTTATTCCTCTCCATAGCTGCTGCTGCCTGACCTGCTGAGTTTCATCAGCATTGTGTGTGAGTTAAGCTTGAGAAATGGAAATACATCTAAAGTTCTAAGTAAATTTATCAAAGTACGTATGTCACCATATACAACCCAGACATTCACTTTCTTGCAGGCGATCATAGTTAACAAGAAAAACGATAGAATCAATGACACAAAATATTCTGCAGATGCTGGGGTCAAAGCAACACTCACAACACGCTGGAGGAACTCAGCAGGTCGGGAGGCATCAGTGGAAACGATGAGTCGACGTTTTGGGCCGGAACCCTTCGTCAGGACTGTAGAGGAAAGGGGCAGAGGCCCTATAAAGAAGGTGGGGGAGGGTGGGAAGGAGAAGGCTGGTAGGTTCCAGGTGAAAAACCAGTGAGGGGAAAGATAAAGGGGTGGGGGAGGGGAAGCAGGGAGGTGATAGGCAGGAAAGGTGAAGAAGGAATAGGGGAAAACACAATGGGTAGTAGAAGGAGGCAGAACCATGAGGGAGGTGATAGGCAGCTGGGGGAGGGGGCAGAATGACATAGAGGTAGAGGAAGGTAGAGGAAGGGAGGGGGAGGAAATTACCACAAGTTGGAGAATTCTATGTTCATACCAAGGGGCTGGAGACTACCTAAACGGTATATGAGGTGTTGCTCCTCCAACCTGAGTTTAGCCTCATCATGGCAGTAGAGGAGGCCATGTATGGACATACCTGAATGGGAGTGGGAAGCAGAGTTGAAGTGGGTGGCTACTGGGAGATCCTGTCTGTTGTGGCGGACGGAGCGGAGGTGCTTGACGAAGCGGTCCCCCAATCTGCGTTGGGTTTCACCAATGTAGAGGAGGCCGCACCGGGAGCACCAGATGCAATAGATGACCCCAACAGACTCAAAAGTGAAGTGTTGCCTCACCTGGAAGGACTGTTTGGGGTCCTGAATGGTGGCAAGAGAGGTGGTGTAGGTGTTTGTCCCTACACTTCCGGTAATTCCCTCCCCCTCTCTTCCTCTATCCCTATGTCACTCTGCCCCCTCCCTCAGCTGCCTATCACCTCCCTCATGGTTCTGCCTCCTTCTACTACCCATTGTGTTTTCCCCTATTCCTTCTTCACCTTTCCTGCCTAGCACCTCCCTGCTTCCCCTCCCCCACCCCTTTATCTTTCCCCTTACTGGTTTTTCACCTGGAACCTACCAGCCTTCTCCTTCCCACCCTCCCCCCTCCTTCTTTATAGGGCCTCTGCCCCTTTCCTCTACAGTCCTGACGAAGGGTTTCGGCCCAAAACGTCGACTCATCGTTTCCACGGATGCTGCCTGAACTGCTGAATTCCTCCAGCGTGTTGTGAATCTATGGAAAAAAAGTAGTCGACATTTCGGGCCAAGACGCCGACTGTACTTTTTTTTCCATAGATGCTGCCTGGCCTACTGAGTTCCTCCACCATTTTGTGTGAGTTACCTTGAAGTCTATTAAATTTAGTCTCATGGAACACCCATCAACACCTGTAGATGGTACTGTACGTAACTACAAAGAGACAATTCATTCTCATCCTTTGTTGTATAGCTTATGCATACCATTCTCATCCCTGTCTGTATTCCTTACAACCGCGAAAAGAGACAAGTTTAAAAACTCCAGTTTGGAGGATGTCACAGTAGAAGCTGTCTAATACAAAATGCTGAAATCAAACATTCATGTATCAAGAAAAGCAATTAATACAAATAGGGCTAGGCGAAGGAGAGGGCATCAATTCTAGAAAGCTCGTAAAATATGGAAACTCACCCCATTTTGTCTACACAGTAGGACAATCAGTTCCCATAACAAGTTGGCAGACTCCTTATCCAGAAGCTCTTCGTTTCTTAGGCATTCTGTCGCCTTGGTCTGAGCAAAGTTGATGACATCAACTTTATGAGTCTCTTCCCTAAAAAAATCAGATCAGAACTTTAAAGTTCACTGAATGCTCAGCACAGTAATAATTTAATTAGGAGTTGTACAGGGTAACTGAGATGTGGATTGCCTAACGATGGAAGCAAATCAACACCGGAAAAGGCTAACCATCATAAATTTTTAGGATGCACCCTAAAATGTACTGCAGAGATTTATACTAGGCCCCAGCTTTCAATGGTGGATATGAAGGGCTAAGATGAAGGAACAAAGTTAAGACCATAAGATGCAGTAGGCCATTCAGCCCATCGAGTCTGCTCCACCATTCAATCATGGGCTGATCCAATTCTTCCAGTCATCTCCACTCCCCCACCTTCTCCTCATACCCTTTGATGCCCTGGCTAATCAAGTACCTATCTATCTCTGCCTTGAATACTTGGCCTCCACAGCCACTTGTGGAAACAAATCCAGATTTACCACCCTCTGACTAAAGTAATTTCTCCACCTCTCTGTTCTAAATGGACGTCCTTCAATCTTGAAGTCGTGCCCTCTTGTCCTAGACTCCCCTACCATGGGAAATAACTTTGCCATATTTAATCTGTTCAGGCCTTTTAACATTCGGAATGTTTCTATGAGATCTTCTCTCATTCTCCTGAACTCCAGGGAATAACAGCCCAAGAGCTGCCAGATGTTCCTCATATGGTAACCCTTTCATTCCTGGAATCATTCTCATGGTTATGTTAAAATGTCTCAATATATCCCTTAATGGACAGTGGTAAATTCCTATAATCAAAGCACAAGTAATAAAGCATTATTAAAAGTTATGGGTGTGTTGTTATTCGTGAAGCAAGCCAAATGTAGCTGCTCTGAAGGCACTCAGTATGAACAAAGGTGAAAGTCCACATCAATAAAATAGGCCAAGAGCATGATATTGCCTTAGCCAAATCCCAGTTGGAGAACATTAATCATTTCCAGACACAAGCACCTCAGTATTAGTTAACGGGGGAAGGGGGTCCATAATACAAGGCATTTCTGCCGCCCTTCTTGATTAGATCCTCAAAGTTTGGCCCTTCCTGGAATAAATTTATTTTTGTCCAGGAGGGCCACGAGAAGGGACTTGCATATTCTGGAGTTATGAAATACACAAATATTAATTTCAACAGCAACCAGTCTTCACATCTGATTAAACTTAGACTAAATTTAAAATACAGCTCAGAATAATGGTCTTTTTGGAGTTGCATTTTGTGGTTAATTGCAGACAAGGAAACACCCCCAGTGACCTGAGATGTCTCCATATGCATGAATGGATTGAACACCCCATTCACCTGAATGCAGCTCAAAGACAGCAGAAATTAACACTCATTTTGGGTGTGTTGGTGTGAAGATCTAGGTGTATGAAAATAATATGCAACTCAAAGGAATCACTATGAATGCACTGTGATGCCAGAAATCATCCAGTTCTTACCTTTGTTCTTTTGTTTGTTAATAATACACAAACAGACTAAAATGCTTGAGAGGTAAAGAGCTGCTTGCTAGGCCAAGTCAAGCTTATTTTACGTGCACAAATACAGCGAGTTACAGGTACAATGAAAAGCTTGCTTGCAGCAACAACATCACAGGCATTAAGGTATAGAAAATAGAACATACACATAAATTATACAAGACAGTGAAGAAAAAGACTGTGCAAAATCACATAGGCCTGAAGTGGGCAAGGAAAGCAGGTTTAATTGCCATATGGATGCCAGGAGAACCTGTTGAGGTTTAGGTGACAAGCTAACATCTTCTTGGGTTCTTTTACCAGATATTTGGTACCAGGTATATTACTGTTCCTTCACCGTCACTGGATCAAAATCCTGGATTGTTTCCCAAACAGCACTGGGGGGTATACACACACCACACGGTTTGCAAAGTCTTATGAATGGAGCCCACCACCATCTTCTCAAAGGGGCAATTAATTGCCATCCCAGCCAGTGCAGCCAATACCCCTTGAAATTTTTTTTTTAAGTTTTAAACCATATTGTAATTCTGTATATTATTGTTCTTGTGTTCAGAATTTCTCTTCTGATATGGAGTTAAAAGACTTACTTTGCTAATGGCCCTGGGAAGCTCCTCAACTCCTCTTGTTCAGGCATCTGCTGCAGTATCGTCTGGAACCAGAACAATACAAGTCAACTGCGTGCAAGATTTAATTTTTTTTAATTGAACATTAATTCAAGCATCTTATACCATCAAAATTTTGGATTCCCTCCTCTATGATTCTCCTCATTCAAGCTGGGCCGGAACAGTTCAGCCAGAAGTACTTTGACAAAGCTGTGCTTTTCTGGGTTTTAATTTCAGAGGAAAAGCTGTCTCTCTTTAAGATTCGAAGATAGACAAAGCTTTTACCCTTTTAGTGTGCTGAGAATTTCCAGCATTTACTTAAAATTGTTAACTCCTTATCAGTGGGATTTAAATATTTATTTTCCAGTCAACAAATAGTTAGTTTTGCTTTCTATAATGCCTGTGCACAGTATAAAATATTTAAAATAATAATAATAAGTCTCCTGCCCACAATATGATTGGTGATGGATGGCCCATTCTTTCCCCAAACCTTTGCCAAAACTGAGCTAAAGCCAATAAACAGAGAGGCAAGGCACAGGCTGGGCACGTCCTTCCCAGCTTCTCCTCACACACCCAACACTGTTTGGCACTTGCCCAACTGTTCAAATCTACTATTTATGACACAAGTGAAAATTCAACGCAGAAACCCGTGCCTTTATATGTGACATCCAGGCTTCTGTGTGATGATTATTTAAAGACTTAATGCTGGAGGGATTCAGCAAAGCAAACAGTGTCTGTGAAGAGGAAAATTTAATGCAGGTGGACAACCCTTCATCAGAAAAGGAAACAGAAAGCATGCTTTAAGTTGCAGCGATATGTGAGGTGGTAGAACAAAGGGAATGCTAGTAATAAGAAGCAGATGAAGAATGACTATGATGAAATGGCAGAGCGGACTCAATGGACCGAATGGCTGAACTCTGTCTTTTATGGCCTTGTGAACAAAGTGACAGGTATATTGTCAGTGTTGTCTCAGGGGGATATTCCAGATAGATCAGCTATGATTAACAAGGACTCATTTTCCTCCCTCTCCTCAGATACTGCAAGATTTGCTATCTTCAGCATTTTGTTTCCAACTCAAACATGCCAAATAACTAGCTGACTCCGATAAAGATTGGAACAGAATGAAAAAAAAAACAAGTCGAAGCAAAATATTGTTATGAACATTGGAAGAGGAATTATGATCCTTGTTGTGTATAATCCATACTCTTCACAGTACCTCCAGGCTATGAATTTCAACTAAAGCAGGCTGTCCTTCTGAAGGGAGGTTGCCCAGCACTTTCAGCAACTGTCCTCCAGGACCAAACCGGACACAAAGATGAGGAACTGTAAATTTCTCTGGAGTCACAGGTCTTGGTGGAACTAGTTGAGGGGGAAAAAGTTTCAGTGAAAAGGATTGGCTTTGACAAACAATGACTCATTTGTAGGTATCTCTATTTACAGCCTCTGATACCTTGATTATATACTAGCCCCGGCATGCCATTAACTGCATACAATTAACAAGCCTTCTATAATTTAAAAATTCTCCTCCACCCCTCAATTTTATTTCTTATCTTTATTCAGAGAGATTTCAGTTCAATATAGATTTTATGTCTGTACACAGAGATCCATTAGAGTGCAGATGAACATACTTCTCTCCACAGGTTGCCATCCTGTTTCTGCTGGATATCCATACGGATAATCTGAGTAATTAGGCTGCACAGCGTTTTCCGAGTATTGTTCATATGTATAATCAGCAGGGATGGTTGTCTGGCTTGGTTGTTCATATGGGACAGCCAATTCCTGTTGGCTCCTGTAAACCTGGCTCTACACAAGATGAAGTCCAATAGATAATTAGTCCACTTTACACTCACACACAGAACTATTTACATACAATCCCACCATAAAGTCTTCTGCTCAGAAATGTAAATGGAAACAGTCTGTGCAAACACTATGCTGTAAATCTATCAATGTGTCGGAAAGTCAGGATTACAGTGCAATTACAATCCTGGATTTATAATCAAAATCAAAATTCTTATTTTAAACTCCAAAATTACTAATTAACAAATGCACAAGAACTCTCAGAGAAATTAGTCACTTGTTCATGGTCAACCACAGCCTACATCTGTCGTCATCACGAATGAGGAAGAAAATAAAACAATATTGAGGAGAAAACAAAATCAATATTTATATAACCTTAAATAAATGCGTGGTGCGTGGCCAAGTGGTTAGGGTGTTGGACTAGTGACCTGAAGGTCATGGGTTCGAGCCTCGACCGAGGCAGCGTGTGTCCTTGAGCAAGGCACTTAACCATACAATGCTCCAGTCTACCCAGCTGAGAATGGGTACCGGCAAAAATGCTGGGGGTTAACCTCGCGATAGACTGGCGTCCTATCCAGGGGGTGGGGAGTCTCGTACTCTCAGTCACTTCATGCCATGGAAACCGGCATGAGCACCGGCCTGATGGGCCACAAGGCTCGTGACAGACTTTAATCTTAATCTTAAATAAAAATGAACAGCATTGTTTGGGGCTATCACTCCCCAGTGAGATCTGGATTAGGAGGGCCTCTCTACATGCTACTCACCTGCTGAGATTGGGAGCTGAAGCTGCTGCGGCGGCTCCTCACACTGTGGGAGCTCAACACACTGTGAGCCGACTGCTCACTGTGTGTACTGCGCCGGTCAAATTCATCAGGGTATGGATCTCGCCGACTGCTTTCATCAAAACTGCTGTCGTAGCGAGGGTCATATTGCCAGAGCTCCTCATACCCATTCCGCCTATTAAATAAAATCCAATGGAGTACTGTTTTACTTAAAGGAAGATAATCTTTATAGAAGCACTCATCACTCGCACCTGGGTAACAAACGCGTTCCATTTTCACAGACACCTATAAGTTAGTTTTCTCCGCAAGTTGAAACATACACAAATATCACTCAACATGATAACCATGCCTCCATGTAGCAGCAATAACTGGCATCGTAGACTGATAAGAAACAATTATTAAAAGTGGAGAGAGATATATAGAGAGGAAACAAGTTCTGCCATTGGTATTGTATGTACATTAGTTTTTAACTTAATGTTATGAGCTCATTTGTATGTAGGATGTTCGTAAGATGGGTATGTGTAACAGAGAGAAAGTCTACAGAAGATTCACCGACTGGACGAGCACAAGTATGATTTCTGATTGATGTTCATCATGTAGGTTGGAAAGGAACTAGATCCTGGCTTGGACAGAGACTGCAACAGAAATAAAGTTCAACAGTTGAGACAGCAACAATGAACCTCATGATTTAAATTTAACTTTGCGGAAGGGGAAGTGGAATAGTCTACTCATAATGGCCCAGGCAGAGTTGGAGAGGCAGATATTATTGACAGCCAAAGACAGACAGCACTTTTGTGCACTGAAAATTGTCTAAATCTCTGTAGGCTAAGGAATACAGCAGCCAATGTTAAGATTTCCACAAAGTAAATTAGCTTGTGTGCAGTTTCCTAAGGAACAGGAATGGACTCAGCTGGTACACACAGGCTGCCACACTTCACTGTGCAATGTAAACAAGATATTGTATAAGGTGGGGAACTATGCCTAACTCAAGGAAGCACAGAGAGACAAGGACAAGGTAAAGAAGAAAAAAAATCAACTATATTATTTGTTCTTGAAAGGCCATTCTCCATGTACTCCAGTTAACAGTGGGACAACTACAAGCAATTCACAATCCTCCAAAGTTCCTAAAATCCCAGTAGATAAATACAAACACAAGTTATGCAAGGGCTCCACTCCCAAGAACCGTCCATAAATCGATTCCTTTGTAATTCAAAAGCATCCATTTTTTACAGTAACCCATATCATACCTGATGAAGGGTCTCAGCCCAAAACGTCGACTGTACCTCTTCCTAGAGATGTTGCCTGGCCTGCTGCGTTCACCAGCAACTTTGATGCGTGTTGCTTGAAATTCCAGCATCTGCAGATTTCCTCGTGTTTGCGTCATATTACTCTACGCATACTTGTCATAACTTTTACATTTTACTGTCACCCGATTATTACCCATAATTAAGCTTTTGGAAGGTATACTATGTCCAGTCATAAATAATAAAATGTTTCCTGGGGTTTATCACTACCATGAAAAATGCTCTAAAATATATGGGAATTTATACAAAGTCAGATTGCCATTAGTCAGGGTCATTCATAACCACAGGACCCGAATATTTAAAACAATGGACAGCTTCTGGGAGTAGGGAATCCCCCCTGGCTTTCACAATTTTGGAAATCCACTGACTATTTCACACTCTGAACCAAGATGTAGAAACACATCAGGAACAGACACCACAAAATTGCAAAATTCATTTTAAGAGTTTTCCTTTGAAACAAGCTGCCCTCCCATTTTCACCACCATTCCTCAATGACGTTTCAAATATAGCCAAAAACAAAACTAGACAAGATAACCCCACCAGCATGTCCTTTCACTTCGTTAGATAATCTCTGACCCTTTGTTGGTATTAAGTTTTTAAATTGCAAACTGTCAGTGTTTTTTTTTTGGCAGGAGAATAAAAGGGAGAATAAAGATGCAGATTTCTCTGATCCTATCTGTGGAAATGCTTTATTGCAAAACTCAAATTTCAACATATACCCTTTATTCTGTAATCTGTCCTCAAGTAGTAGTCTATCAACTTTATTAATTCCTTAAACCATACTAAACATCTCTGTTGGATAATCTCTTGGTCCTCCACACACAAAGAACACACCTGATCTAAACACTGAATCTTTTCAGTCCAAATATCATGCTGGTGAATCTGTGCAGCAGCCTTCCTAGTTCAATGATCTGCCATGACTAACAAAGTTTCCTGGAGGCTCATTCACTCTCACACTCTCATTCCATACACTCAAAGCTGTATTAATATCTCAAGGAACCATGGCTCCACTAAGGTACCTAAAAAAGGGAGAAGAGAGCAAAGAAATGCGTAATCGTGGGAAATCTCATTCACCTGTCTCCATAAGGCTCCCGATAATAAGGATCCCGTGCTTGGTAAGGTCGATAGTACCAGTACGGACGGTCGTAATCTCTATAGTCTCTATATCGAGAATCGTAGGCACTCAGGTCATACCTCTCCCAAGGAGGAAGGTCTAACAACAAACAAAAATTAATTAAGCATACTTCAAGGTACGTTCCGAAGAAAAGTGCAAAGGAGAATGTGGGAATTGTGTCAGCATCCTAGGACGCTTTACAAACACCAGATCACTTTTTGTAGTGTAGTTACTATAAGGCTGCCAATCTACGTAGTGCAATCTTTTACAAGAAGCAAAGTAATAAGACTACAAGACATAGGAGCAGTGGCAAGATAATTTTTTTGTTTGAATTTGGTTATGAGATACAAAAAAGTGTTCACCGCTCCCCCCCCGGAAGTTTTCATGTTTTATTGTTTTACAACATTGAATCACGATGGATTTAATTTGTTTTTTGGACACTGATCAACAGAACACTCTTATGTCAAAGTAAAAACAGATGTCTACAAATTGGTCTAAATTTATTTCAATTATTAAACACAAAATAATTGATTGCATAATTACTCACCTTCAAGTTAGTATTTAGTAGATGTACCTTTGGCAGCAATTACAGCCTGTGTGAATAGGTCTCTAATAGCTTTGCACATCTGGACACTGCAATTTTTCCCCATTCCTCGATGGGCTTAATGGCTGACTTCTGCTCCTTTGTCTTATGGTCTCTTTACAAAACTGCTCAAGCTCTGTGAGATTGCATGGGGATCGTGAGTGAACAGTCTTTTTCAAGTTCTGCCACAAATTCTCAATTGGATTGAGGTCTGGACTCTGACTTGGCCACTGCAGGACATTAACTTTGTTGTTTTTAAGCCATTCCTGTGTAGCTTTGGCTTTATGCTTGGGGTCCTTGTCTTACTGGAAAACAAACCTTCTCCTAAGTCACAATTCTCTTGCAAACTGCATTAGGTTTTCCTCCATGATTTTCCTGTATTTTGCTGCATTTATTTTACCCTCTGCCTTCACAAGCTTTCCAGGGCCTGTGGAAGTGAAGTATCCCCCACAGCATGATGCAGCCACCACCATGCTTCAGGCAGGGATGGTTTGTTTTTGATCATGTGTGGTGTTTGGCTTACTCCAAACATAGCATTTAGCCTGATGGCCACAAAGCTCAATTTTGGTTTCATCAGACCATAGAACCTTCTTCATCTGACTTCAGAGTCTCTCATATGCTTTCTGGAAAACTCTAGCCAAGATTTTATGTGTTTTTTTTTCCCCCCAGCAGTAAAGCTGCAACTGGTGAAGCAGCCAGGCAATAGTGGTTGTATGCAAAGTCACTCCTATCTCAGCCACTGAAGCTTGTAACTCTTCCAGAATTGTCATTGGTCTCTTGGTGGCCCCCCTCACTAGTCCATTTCTTGCACAGTTACTTAGTTTTTGAGGATGGCCTGCTCTAGCTGTGCCAAAATTTTCCATTTCTTGATGATTAACTTATCTGTACTCCAAGGGATATTTAGTGACTTGGAGATGGTCTTGTATCCATCTCCTGACTTGTGCTTTTCAGTAACTTTTTTTGCGGAGTTGTTTTGAATGTTCTTTTGTTCTTCATGGTGTAGTTTATGCCAGGATACTGACTCACCAGCAGTTGGACCTTCCAGATACAGGTGTATTTTTATACAATCAATTGTAACATCTTGACTGCACATAGGTGATCTCTATTTAACTAATTACGTGACTTCTAAAACCTCCACCAGTGATGATTTGGTGTGTGATATTACTTATGCAATCAATTATTTTGCGTTTTATATTTGTAATTAACTTAGATCACTTTGTGAAGATCTGTATTCACTTTGACACGGAAGAGTCTTTTTCTATTGATCAGTGTCAAAAAAAAGCCAAACTGAATCCTTCGGTAGGACCGGAGAAAAAAATCCACCGTGATTCAATGTTGCAAAACAATAAAACGTGAAAACTTCCAGAGCGGGTGATTACCTTTTATGGGCACTGTAAATAATATCAGGCAAGCAGCATCACAAGAAAGTAGCTAGTGTTCTCTAAAATTAACAAGCAGCACAGTAGTCACTAGCTGCAGGACAATTAGGAACATGTGTCAAAACCATGGCATTGTTGGATTAGAATACAGAATTATTTTTTCTTGTATTTATCTTGTAGTTTAACCTTCTCATGCTCGCTTGTATTTTTAGATAATCACCTAGATCTATATAATTGTTCACTGAATTTTCCAGTAACTATGGCGCAGTTGCTTCTATATTTTTCCTTGACACTTTTCAGTTTTCTATAGCAGGGGTAAAAAAAAGAGAAGCAAGCGGAGGTATTTGGGACTTTATGTGCACTACAGTTCCCTTGGAGACATTGGATCATGTAGCGGGAGAGAGACTTCAAAAGAAACAAGCGTCGGCATCCGGGACATTCTGCACACCGCAGTTTTTGTGGAGGCGATGGACTGTGCATAATGAGGGACTTGGCAAAGGCCAATAAAAAGAGGTTAAGTTTAAGCAGAGTGACCATTGTGGGAGTGGCCGGTGTTAGAGTGGTAAGTTCAGGCTTTGGCCCACAGAGGCTTCGGCGAGGAGAGGTGAAGTTTCTAGGTAGATTTTTTAAATTTAAATTTTCTTTCTTTCTTATTGCATAGTTAGAGTGGTGGGGATGCCAAGCAGGACAGTGGAATACACCTCTTGTGGATTGTGGGAAGGTAGGGAGACCTCCAGTGTACCCGGCTACACTTACAAGAATGTATCTAGCTACAGCTTCTTTCAGACCCTGTTAAGGAATTAGAGCTGGAGCTGAATGAACTGTGCATAATTCAGGATGCTGATGGGTTGATTGACAGCTGACACAGGGAGGTAGTTACACCCAAGGTGCAGGATACAGGTGACTATCGGGAGGGTGAAAGGGGATTAACAGCCAACGCAGAGTGCCCATGTTGTGGCCATTCACCTCAAGAACAGGTACACTGCTTTGTATACTGCCCAGGGAAGGTGGGGGGATGACCAAGCAGAGGAAAGCCACAGCAGTTAGGTTTCTGGCACTGAGTCTCGCTCTGTGGCTCAGAAAAGGAGAAAAAGAGATGAGCTGTAGTGATAGGGGATTTATTATCTAGGGTACAGACAGGAGGCTCTGTGGACAAGGAGATTCCTGAATGGTATGTTGCCTTTTATGTGCTAAGGTCAGGAATATCTCAGATCTACAACATTCTTAAGTGGGAGGATGAGCAGACAGAGGTTGTGGTCAACGTCAGTACCAATGACGTGGGTAGGAAGGGTGATGTGGTCCTGCAAAATGAGTTCAGGGAGTTAAGTGCTAAGTTAAAAGACAGAGCCTCCAGGGTTGTGATCAGAGAATTGTTACCCATGCCACATACAAGCAATGCCAGGATAGGAAGATCATACAGTTTCACATGTAACTAAGGAGATGGTGTTGGAGGAAGGGAGTCTGATTTTTCGACTATTGGGCTTTGTTCCAGGGAAGGTGGGGTGTGTACAGAAGGGACTGTCTACACATGAATTGGAGGAGGACTAGTATCCATGCAGAAAGTGGGATGGGAACCAGAGTGCCAGAGCAGATAGTGGAGCGGTTGTGGGGAATGAAGTTAAGCCTACTCCTACATACAAAAGTCAGGAATCAAAAGATTGAGCATGGTGAGACTAATGTTCAGAGTTGTGTATACTTCAATGTAAGAAATGTTGTAGGAAAGGCGGATGAGCTCAGGGCATGGATCAGCAGGTGAAATTATGACATTGTAACCATTACTGAGACTTGGTTGCAGGAGGGGCAGGATTGGCAGCTGAATATTCCAGTGTTCCATTGTTTTAGAGAAGATAGAACAGGAGGGATTAAAGGGGCATTACGACCCAGGAAAAATGTCACAGCAGTGCTTAGATAGGACAGATAGGAAAGCTCATCTACTGAGCATAAAAAGGATGACCACGTTAATGGGATTATATTATTGACCACCCAACAATCTGCAGGATTTAGAGGAGCAAATTTGTAGGGAGATTTATAGACTGTTGCAAGAAACATAGGGTTGTGATAATAGATTACTTTAACTTTCTACACATTGGCTGTGTCTCCCATACTGTAAAAGGCTGAATAGAATAGTTTGTCAGATGTATTTAGGAAAATTTCCTTGATCAATACATAGCAATGCCAACTGATGAGAATACAATATTAGAAATCCTGTTGGGGATTGAGACAAGGCAGGTGACAAAAGTTTGTGTAGGGAAACACAATTTCAAGATACTTATGGATAAGCATAGGTCTGGTTCTTAGTATGAGATTCTAAATTGAAGAAAGGATCTGGCAAGTGTGGGATTGAGTCAGGGCATTTTCTGGCAAAAGTGTACGTGGCAAGTGAGGGGCCTTCAAAAGTGAACTTTTGAGAGTATAGTTTTGTATGTTCCTGTCAGAATGCAAAGAAAGGATAACAGCTTTAGGGAACCTTGATTTTTGAGAGATATTTTGGCCCTGCTTAAGAAAATAGGAGGTGCGTAGCAGGAACAGGCAGATAGGAGCAAATGAGCTACTTGAGTATAAAAAATGCAACAGAACGCTCAAGGAAATTAGGAGGGCTAAAAGAAGGCATGAGATTGTTCTCGCAGAAGGAAAATCCCAAGGACTTCTACAGATATATTAAGAGCAAAAGGATAGCAAGGGACAAAATTGGTTCTAGGAAGATCAAAGTAGTAATCTACGCATGGAGCTGAAAGAAATGGGGAGATCTAAATGGATTTTCTTTGCATCTGTATTTACTCAGGAGGCTGATACAGAATTTATAGAAATTAGGCAAAGCAGCAGTGAGGTCATGGACTATGTATAAATAACAGAGGTGGTGTTTGCTGTTTTGAAGCAAATTAGGGTGGATAATTCCCCAGGGCCTGATAAAGTGTTCCCTTGTACCCTATGGGAGACCAGGGTCCTAGCAGAGATATTCAAAATGTCCTTACTATGGGTGAGGTGCCAAAAAATTGGAGGAGAGCTAAGTTGTTCTGTTGCTTAAGAAATGCTATAAGAATCACCAGGAAATTATCATTAGTAGGTAAATTATTGGAAGGTATTCTAAGCCAGGGGTCCCCAACCTTTTTTGAATTGCGGACCGGTTTAATATTGACAATATTCTTGCGGACCGGCCGACTGGGGGGGGGGGGGGCGCGGGTAGGGTTGCCAACGGACAAGATAGCAGTCAAATGCCAAATGCGTTGTTTACCCAGGAAGACTACAATGGCCATGAAGCCTTGCGCGGGCACCAGTGCGCATGCGCATCGTGACCTGCCGATTCTTGCCCCACCTGCCCGCCCAGCAAATCCTTTTTGGCGATTCTGTTCGTGGGGGTGGGTGTTAATCACTGGAATATAGGCGATAAGCGGGCAATACACTCAATTTTGTTTCTAAAAGGGTTTATCTAACGAATTTAATATTAAACACACCGCATATTTTCCTCGCATGAATACAGTGAAAAATCAATTATCAGGGGAGGACAGGGGAGCTTGAAGTGTTGAACGAACTTCCAGTAGAAGTGGTAGAGGCAGGTTCGATATTATCATTTAAAGAAAAATTGGATAGGTATATCGACAGGAAAGGAATGGAAGGTTATGGGCTGAGTGCAGGTCGGCGGGACTAGGTGGGAGCAGCGTTCGGCACGGACTAGAAGGGCCGAGATGGCCTGTTTTTGTGCTGTAATTGTTATATGGTTATACAAGTCACTTATAGTCAATAGCATCATAACATTTTAAGTAACATTTGGATATGAAACACACAGCACATATTTCCCCCGTATGAACATATAAAATCATTGCAACACACCAATATCGCTGAATCAGTGGGAGCCCTGGGCTTGTTTCCCTGCAGCAACACGGTCCTATCGAGGGGTGATGGGAGACAACGATACTCGAAGGGGGTTCCTTATGTCCAGTCTATTCCGCAGTTCAGTTTTCGTTGCATTCATTGCAGAAAACTCCCCTTCGTAGAAAAATGTTGGAAATGAAAGCAACGTTTTCAGTGCTTTCGTGGCTATCTCAGGAGATATTTAGCCTTGACTTTGATCCAGAATGCCGACAGAGATGTTATGTCAAACATAATTTTCAGCCCGTCGTCATTTACAAGCTCGAGGAGTTGATCTCCTTCCCACCCTGACAGGGATGACGCGCGGGTCATGACCTCGCATGCGTAATGGCTGATCAGTGACCGGGACAGGGAATGAGGAAAGGTGCGGCTGACTCATATCGCCAAATCATATCGTTTCCTCACGGCCCGGTAGCGCATGCTCTGTGGCCCGGCACCGGTCCGCGGCCCGGTGGTTGGGGACCTCTGTTCTAAGCGACCGGATATATAAGGATTTGGATAGACAGGGACTGATTGGGGAAAGTCAACACGGCTTTATGCATGGAAGAAAAAAGCACAAGTGAGATAAATCTTCGAGTTTTGGGGAAGTTATAAGGAAAGTTGATGAGGAGAAGGCAGTGGATGTTGTCTACATGGTATTTAGCAAGGCCTTTGACAAGGTCATGCATCGGAAGTTGGTTAAGTCACTTGGCATTCATGTTGATGTGAACTGGGTTGGACATTTGCTTCGCACGAGAAGCCACAGAGTGGTAGTAGATGGTTGCCTCTCTGACTAGAGGCCTATGACTAATGGTGTGCTGCAGGGTGCATTATTTGTCATCTGTATCAAAGATCTGGATGATAACGTGGTAAACTGGATCAGCAGATGACACCAAGATTGAGGGTGTATTTGACAGGCCATCAAAGCTTGCAGTGGAATCTGGGACAGCTGGAAAATTGGGCTGAAAAATGTCAGATGGAATTTAATGCAGACAAATGTGAGGTGTTCCACTTTCGGGGTCAAACCAGGGTGAGCAGTCGGGCACTGAGGAATACAGTAGAACAGAGGGATCTGGGAATACAGGTTCATAATTCCTTGAAAGGGGTTTCACAGGTAGATAGGAATGTAAAGAAAGCTTTTGACACTTTGGCCTTCATAGATCAGTATTGAGTGCAGGAGTCTGTATGTTAGGTTGAAGTTGTATAAAACATCGATGAGACCTAATATGGAGTATTGTGTGTAGTTTTGGTCACCTACCTAGAGGAAAGATAACAATAAGATTGAAAGAGCCTAGAGAAAATTTACAAGGCTGTTACCAGAACTTGAGGACCTGAATTATAAGGAAAGGTTGAGGTTGAACAGGTTAAGACTTTATTCCCTAGAGCATAGGAGATTGAGGGGTGATTTGATAGAGGTATAGATACAGTAAACACAAGGAGCCTTTTTTCTGTTGAGGGTTGGGGGAGATTAGAATTGGAGGTCATAGGTTAAGGGTGAAAGGTGAACTGTTTAAGGGGAACATGGGGCGGTGGGACTTCTTTGCTCAGCGGGTGTTGAGGGTGTGGAACAAGCCAGGTAGTGCATATGAGCTTGATTTTAACATTTAAGAGAAATCTGGATAGGTACATGGATGGGAGGGATATGGAGGACTATGGGACAAGGCAGAGTAATAGTTTGGTATGGAGTAGATGGGCCAAAGGGCCAATTTCTGTGCTGTAGTGTTCTATGACACTGGGTATCATGCCACTTGAATACGTAAATTAATTGTTATCATCGGAATTTGGTTATCTTTATCTGAGTGTGAGGGAACCACGGCTTCTTTTCTTTGTTCATTCTTTTTTCTTATAACACTAAATAAAATGGCCGTTAAGTTTTTTATGCCACATTCTTGACTTCTGAGGAACCTCTGGATCGCAAAAACACCAGAAACCAACAGTGCCTTGAGCAACCCTACAAAGGAGGGCCTTCGGTTTCACTCAATATGGCAATAAAATTGTTTGTGGACTTAGGAAGAGTAGTATTTGATTTGGTGTTATTGGATCAGATGAAATACTTTAAGCTGATGAGATAAATATAGACATAGAACCAATTCTTCACACAACTTAGAATGTTGCAGCATAAAACTACAATTCAAGACTTACACAAAATGCCACATGCAGTGGCTAATCACCTTCCTGGTGCAGTCCCCATTAATTATCAACTGATTTTGATTACAAAATCCCTTTCTGGTATGGGGTAAAATTGACAAAGTCAACATTTAATAACGCAAAGTCAGCATTTATTGTTACTGCTGAGCAAATGCTTTAGGAGGCAAGAGTCAACCACAGCGCCTAATAACCCAGAACCACAGAGAAGGCAAATTCCCTTCAGTGACAGAAATAAAGCTGTTGAATTTTTAATGACAACTCCACAGGTTGTTGGTCACTTTTATAGGTCCCCTATGACTGGTTTTGTTCTGAAAGAACAAAATATCACACTAACCAACAGGAATTGAATCCATATCCTTGGCGGGGGGGGGAGGGGGGGCAAATGATGGTCCAGAAATGTAACAAATGCACCATAACTAATAATTGATAAACAATGCATGTGCAACAAGAGCCTGCATCAGAACAGGAAGGAAATCCTCTTACTTCCCAGTTATATGGTGACATCCTTTCCTGAACTGGACAATGTATAGAATTACTCAGCATACACAGCAAAGGAGCAGGCCATTTGGCCCGACTGTGACCCTTGGCATCTAGCCTCCTGCCTTCTTGACATCACAATCTACCTTACTGTGACCTTGGCTGCCTGAAATGCACTCTCTCTGTAACTGTGGCATTTTATTCTGCATTTTGTGATTGTTTTCCCCTGTACTACCTCAATACATTATTCTAATGAAATGATTATTATGGATGGAAGGCAAAACCAAGTTTCTCAATATACCTTGTACATGTTTATCAATTTAGATGGTACTGAAGATGTTCCTCAAAGGCAGTATGAAGTCAGCTGTTACATTTCTGACCCTGTGACTTAGCAGACGCCAAGTAACTCAAAACACTAGACCTCCCTCAGGGACAGGATGTGGCTGATGATAATATTCCCAAAGGCAGAACAACAGCTGATGCTCAATTTCTAAATCTAGCCAAATCGCATTTCATGCGCAGACAACGCCTGTTTAAAAAACTTTAAAAGGTGTTTCACTCGCTGCCATTTTACTTCACCGACCATCCAATGAACAATACAAGACGTCTTACAAAGTAGGAGAGTCCTTTTCTTACCTCTGTACTGATACTGGCCACTATAATAGTCTGCATAGTAACCAGGGTAGCTTTCTCGGCCACCTCTGTCACCATAGGGGTCTTCAGTGTATCCTTGCCTGAGGAGATCAGCAAACAGGGGTAATTATATTGAGAGATTAATTTATTGCAACTGCATCTGTCAGAGTGCTGAAACACCTCACTCACTGCCACAACATCACACAGATTAACAAATGGTGAACTGTGCAGGGGGGTAAGAGAATGTGAATCTTATTGCATAAACATAAATTGGAAGAAAATTAAAAATAAAGTTAGAAAGTAGTTTTGTGAAAACAAAATTATCAAAAGGTCTGACCCAATGTGAAATTAAAGGTACCTAAGAAAATAAGCACTATAGGTGGAATAGGTAAATATTGGGAAGGTGGTAACAAGAAATAGCCAGTCATTCTGAGAAATGGCCTTCAGCCTGAAATCGTTCCCATTTCTCTTCTCACAAATGCAGTCTGTCCGTAATATTTCCAACTTTTTATTTATGAAGATTTCTGGCATCTACAGTTTTGATTTTCAAGGATCAATATTCAAGAGTTAACATATTTCAGGAGTGAGGATGACAATTTTGTTTCCTGGGGGTCGGGGGAGAAGAGAAAATTCAAGCAACATAGGGTAGAATAAAATGGGATAAATATTGGGTAGTTGATGGTCAGCAGAGACAGCGATCTAAAAGGGCCTGATTTCATGCCTTATGACTCCAAGGTGAAAAGCCGAGGTCTTTTCAAAGCTTAGATTGGCAAGAAAATGACCCATTCAAGAAACTTCCCCTAAGTTAGGGCATCACGGTAGCATAGTGGTTAGTGCAACGCTATTAGAGCTTGGGGTTGGGTGGGGGGGGGGGCTCAATTCTGATACTGTCTGTAAAGAGTTTGTACATTTCTCCCCGTCAGCACATGGTTTACCTCCGGGTGCTCTGGTTTCCTCCCACATTCCAAAGACATACCGTTAGTAGATTAACTGGTCATTGTAAATTGTCCTGTGATCAGACTAAGGTTAAACAGGTAGATTGCTGGGCAGTGCAGCTCATTGAGCTGGAAGTGCCTGCTCTGCACTGTATCTCTAAATAAATATGATCCCGCTTATGTTCAAACAAAATGCTCAGGACACTTGGGTGATGAAGCCATGGCAGTTCTACTGCAGCCGAGCAAATCAACTGCAAGCAGAATAGGATTACTGAAACATTCATTTCCATCCTTAACAAATCCTTTCAGACTTGTGTAGACAGACTTGAAGTCATAGCCAAATATCAACAAGCAAGAGAGAAAGATGAGCCCTCCATGTCTCCTGATCATGTCCAAGCCATTCATTCGGTGTCTAGCGATGGAGGTTCGAAGCCCGAAGTGTGATTAAGTACACACTCTGAACCATCCCAACAGTATGCAGTATTGCAATGAAGGGCAACAGAAGTTGCACTTCCAGCTCTGGGTCCAGTGAATTACTCATATGACTTGTATTAACATTGATGGGGATTCTGAATCTCAGAATTTAAAGTTTGAAAAGGGAAGCTCCAGGAAGGAAAGCCATGATACAATTAGAATCAGAGGCAACTGCATGCAGGGCTAGCATGTAATGCACTTTTTAATACATTCAGAAAACATAACCATTGCAGAGGCAAGCAATTGCTTCCCAAAACTTAATTAACCTCAAGATGGTGTTCAGTTGCCTCCCTGAACCATTGCAGTTTAAGTTGGAGGTACTGTCACCAAGCAGTCAGAGAGGGAACACTAATAGCTGGACAGAGCAATAATGATTGAATGTGTTCAGAGACTCTAACAGTGGGCTCAGTTACTATGGCCAACATAGATCAATTAACTGTTTGATAATCAAGATTCATTACTGTCAGGAGAGAACAGCTCCAGTTCATGGGGAGGGGCAAAACAAAGAAGCTAATTAAAAACTGAAAAGAATTTTTGACTTCTAATTGATGCATCCACTGAAAAGCTATCACAAGAAACTCCAAGAAGTGGGCATAATAAACATTTATGAAACAATTAACATACCTAGAGGATGGTCTGTCAGAAGACTGACTTGCTCTGGAGCTGGGTCGACTCGTCCTCTCCCTCTCTTGATCCTTGTAACCTACACTATTGGCATCATATCTGGCATACCGGACATTGTAACGCCGGTATGGGTCATCCTGAAGAAACAAGCATGTTAACACCTGGGTCCTGACTACCAAAGGAAGTGCAAGAAAACTACTTTCAAATGGTTGTGTCACCCAGCAAAAACCAATACCAACAAAACAGCTAATCGAGGCATCTCCCTGCTCTAGTGTTAACATCTAACTTACTAACCTATGTCCTCCTTTGTTAAGTGCCAATTTTTAAAAAAAACTACCATATGCGTCCCTGACATTTAAATGCCTTCTTTTTACCTAATCAACTTGAAAATTTAGGAACTCCTCATCCATTACCTATCTTCTCTCCCATCCTGAAGACCGTAACTTCTGGTGAAAGGGGTATACAATATGGTCAGATATGGCTGTTGGAAGTGTTACCAGCCCATAGCCAAAAACAGAAGCAGGAATCCAGCCAAATTATTCATTCTTTCACGTCAACAGGCCAATTCGAGGTGCTTGACCATTGAAACTGAGACAAACTGATTCTGAACACACTAGGGATTGAACATGGGACTGTCCTTGGTGCATGCAGTTTAGATACACAATGATTTCATTAATATATTAAAACCATAAGACATAGCAGCAGAATCAAGCCATTCAGCCCATTGTGTCTGCTCTCCATTCTATCACGGTTGATTTATTTTCCCTCTCAAACCCATTCTTCTGCCTTCTCCCTGTAACCTTTGACGCCCTTACTAATCAAGAACCTATCAAACTCCACTTTAAATATACCCAATGACTTAGCCTTCACAGTCACGTGTGTCAATGATTTCCACAGCTTCACCACCCTCTGGGTAAAGCAATTCCTCCTCACTTCTGTTCTAAGGGGGCATCCTTCTAGTTTGAGGCTGTACCTTTCGGTCCTCTCCCATGTCCATTCGATCTAGGCCTTTCGATAATCATGGGTTTCAATGATATTCGCCCCCATCCCCCCCCCCGTTCTTCTAAGCTTCAGGAAGTACAGGCCCAGAGCCAACAAGCAATCCTCATTTGTCAGCCCTTTCAAGGATCATTCTTGTAAAACACTTCTAAACCCTCTCCAATGTCAGCTTATCATTTCTTAGATATGGGGCCCAGAACTGCTCTCAATAGTCCAAACAATACCTTGCAAAGCCTCAGCATTACATTCGTGCTATTCTAGTCCTCTTGAAATGAATACTAACACCGCATCTGCCTTCCTTATAACCAACAAGGTTAACCTTTAAAAAAATTCTGCACTAGGACTCCCAAGTCCTTTTGCACCTCGATTTCTGAAGACACTGTCTGTTTAGAAAATACTCTATGTATTTATTCCTTTTACCAAAGTCCACGACCATTCACTTCCCTACACTGTATTCAACCTGCCACTTCTTTGCCTATTTTTCTAATCTGTCCAAGTCCTTCTGAAGACTCCCTGCTTCTGGCCCCTCCACTTATCTTTGAATCATCTGCAAACTTGGCCACAAAGTCTTCAATTCTATCACTGACATAGAATGTGACTGAACACCAACCCTGCAGAATACAGCTAATCACTGGCACCAACCAGAAAAGGTTCCCTTTAGTCCTAACACTTCTGTCAGTCAGCCAGCCAATGTTCTGTTCATGCTAGTACCTTTGTCATGCCTTTTATCTTGTTTAGCAGCCTGATATATGGCACCTTGTCAAAGGCCTTCTGAAATCTAAGTTAACATCCACTGACTCGCCTTTGTCTATCCTGCCTTCATCTTGGAGATCCTCAGAATCTAATGCATCTCAACCAACAAAAAAATACACAGACATTGCTCAAATACACAAAAGTGAAAACCATCCTATTGGAATTACTGAATAACCAGATTAAGAGGATCAAATATCTTATTCTTGAAGTCAGCCGCATGTGTTAAGATTTCACAGTGAGAGATTAATGATTTAGTGAAACTGCAGAAAAAAAAGGAAGCCAGAGTAAACCAGCCTTTGGGCTCGGAGATTGCAAAATGTTTTCTGGGCAGCAGAAACATTCTTGGAGGACAGCATTGAGGGTTTGAAAAATAATGGGAGTTACTACCTACGGTCATATTGATTATTCAGAATTGATACACAATTAAAGAGCTACTAATGACCTAGTGAAGGAAACTGCTGCTGCTGTTCAGTATTAAGGCTAGAGTTCCTTACAAAACCAACAGGTAATGACCATTGACATACAATATATGTGCTGATTAGACTGGATTATATGGAGGTTAGGTTTACTGCACTCCTTTAGCCCAAACTGATTAATGTTGAGTGTAAATTGAACAATTTTAACAAATTGAATCACCACCTTAGTCATAACTTACAATGGGTGTTTTGCTGTTCCCACTCACACCCTCCACCAAAAACACAGTAGTTGCCATTTGGATGTCAACAATCTTACCTCAAGAGTGTCCCTCTGCAACCTCTGTTAGAATGCTTATTCAAAGAAATTTTCTCCATTGAAATAAATCCAAAGCCAAACCACTTTCTCAAGCCACAAAACTGTCATCCTCGTTCTAATACCTGAAACTCAGCTGGACTCTTCTCAACCTTGTCATATTTGATCCCAAGATGAACTTCAGACCACATTAGCACAAAGTACTCTTATTTCTACTTCTGTCAATTCTTCCTCACCACAGCTCCTGTTATTGCAATCCTTGCTCAAATGAATTACTCCAGAGTCCATGCCAACTTACTTCACTCTACCTATAAAGGTCACTCAAAGTCATATTAGCCCTTTATTCAACCTTACATTGGCTCCCAGCAAAGCATCAACTCAATTTTTGAATTTCTTATTTGTATTTCCAAATGCTCCATAGATCTATCCCTCCACAGGATCTGTACATCTCCAATTCTGGTTTTCGTCATCTTGACAACACTTCCCGAGCAATATTATCTCTTTTATCACCAACAATGTACTGAGTTTCAAGAACCCCACGGAAGTGTGAAATATTTCCATCAGTTGTGCTTTTTGAGCCAGCATCAACACTTCCAGTAATCAAACCCTCGAAGAGTCTTAACCACACAGATTTGATACTGAGGTATATTCCCACTTCCAAAGAAACGACAATCAGGGATTTTAGTTAAGTCCCCTTGACATTATCACATTTGTCTCCAGCTTTGTCACTAGACCAAAACTGCAGGACTTACAAGTCAAATAAAGATGGTAGGTCGAGCTCAAGTTCAATCCCATTCTCAGTCAGGACCACACAGAATAGGATCCCTGCAGAACAAGGTGCAGCAGAAACCCCATATGATGATCCACTCCAAGCCTCTTAACTAGTCCAAAGACAAGCCAACCCATTACAACATCTACAGATCACTAAAATGCAAGGCTGGCAGGAGTCTTTACAAATTCATCGATTAACGAAACAAATCTTGTTCAGCAATTGAATCATGCCCACTGACTTACAATGTTTAAAAAGTAGCCCATTACACAATCTAAAATGTCACCTTTTTCTTTAAATCCTTCTAGTTCTTGCTCCTCCCTCTAATCTCTAGCCCACCCTATATGTCTCAAGAGTCCAACCCTACATATTTTTCATTTGACTTTGATCTGCTACCACCAGTCCTGTCTTCTCTGCTCAGGCCAGAAGCTCTGGAACTGCTTCCTTGAATCTTGCAATCCTCAAAAAAAAAAATGATGCCACAAAAAGTTTTACTTTCACCAGTCTTAATACTCCTTCATAAGTGCAGATATCAAATTCAATGATCACCAGTGCATCTATGAAGAAGAATCTTACTGCATGTGCTGGTTGGGGCCGGAGAGACCGGAGGAGGTGTCAGGGAAGCAAAGGGTGCAGGAAATTAAAATAAATAAATAAATCACAAACATTCCCCCCCGACCTCCCTTGATTATGATTACTTTACAGTTGCAGAATAAAATGAAAACTGTGATGAAAAAAGGCAAAGGTTCAGTTACCTGATAGTATGGATGGTTGCCTCTGGAAGCCATTGGTTGATAAGACATCTGCTGACCAATTCTGGGATCCAGAGTTGGGTAGGATGGGTAAGGCACTGCAAATGCCTGTTGAGGATCTGTGCTGTAATCCTGATATGCATACGGATAGGAATAACCATAGCCTACGTGCGGCAGGACGGTGGGGTAAGGATGCTGCAGCGATACCTCTGGATGGGAGGGCAGCTGGGGGGCTCCTGTTGTTGTCACAGGAGCTTGAGTCACTGCCTGGTGCTGTGCTGCTGGCTGGGCAGAGCCTGACCCTGGGTACCCATAGCCCGCAGGTGGGTAATGACCACTGGGCAGCTGCTGCAGGCTAGAATCATGAGCGGTGGAGGGGATTGGAGGAGGGGCTGCCTGCTGTCCTGTCATGGTGGCCATCGGCTGTTGCTGCTGCTGTTGGACATCTTTGGTGACCTGCAGATAGAAACCTGGTTTGTCATTAATGCAGAGTCCTGAGGCATAGGTCTGGCAAGGAGGAGGGTGCTGCGTGGCATCATTAGGTGGCAAGGAAGCAGGCTGATTAGCATTGGCGATGGACTGATTAGGCGGAGAGCGACGCAAAGTGAAATCAAGCAGCTCACAGTTGGCAGATGACTCAGGTTGATGAAAAACTTGATTTCTTGCATCATCTTTACTGACGTCACTGCTTGGCTGAAGAGCAGAAGTTGGGGCAATTATAGATACGCCAGGTATTCGGTTAGCGGAGGGGCTTGAAGGGGTGGCAGTGTCCCTTGGTGGTCCTCCAGTAGCAAACCTCGTGTCGAGGTGACCATCTGAAGCCAGATTTAGGGGAGACTGGGCAGAGGGTGATCCAAGCGCAGCGTTAAGGCCAGAATTTGGTGGTGCAGGGCTTGCAAAGGAGACACTTTGGCCATCGCCTCGATCCCGGAGAGGACGGTCAGGGCTGGACAGTGGAGCGGAGGAACTGGCTTGAAGAGGCCGAGCAAGGAGGACGGGTGGGTTTGGTGCAGCCAGAGATGGCATCAGAAGTGTGGCATAGCTGGAACTTGCCTGGCCTTTTGGGTCTCCATCTTCAAGTGCCTGGGGAGGATTCTCCATGTTTCCTACGAGCAGAGGGAAGCTCAGTTCCTTGCTGCCATCTTCTGGGGGCTGGACAACCTCAGCGCATGGCTCCTTGGCTGCGGCAGGCACAGCAGGAGCAGCTGGTGCCAGCACAATACCGGCGCTGAAGTTTGGCAGCTCATTTTGTGCCCAGAGGGTGGCAGCTGGGCTCTCAGACTTTGCGCGAGCACCATGCACTCTCAGAGATCCTCTCTTCTCGGGTGTCTCTGACAGGGCTCGCAGTGCATTCTCAGGGGCCATCGGCCCCGGATAGAGATTCGAGCAAGTCTGCGGGATGCTGATGTTTTCCATGTTGTCAGGTGGTTCTTCCAGGTTGCCAGGGGAGGTATCTGACACTGTGGCTCCTTGCCGCTGACCCACGGTGCTGACTGCATTCTGGTTCAACTCCATCACCATATTTGCTTGATCCACTTCAGCTGCTTTGACCGCCAGCGGTCCGTGTGACCTCACTGGCTCAAACGAGCTGTTCGCGCTGGCTTGGAAGGTGGCCATTGGCTTTGGAGGTGTGGGGTTGGTGGGCTGTGGCAACTGGCTATAATACATAGTCCGCCCTGCACTGTCCGTCTCCCGAGCAAGTGGGGAAGTATCTATCTGCTCAAAGAAGGAGGAGGAGGTGCCATCAGTAGGTGGCTTCCCACTCTCTTGCTGGATGAAAGTGTTTGGTGGAGGTTGGCATCGACGCAGACTGGAGCCACTGCTGTGACTGGCACTGCTGTGGTTTGAAGAGATGCTGTCTGATCGCAGAGGGTGGGGTGCCATGTCTGGGGTCTCCTGATTTACTGGTGGTGGTCCTCCCACAGGCCCGATATTTTTGGTGACGTGCTGCCCCTGGTTTACTACACCAGGGATGGGCTGGAAGCCCAGAGGGACCCTCTTGGGCTCATTTGGCAGGACTTCCTGGTTCTGTACAAATTCAGAATTCTCATCATTGTCCACTGCCAGCGCTTCGCTAACCCGTTGTGGCATTGTAGGATCTGCGACCCCACCAGGGTCCCCGGACCCCTGGCTGTAAACACCGTACTGGCTAGCTGGTTGTGGAAGGAAGCCCTGGGGTTCAACACTAGATGCCCGACCTACTGCCTGTTGCCCTGCAGATGGCTGAGGTGGAGACTGCCTGCTGAGGAACAGCCCACCACTTGACTGGAAGTTGTCTCCGGTCGCGACACCAGCTCCATGCTGCTGGTCACTTGCTAGGGTCTCTTTGTTCTCCACCTCACCCCCTTTAAAAAACATAGAAACTGTGCCTGGGTCAGAGTCTGGGGGATGGCTCAATTGAGAGGGAGGACCATTGGGTCTGACCGCCTGCTGTGGACATGGTTCTCGCAGGAAGCCGGGTGCCCAGTTCTCCGGGTGGGTAAAGCCAGGGCCTGAGAAATTTTGCTGGTGCTGGGGTGGGAAGTGGAAGGGAGCTGGGCGACCACTGTCTTGGCGCTCTGCTCCGGCGAGCTGCGCAAAGGAATCCGGTGATGCGTGCTGCTGCTGGGAGAAGCTGCCCGGCACCTGGCTTTGGTGAGATGGAAAAGGTGAGAGCTGAGGAGAGATGTAACTGCCAAGACCCTGGGTCTGGGGGTCACTGGGCTGAAAGTAGTTTTGGACAGAGGGCGGTCGACTGCCATGGTTCACCACCCACTGAGAAGAGGAGCTTGGCTGCAGCTGTGGTTGGAAAGCAGGTGCACCAGGAGGAAAGGGGAGCGGCTCTTGCCCATGGGTGTTCCGTGTTTGGGAAGAGGTTGAGCCATGGTGAGGTCCCAGCTCTCCGCCCTCCGGCCCCAGTCCTGTATGAAAGTACGAGGGCTCGTTGGGTAGGCCCTGCCCGGCATCAGCACCAGCAGGAGGGGACGCGGGGGAGAACTGGCCATCACCGAAGCGTGACGTTGGGGCGAGGGGTGCTGGTGCGCCACATGGTTCAGAGCGCTCACCCGGCACAGTGGGCGAGCCAGGAAACATCCCCTGCGCACTGTGCAAAGAGTCTGTGGACCACCGAGGTGGGACATGATTCCCATCTTGCTGGGTAGGCAAAGGTGGAGGGAGCAGGTTTCCATTATTGGTGCTGTGGGGTGCTGCTGAATCCCCAGTGTGAGGAGGCCTACTCAGTCCAAATGGGTCGGTGACCGGTGGCAGTGGGGCTCCTGAAAGTGGTGTGTTGGAACGCCTGAAGGGGGTGTTGCGGCGGAAGGCATTAGAGGTGGCCCCTGTTGGTGGAGCTCCTGCAGCATTGGCAACACCTGGTGATGATCGGGAGGGTGGTGGCTGCATCGCCAAGCTGTGCATCAAGGCTGGCACTCCTCAGATCTCGATATCCAGAAGGGTGGTGCAGCTGTCAGCTGTTCACAATGCCTTGGTAGAGAGAACAGAACAGTCAGTTTTACAGGTTCAATCATCTCAAACAGACACATCAAAGCATTTCAGCTGAAAGCTGGAACCCACCAGAGAAGTTTCAAATTAAGCATTAAGTTCAAATCAAATACATTGAAGGGAAATAACTTTTTCCACTATCTCAAGAGTTTCAGAAGGCTTTTCAGTCAATAAAGTATTTTTGAATTGTAAAGTAAAATATCCAACAGCCAGTTTGGACACGGCAAGATCCAAACAACTAATGTGACAATGGGGTGGGAACAGAGGTAAAGCACCTGTTTATTCCACCATGTGAACGTTGTCTGAACTTCACATACAGTGGCATACAAAAGTTTGGGCACCCCTGGTCAAAATTTCTGTTACTGTGAATAGTTAAATGAGTAGAAGATGAACTGATCTCCAAAAATCATAAAGTTAAAGATGAAACATTGTTTTCAACATTTTAAGCAAGATTAGTGTATTATTTTTGTTTTGTACAATTTTAGAGTGAAAGAAAGGAAAGGAGCACCATGCAAAAGTTTGGGCACCCCAAGAGATTTGAGCTCTCAGATAACCTTTACCAAGGTCTCAGACCTTAATTAGCTTGTTAGGGCTATGGCTTGTTCACAACCATCATTAGGAAAGGCCTGGTGATGCAAATTTCAAAGCTTTATAAATACCCTGACTCTTCAAACCTTGTCCCAACAATCAGCAGCCATGGGCCCCTCTAAGCAGCCGCCTAGCACCCTGAAAATTAAAATAAATGATGCCCACAAAGCAGGAGAAGGATATAAGAAGATAGCAAAGTGTTTTCAGGTAGCCGTTTCCTCAGTTCGTAATGTAATTCAGAAATGGCAGTTAACAGGAACGGTGGAGGTCAAGTTGAGGTCTGGAAGACCAAGAAAACTTTCCCAGAGAACTGCTTGTAGAATTACTAGAAAGGCAAATCAAAACCCTCGTTTGATTGCAAAAGACCTTCAGGAAGATTTAGCAGACTCTGGAGTGGTGGTGCACTGATCTACTGTGCAGCGACACCAGCACAAATATGACTTTCATGGAAGAGTCATTAGAAGAAAACCTTTCCTATGCCCTCACCACAAAATTCAGCGTCAGAAGTTTGCAAAGGTACATCTAAACAAGCCTGATGCATTTTGGAAACAAGTCCCGTGGACTGATGAAGTTAAATTAAAACTTTTTGGCCGCAATGAGCAAAGGTATGCTTGGAGAAAAAAGGGTGCAGAATTTCATGAAAAGAACCCCCCGCCAACTGTTAAGCACGGGGGTGGATCGATCATGCTTTGGGCTTGTGTTGCAGCCAGTGCCATGGGGAACATTTCACTGGTAGAGGGAAGAAAGAATTCAATTAAATACCAGCAAATTCTGGAAGCAAACATCACACCGTCTGTAAAAAAGCCAAAGATGACAAGAGGATAGCTTCTACAACAGGATAATGATCCTAAACACACCTCAAAATCCACAATGGACTACTTCAAGAGGCGCAAGCTGAAGGTTTTGCCATGGCCCTCTCAGTTCCCCGACCTAAACGTCATCAAAAATCTGTGGATAGACCTCAAAAGAGCAGTGCATGCAAGACGGCCCAAGAATCTCACAGAACTAAAGCCTTCTGCAAGGAAGAATGGGCGAAAATCCCCCAAACAGGAATTGAAAGACTCTTAGCCAGCTACAGAAAGCGTTTACAAGCTGTGATACTTGCCAAAGAGGGTGTTACTAAGTACTGCCATGCAGGGTGCCCAAACTCTTGCTTCGCGTCCTTTTCCTTTTTTGTTATTTTGAAACTGTAAAAGATGGAAATAACGCAAACAACAGGAATTCTGCAGATGCTGGAAATTCAAGCAACACACATCAAAGTTGCTGGTGAACGCAGCAGGCCAGGCAGCATCTCTAGGAAGAGGTGCAGTCGACGTTTCAGGCCAAGACCCTTCATCAGGACTAACTGAAGGAAGAGTGAGTAAGAGATTTGAAAGTTGGAGGGGGAGGGGGAGATCCAAAATGATAGGAGAAGACAGGAGGGGGAGGGATGGAGCCAAGAGCTGAACAGGTGATGGGCAAAAGGGATACGAGAGGATCATGGGACAGGAGGTCCGGGAAGAAAGACCGGGGGGGGGGGGGGGGAAGAACCCAGAGGATGGGCAAGGGGTATATTCAGAGGGACAGAGGGAGAAAAAGGAGAGTGAGAGAAAGAATGTGTGGATCCGAGGAACAACACCTTATATTCCGTCTGGGTAGCCTCCAACCTGATGGCATGAACATCGACTTCTCTAACTTCCGCTAATGCCCCACCTCCCCCTCGTACCCCATCTGTTACTTATTTTTATACACACATTCTTTCTCTCACTCTTCTTTTTCTCCCTCTGTCCCTCTGAATATACCCCTTGCCCATCCTCCGGGTCCCCCCGCCCCCCTTGTCTTTCTTCCCGGACCTCCTGTCCCATGATCCTCTCGTATCCCTTTTGCCTATCACCTGTCCAGCTCTTGGCTCTATCCCTCTCCCTCCTGTCTTCTCCTATCATTTTGCATCTCCCCCTCCCCCTCCCCCTCTCAAATCTCTTACTCACTCTTCCTTCAGTTAGTCCTGACGAAGGGTCTCGGCCTGAAACGTCGACTGCACCTCTTCCTACAGATGCTGCCTGGCCAAGATGGAAATAAAGACGTTTTCTTGCTTAGAATATTAAAGAGATGTGTCATCTTTAACTTTACGCCTTTTGGAAATCAGTTCATCTTTTACTCGCTTAGCTATTCACAGTAACAGAAATTTTGACCAAGGGTGCCCAAACATTTGCATGCCACTGTATGCATACTTGCCAAACCTCTTGGTATCTTTGGTTAGCAAATCAATTTAAGTCAATTAATGTTATTAATATTGCCGGCAGGTGGTGGTATGGCATCAGCACCGAACTCTGAGGCAAGTGGTCCTGGGTTTGAATCCTGCCGGCTCCTTGCCTGCTTTCTTTCCATCCAAGCTAGGTTGAGAGTCGAGCTAGCTACTTGGCCTCGTAACAGACAAAATGCTAAAGAAACAGTGGAGACTCCGCCTACTGCCTAATGGAGTAACACACATTTTCTGTGGCTGCGATTAATTCTTCCTTTTCCCCAGTTTAAACTTTGAATTTTTAACTTCTATTTGTCGGATCTTAGAGGGGAATAGTTGTTATTATGTCTCCAAGAAGTGGAAAGCAGCTTCCTGAATCCAGCAATGGAAAGGGAAAAACTTAGAAAGAAAATCAGAGGATATACCTGTTTGGGCTGAGCGTTTATAACATTCACTGATGATTCTCGAAAAGAATAGACAAAAACACGGTAAAACTTGATGCTACCTCTTCTGAGATGAAGTCGTTACGAGAGAGTTTTCAATTTGTGCAGGAAAATATTATTTCCTTGAATTCTGAACTTAAAGAGACTAAGCGTCAGATAGCGGATATTTCAGCCCGCTTGGAAAAGTCTCAACATAAGATTATCGATTTGGAAGCAAGATCTTGTCTGAATAATATTTGAATTGTTGGACTGGGAAGGAAGGATCTGAGAGTGGGGATTTATTGGACTATTTTGCTAACTTGTTTTAATCTCTGTTTCCGGATATTTTACCTCAACCTCCCGATATTGAAAGAGCGCATAGAATTTTCACTTCAAAATCTCAGGATCTGAATAATCCAAGGTCAGTTTTGGTCTGCTTTCTTCATTTCAAAGTTAAAGACCAAATTATGAAATATGCAAGGAAACACAGAGTTTTTAAATTCAAGGGTTTCGAGATTCGTTTTTATGAAGATTATCCAAGGGAAGTTATGGACCTGTGGTCTAAATTTGCTCCAACCATGAAGATAGCCTATGATAAGGGATTTTCCCATCACTTCGCTATCCAGCCCGATTAAAACTATTTCCCAAAGATTCAACTCCATGTGTTTTTCTGGACCCCAAATCGGCATTGGACTATGTTAACTCTATTTCGGTTGCAGCCAAGGTTTGAATGGTTTTAGGTCTGCTGAATAATTGTTATTTCGGAAGGAAGACAAGCTTTGAAGATTTCTGATTTGCTTAAGATGTCCCTTGATCGATGGACCATTTAAAGAAGATGTGAACTTTTTGATGCGACTGATGAAGGACTTTTCCGAAATCTGTTGGTTTACTGAGCGAATTAAGACAGCGGACAGATTGTTAATCGGTTTGATTATTTGTTTCTATCCTCCTTTTTTTTCATCAATTATGTGATAGTTTTCATAGTTCATAAGGACTTTTTCTTATATTTACATAGTTGGGGGTGCCTAGTAGACAGATACTTAGTGTTTTTTTTAAAAAAACAGTTTTTCATTGGGCATGTAAGTTAAATGAAAATGGTGCTGATTTTTCTTCGTTAGAGATTACATAGGCATTCTTCTCTTTGTTTAATTTTATTGTTTTGGTGTTTTTGGAGATTGCTTCTGCATTCCCCAGCTTATTTTTAAGGATTAAGTATAAACATTTTTTTCCTCCGCAGGGCCTTCCTATTTTAGGGCCGTGGGTTTTTTTTCGTAACTAGGGGGAGGAATTAAGGAAAGCTTTTAAAATCATTATAAAATGGGCAGCTCGCGGAGTCTGATCTTTTTTTTACTTCTATGGGGACGCATTTCGGTTTTTTCCTGCCGAATTTTGGGTCTTTTGGGGTGGTGGGAGGACTGGGGTTAGTTTTGTGTTATAAGATTAATTGTAGGATTAATTTTAGTTATTGTATTTCCTTATTGTATTTTTTTCCTCATTATGGAGTTTCGGACCATGCGTGTTTTGTATACTTCTCACTGCCATTTTTGATTAGCCTGCGCTGGTATGCGTGTATTTATGTGTTAGATAAAACAATTTTTTTTTCTATGGTAGCTAAACAGATAAACGTTATAAGTTGGAACGTACGTGGTTGGAATCATCCTATCAAGCCAAATAAGACTTTTAAAATCATTAATCGATTCTAACCCGATATAATTTTTGCTCAAGAAACGCATATCAAAACGGGCGATCAAAATAGATTTTTTTAAATGTGGAAGGGCCTTCAATTTCACACTACTTGACAAAATAAAACAAAGGCAGTATCTATTTTTATTAAATCTAATATTTTATTTATCCAAGAAGACATCGTGTCAGATATTAATGGTAGATTTTTAATTGTTAAAGAAACAATTTGTAATAGAAAAATTGTCCTGGTTAATCTATATGGACCTAATGTAAATGATCCTTTTTTTAAAAAATGTATTTGCTTTATTGCCAGATTTAAATGAATACATGTTGTTAATGGGTGGTGATTTCAACTGTTGTTTAAATCCTTTGATTGATAAGAGTTCAACCAATCAATGGCTTCGAGTTGTTCTGCATCACTTATTAACTCTTTTTTAATTGATTATGGCCTGGTTGAAGTTTGGAGACATCTGCATCCTAATAATAGAGATTATTCTTTTTTTTTCCCACATGTTCACAAAAAAATTCGAGAATTGATTATTTTATAGCTGATCTCCGATTTTTGTCCAAAGTCCAGAAATGTGAATATGATGCTATCGTTCCCTCGGAACATGCGCCTTTAAGCTTAGCTTTTGAATTGAATGATGTAGTTACTGCAAATTTGCCTTGGCGTTTTCCAGAAAATTTATTACAAAGTTCAGACTTTGTCAAATTTATTGAGACTCAGATAAAAGATTTTTTTCTTTTTAATAATACAGCAGATGTTTTGAAATTGGTTATATGGGATACATTTAAAGCATATTTGCGCGGTCAGATAATCTCCTATTTAGCTAAGCTTAAAAAACAGACAAAAACAGAGTTAGATAAGATTTCAAAATAAATTAAAGACTTGGATAATATTTATGCAATCTCTCCTAACACTGATTTATTCAAACAAAGGGTTGAACTCCAATCACAATATAATTTGTTATTAACTTATCCTATTGAAAGAAATTTGCTTAAGTTGGAAAGTCAATTTTATGTGTTTGGAGATAAAAATAATAAGCTATTAGCATCTCAATAAAAAGCAGCTAGAGCTAAAAGACAAATTTTAAAAATTCATAAGGGAGATGGTAGTTTAGCATGTAATTATGAAGACATTAATAAAATTTTTCAAGACTTTACATTGAACTTTATAAATCTCAGTTTCCAGTTGATCCTACTAAAATGAATGCCTTTTTACAAAAGATCGATTTTCCTCTAATTTCTGTTGAAGATCAACAAACTCTTGATGCTCCTATTACTGGAAACGAAATTCAGAAAGCTATTTTTTCCAATGCAATCTGGTAAAGCTCCTGGACTGGATGGTTATTCCGTAGGATTTTATAAAAAATTTGAAAAATTGCTTTCTCCATATATGTTGGAAATGCTTAAAGGTTCTTTTTTAATAGGAGAGTTACCTCCTACATTTTATGAAGCTTCTATTTCTTTAATTCTTAAGAAAGATAAAGACCCTACTGACTGTGCTTCATATAGACCTATTTCATTATTAAATGGGGATGTTAAAATTCTTTCAAAAATAATGGCTAATCGGCTGGAGAATATTCTAGCTAAAATTATCTCTCAGGACCAAACAGGCTTTGTAAAGGGCTGTTATTCCTTCTCTAATGTTCAGAGACTGTTATATACTCATCCTTTTCTAAGACTCCGCAATGTGTTGTCTCTCTCGATGCTGAAAAGGCATTTGACAGAATTGAATGGAAATACTTATTTAACATTTTAGAGAAATTCGACTTTGATATTAATTTTAATAAGTGGATCAGAATGATATATAGAAGCCCTATTGCTACTGTTATTACCAATAATTGCAGATCTCCCTTTTTTCAGCTTTCGTGGGGTACGAGACAAGGATGTCCTTTAAGTCCCTTGTTATTTAATTTGGTGCTGGAACCCTTGGCTATTGCACTTCGTGAAGCTAAAGATATCCATGGAATTTTCATAAATGGGACTATTCATAGGATCTCCCCTTATGCTGACGATCTCTTAGTTTATATTTTGAATCCTGAAGAATCTATTCCTAGCTTATTGGAACTATTAAACAAACTTGGAAAGTTTTCGGGATATAAACTAAACCTTTATAAAAGTGAATTATTTCCCCTAAATGATTCTGTTTCTGTATATGATGACATTCCTTTTAAAGTTACAGACTCTTTTAAATATTTAGGTATTATTATTACTAAAAATCATAAAGACCTTTATAAAGCTAATTTGGTTCCTTTAGTGGATTTTATGAAGCAATTATTTTGTAGATGGAATCCACTTACACTTTTGTTAGCCGGCCGAATTCATGCAGTTAAAATGATGATTTTACCAAAATTTTTACATGTATTTCAAAATATCCCTATTTTTTTAACTAAGAAATTTTTTGATCAGGTTGACTCTATTATTTCATCTTTTGTTTGGAATAATAAAAGAATTGGTAAATATCATTTACAAGAATTAAAAAAGGATGGAGGTCTTTCTCTGCCTAATTTGAGAATGTATTATTGGGCTGTTAATATACATTATATGTGTTTTTGTTTATATTGGGCTGATAAAAATGGAAGACTACCTTGGGCTGATTTGGAATTGAAAGCTGTGAAACAGTTTCACTTAACCTCGTTATTAGGAGCTTCTCTACTTGTACAACTGGCCAAATTAAATTTATATCCTGTGATTAAGCAGTCATTACGAATTTGGCTCTAGTTTCATAATTTTTTAAATCTCAAAACATTTTAATTTTTTAGTTTAATTTATCGAAATTATTTATTTAAACGTTCATTAAGTGATCCTACCTTTCGTCTTTGGAGGAATAAAGGAGTTTATTCCTTCATGGATCTGTTCCAAGATGGCCGATTGATGTCTTTTGAGAAATTAGTAACTAAATACTCTCTCTCGCATTCACATTTCCTGCAATATCTTCAGGTCAGACACTTTTTACAAGAATATTTAAGTAATTTTCCATATATACAGGATTCTGACCTGTTAAGATATTATTTTAAAAATGAACCCTTCAGTGAAAGGTTTCATTGGGAAAATTTATAATTTATTGTTACAACAGCACAATTACCTTTCACTTAAGATTAAGCAAGATTGGGAGAGAGAGCTTAACATGACCCTGATAACAGAGGATCGGTTGCAGATTTTGAAGTTGGTTAACTCTTCTTCGATCTGTGCCAGTCACTCTTTAATTTAAAATTGTATATCATTACTATATGACAAAGGACAGACTGTCTAAAATGTTTCCTAAAGTTGATAGTCAGTGTGATAGATGTAAAACCGAGACAGCTACACTGACACACATGTTTTGGTCACGTTCTGTATTGAAACATTTTTGGAAATCTATTTTCTCTACAATTCTAAAGTTTTAAAAATTAATCTACAACCTAATAAATTGATAGTTTTGTTTGGTATAATCCCTCAATATATTCATGGTATTTCTCTATCTGACCAACATGTAATTGTATTCGTTACATTATTGGCCAGAAGGGCTATTTTGTTGAAATGGAAAGATGCTTCTGCTTCCACTTTGATACAATGGTTCTCTCAGGTGATGTTATGTCTTAGTTTGGAGAAAATTAGAAGTCGAACTTTTGATCCTCGATTTGACTTTGAGAAAGGGTGGGGTTCATTTGCCCGCTACTATCATCTGATTTGAGTTAATTAATATGGTTTCTTTCCAATTTTTGTTTAAATGGATTTGAGTTGGCGGATTGATGTTTTTCTTTTATGGAAGCTTGTATGACGTATAGCTCCGGGGTTGTGCTCCCAATGGGTTTTTTTTTCGTTTTTATTTTAGTTAGTAGGGATTCCCTTTTTTCTTTTTTTTCAAAAGAAATATTCTTAACACTTTTTTCTTATTATTGATATATTGCTCAGCTTTGTTAATCAGTCTTTGCTAATTTAATTCTTCATTGTACATATTGACATATTGACTTGATTACCTTAATGTATTTTTTTTGTTGATCTTCAATAATTAATAAAAAAGATTTTGAAAATGAAACGGCAAGGTTGCCACCCGATGAGCCACAAGGCGTGGAGAGGAACAACAGCAATGTTATTAATTGGTTCAGTATTAATCTTGAAAGTGAGGCCAATATATCAATCTTTCTTGACTGCACTCCCAAATGCTCTGATTGTTAAAACTATCTTAGATTCACTCACAGAAAGAACATCTTTATGAACCCCACTAATTTCCCATTTCTTAAATAGATCAATTAATACCTAAATATCTTTGATTACAAATCTAGTTTGGGTAATTTCACCCTTGGAGTAATAAATTCACTTTGCACTTCCTCCACAATCAACAAGTCCTTCGTAAAGGGTAGTATTAGAAATGAATCATCTCCCAGATCTCTCTAGCTACATCATGACTTCCACTCACTAGTAATTCAGCCTAGTGTATAAATGAAGGGCAGCAATCTATTAGCCCCTTTTTTAATGAATCATATACCCTATTGACTTGTTTCCTTGATCCTCGTTACTTCCACCTTTTGTTTAAAAAGAATCAGCTCAGTCATTTCATTGCAAAGTTGGATAATCTTATTTGGTACATTTGAAAATTTTCCACTATATTTACCCATTCACTTAGGATTTCTTTCCAATTTGAGGCTTCCATCCATAGCACATGGACCACCTACCTTTGTAGAAACCAAATCTTTTCTAGGAGACCCTTCCTTCATTCATTGAAAAAACAGTTGGGTGCTGGTGATTTGTCACCTAATAGAATTATTTACTTCAATAATGCTAATTTCATTTCTTATGTAATTTCTATTACTTTTCCCAATTTGCTAATGCTAACTTTTCTCATAATCTAACAAAATACCAACACAAGGTAATTATCTTATTTACCTACACCACCATCTTTTTCCAGATAACAGAAGTTGGAGTTTCCAGTTTCCTTTCATTCTCAATTTGCAACTCATGTTGTTTGGTTATTCCTAAGATATATCTTATGTATCGCCCATATTCTACGTTTTTGTTTTTACATTTTTTTTGCTTTTACTTTTTCTGCACTAATAAGGGGTTATTAGGTGTACATTATGTAAAAGAAACACGAATAATGCATTACCCACCCAATGCTACACCACGGGGATTAGTCTTTGAAGTGAGGTTTGAACCTATGATGCTCTAACTGGAGAGTAATCCCAGCAACTCAATGTCAAAAAGCTTGTCACTATCTTAGTTGCATGCAAGGGTAATACAGACAGGCTACAGCAGAGGTCCCCAACCTTTTCTGCATCGCAGACCGGTCGACCGGGGTGGGGTGGGGGGAGGGGGTGTGTACATACATTATTTATACTTTATATAGGCTGTGTATTTATCATATCATTCCTGCTTTTACTATATGTTAGTGTTATTTATTTTCGGTTTTATGTGTTATTTGGTAAGATTTGTTAGGTTATTTTTTGGGTCTGGGAACGCTCAAAAATTTTTCCCATATAAATTAATGGTAATTGCTTCTTTGATTCACACCATTTTGGCACAAAAGGTTTCACAGGAACACTGTACATTAGCGAGGGAAATACGGGACAAGGGCAGTCCGGTATGGGACAAACCAATTTAGCCCAATAAACGGGATGTACCGGCAAATACGGGACAGTTGGCAACCCTATGTTCAAGTTCAACAGTGCGTGACAGGGAATGAGGAAAGGTTTCCTCATATTGTTTCCTCACGGCCCGTTAGCACATGCTTTGCGGCCCGGTACCGGTCCACGGCCTGCGGCCTGGTGGTTGGGGACCGCTGGGCTACAGGAAGCACATAACTAAAGCCCACTTTCTTCTTACGGATCAGGACTGTGTTAAAAATTGATGGTCATACATATTACATTGGCAGCAGTTGATGAACTCTACTTCGCTGACAAAACAAAAATTAAAAGCACTGTAGTGTCTCTCATGCTGCAAGTTGTCCCAAATATGTTGCAGGTGTAGAAATGAATCTAAAGTACCATACGTGAACTGGGTCAATATATACCAGCACTGCAGAATTTGAAAGGCTTTCAGCACAGACTACTTGCAAGGTAATGTGTATGGTGGCCCAGCACTTTGTGCTCTCTGTAAAGAATCAACATTCTAGCAATGAAAATCTACCAGTTTGCCCATTCAATCCTGTGAATCCAACTCACATCAATCTACTTTTCCAAGCCACAAAGGAATTCAAGAGAGAAAAAAAACACGGAGAGATTATTTTCCATCAGATGCTACAGATTTTGGAGAAAGCGATACAGAGAACCACAATCTACTTAGTAGGGTAATGCAACCTAATAGTTCTTTCACATCTCAGAGGCTGAATGGAAAATATATCTTACAAGCATAATGATTGGGTTAGGAAGGAAAATAATAGTGTATATTCCGGCAGAGGTTCAGGTATCATTTCCACTAACACGTCAGGATCTTCATGCAGAATTGTTGAAACACAAAATGTGTGAACACAAATTATAACTGAGAAAAAAACAATAGAATTTGGAAAAGGATTCATTCCCTTAGAGCCTCCCAAGCACTCCAATGATGGCTGATTTTTATTTCAATTTCAAGTAGTGAATTCCTGTCCATAACATGACAAAATAAGCACTCGTTTTTCTTAGTGGGTTCAAGTCTCGAAATACTTCATCTGTCTCCTGTTCATTACCACAAGCCTGTGCTATTTGGTTTCCACGCACCTACCAGTGGAATGATCACTTTTTATTTGCAAAAGCCATTATTTTTAGAAGTCAGCTCTCATCTTGTTCTCACTCCAATAATACATCACCTTTGCATCCTTTCAAGATTTTCACATTTCCTTACAATACAAAAGGTCATTTAAAAAGGTCATTCAGCTCATTTAATCCATACTAAACCATTCCCTCCCATCCCCATTTCATTACAATCTCCATACTTCCTTATTGTGGTGCTGAGAATTAAACTCGACTACAGCTGAAACCCAATCAATGATGTCCAGCTATTTATTTCACTCTGTTTTTTTTTTCCTCTCCCTTTTCTCAATCTCTGGAGACAAAATGTCTACCAACATCTTTTGTAACAGTACCAATTCCCACAACTCTCTTGACTACACCTCTTACCACCCTGTCTCCTGTCAAAATATTATTCCTTTTCTTAGTTCCTTTGTTTCCACTGCATCTGTTCCCAGGATAAGGCTTTCCTTTCCAGGACATTAGAGGTGTCCTCCTCCTTCGAAGAATAGATTTTCCCTTCCTCCACTATTGATGCTACTTTAATCTACATCTCCTTCATTTTCCGGAAATCTATGCTCACTCCATCTTTCATGACCTTAACAGGGATAGAGTTCCTCTTGTCCTCACCTATCACCCCATGAGCCTCTGCAACCAACACATCATTTTCTGCAACTCCCACCATCTTTAACAGCATCGTACCACCAAACATATCTTTACCTCCCCCCACTCTCCGCAGGAATTACTCTGTGATTCCCTTGCCCATTCGTCCCTCCCCACTGATCTCGCTCCTAGCATATACTCCTGCAAGCGACAGAAATGCTACGCCTGCCCATTCGTTTCCTCCCTCACCTCCATTCAGGGCAGCAAACAGTTGCTCCATCTGCCAAAAGCAGAATTTCCTGATGGCCAGCGATTTAAATTCCTATTCCTATTCCCATTCCCGTCACGTTGATCCACGGCCTCTGCTTTTGCCACGATGAGGCCACTCTCGGGGTGGAGCAGCAACACCTCACATTCTGTCTAGGCAGCCTCCAATGTGATGGCATGAACGTTAGTTTCTCCTTCCAGTAAATCTTTTCCCCTCCCTCTCCACTTTTCTTCTATCGCCCATTCTGGCCTCGTACCTCTTCTGCCTATCATGTGCTCCTGATGCCCCTCTTTCTTCCCTTTCTCCCATGGTGCATCTCCAGTCAGATTTCTTCTCCAGCTCTTTACCTTTCCCACCAACCTGGCTTCATCTATCACCTTCTAGCTGGTCGCCTTCTCCTCCCCAAATCTTTTTATTTGGCATCTTCTCTCTTCCTTTTCAGTCATGAAGAAGGCTCAGCCAGAGGCATTGACTGTTTATTCATTGCCACAGATGCTGCCTGACCTGCTGAGTTCTTCCAGCATTTTGTGTGTGTTGCCCTGGATTTCCAACATCTACAGAATCCCTTTCGTTTAGTCATTTGCTCTCTCTCTCCCCCCCCCCCACAAATGCCTTCAGCATCATGAATTCAATGCTTTATTTTTTTGTACAGTTTCACACGTTTTAGAGAATGTGCCCCACTGAAATCCAACTACAAAGGGCTTCAAACAGAATACAACCAAGTGAAACAAGTCCCAGGAAGGGCAATGATGAGATACATAGAACAGAGGACATTTGATCACACTGGTCTGTACTGATATTCATACAACTCACTAGCCTCTTCCAATTCCATCTAATTTTTTTTTTGCAGTCTTTCTGAAACATTTCTCTTATATGCAGGTCTTGCTCTGAAAACTAATCGATAGCCTTTGGTCACCCAAGGCACTGAGTGAAGAACTTTCCCTTTTATCAATTTACTGGTGTGTATTAGAGATTGATTCCTGATGAGAGGTCACGACGCGAAGCATTGATTCATTATTCCTTTCCATAGGTGCTGCATGACCTGCTGAGTTCCTCCAGCATTTTGTATGCTTAACTATTGTGTATTTCCTGGTCCTAGATTCTATCACCAGAAAAGTTTCTCCACATCGTATTCAAACAATGCACAATCTTAAAACTTCAATCCAGTCTCCACAAAGTTTTCTTTCTGAGGAAAGCTGTAACCAACACATTCTTCCTTTATAGTTTTTTGTTACCTCAGTTCAGCTACCATTCCTATAAATCTTTTCTACATTCTTTATCCATTCTGTTTATTTGTATTGAGACCAGACTGTGCTGCCAGTCCATAGTTCATTATTACATTAACATATAGGATTTTTAATTTATATAGCTTTAGAAATAAATTACAGTACTTTTTTTTTAAATAGCCACACTCCAGTTTGCCAACAGAATCAAAACAAACTATCCAGTCCTAGCAACTAACTTTGGACTTTGAATGATCAAGGTTTTAAGTTCAAAGGAATTACCAATGCAACCACAAGCAGAGTTCAGATAATAAATTTTAAAGATGTTGATAGTAACACTCACAAAAAGAGTACATGATGGGGAATAAAACAAAAGGCCACATGACAATGTGGGGTTGGGGCAAGAGGAGCGAAGCAAGCAAAGGAGGAGGGGGCAGAAAATAACAATCATGAGCTGTAGCTTGGCTCTCACACAAGGTCAACAGCTCTGTAGTCCAGAAACAAACTGCTAATTGTTCAAATAATCAAGCAGTGTCACTGAGCTGCACCCATCCTGACCCAGTTATCACATACTGCTGGCTTGCCGGATATCCTGTATTGTGAACTCACCCAGGATATCAGCCAGCACAGATGGAATGTGTGTGTGTGAGAAAACATGCACAGAGATGATACAATCTAGATTACTATGATAATATACCATGAAGGATCAGAATATATAGCATTCACCCAGGTACTTCCCACTAAAATAAACTGAGTTATCAGGTTCCATGAATAACTTCAGACTCTGTGCAAGTGTCACCACCCTGACAATTGTCAGCAAAACACCCCATCTTTGGATCTTTCTTGCCAAATCTGCTTACAATACACTAAACAACTTACGGTTAGTCGAAAATTCCACTACTTGTGTGCAGCATTTCAATCGCAGTAAGAGATCTTTATTCGATTCCCTGGTTAAACTGTGAAAAGACAGAACGTGTTCCAATTATTTCCTCTTTGTCTCCAAAGTTCATTTACACTGACTGGCATATTGGAACAATTAAAATACCAACTAGAGTGAAATTAAAACCAAAAACTGACACTGAATCACACACAGGAAATATTAAAACTGATGGACCAGCAGCTGAGCCAAAGCAGTGAGGGGAATGCACAGGGAAACAAGCTATACAGCAACGACAAAGCAGCAGTTCAATTTCTTTATTCCTCTTCTGAAAGCACAGGGAGCCTCAATACCCAATTGACCTAACCTCTGGAAAGAACAGAAAATGCTAGAAACACCCAGTAGGTCAGGCAGTATCCATGGAAAACAACACAGAATTTCAGGTCAGGACCTTTCATCAGAACTAGGGAAGAGAAAACCAAATGACATTTCAATAGCAGAGAAGGTCGGAGAGGGATTGAAAGTGCCGAGGAAAAAGTGCTGATTGATAATATCAAATGTGTTGATGGGGTGGGGGGGGGAGCAGCAGTCAGAGTAGTGGTTACAAGTACATTATGTTGTTTGTCTGTGCACTGTTATTAATGGGCAAACTCTATTAGAAATTTTCCATTATTCCACCCATTTTTCCTACGCTTCTGAAATCTAACATTTTTGTCTTTCCACAATTCTAACAGTAAGTATTGCTTTCCACAGATACTGGCTGACCTGTTTGGTATTTAATTCAGATCTCCAGCATCTGCATTTTTATTTCACCCTATTCCCAACACTTCACCCACCTTCCCATTCCCCACATATGGGTTTTGGCAACCATGCAGCACAATATCACCTGCAAAATGACATACATAGGTTTACATATTCTGTTAGCAGTCATTAGTTATTGACCACGGGCACAAGTTTGCCTAATTTACTCATAAACACATTTACTCAACCAGGCCAAATTAGCTTCCCTGCAGCTGCAATTTTTTTTTTAATGCAATTGCTAGAAATCTGAAATAACAAAAAGCAGCAGCAGCCAGAAATACTCAGCAGATAAGACAGTGCCCATGATCGTAGTTACTGAGGTAACATTTCAGGCTGAAGTCTTTTCAGAAATGGGTAAGGGAAAAAAAGCAATTCAGTTGTTTTTAAAACATTCTTTTGGCTCTATTTGTCTTGATTGGTTGGGATCAAGACAGCTGTAGCATTACGCTGCTATAAAATCGTGAGGTTGTTAGATTAATGAAGAGGCCATGGAAAAGAGGAACATGCAAACTACAACTCAAAGTTTGGAAATACTCTGGAGATCAGACAGTGTTCGTGGAGAGAGGTAGGGTGGCAATATGCCAAGCATAACGCATGATTCTGTTACAAGCAGGAATAATGAGCTACCTGAAATTGAACAAGTTCTAAAGGCTGCAATATACTCAGATGATTAAAAAAAAATGAGGTGCTGTTCTTCAGCCTTCCTTTGGGCCTCAACAGAAAGGTGGAGGAAGCCATGGGCAGGTAGGTCAGAGTAGGAGCAGGGTAGAAAACAGAAGTGACTGCCAACTGGAAGCTCAGTTCCACCTGGAGACTAAACAGAGGTGTGCTGCAAAGTGTTCAGCTAATCTGCATTTGATTTTGCCAATGTAGAGACAACAATACTCTGAGCAGTGAATGTATTACACTAAACTGAAAACGCAAGCTTCCTTGCTGTCACTTAAGTACAAAGTCCCTCTTGGCAGCAAATTTACCAACAGAGTAGCTTCAAGCAAGAACATTTTCAAAACTGTGCCACGTTTTGGTTTCATAGAAAACTCATCACTGCTTATACTGGGAATTACAAAACAGAAGGCAAGATGCATTTACAACTGATAGGCATTTCCCAGATGGGTTCAAGTTGGACCTTGGCTGAATCCACACACAAGGACTCCCTTGGTTAGCTATTTATAGAGTGATCGCCTTTTCTTTTTTTACTTTGCATCATTCGCACACAGAAGATCATTTGGTCTCACATGATTCCGCAGCTTTCTTGGAGGTATTCAGTTAGTTCACTCCCATGCTCTATGCCATAGCCCTGCAAGTATTTATATAAATTTCCCTTTGCAAGTCAATTTTCAATCTGCTTCCATCATTTCATTCAGTGAGCCACAGATGATAACAAACAGAAAATGCCATCTCCCTTCAATATTATGCAACTTTTCCTAAAATCCTGTTGCTGCTGATGGAAAATTTCTCTCTATTCACATTCAAAAAGTCCATGAATTCTGAACATTCTGTGCTTTAAATTAAACACTTAGTTCTTTTATCCATCCAGAGAACAAGTCACTTACTCTGGTGCCTTTTGAATAAATCTCTTTTGCGACCTAAGCAAGACCTTATCATCTTTCATAAAACAACCACAACTCAATATTTGCATCAAATAATGTTATCTCTAACTCTCCCAAACATACAGACCAAGTGCAAAGATGCATGGCAATAGCAAGAAGGAATTCATCTAGAAAATGCCTCTGACTAAATTTGGAAGAAGATCCCAAAGGCGAGGGAACGAGAGAAAAGTAGACAAAGGAATTAAAGGAACGAGCTGCTTGTGAGATCTTCCTGTGCTTGCATCTACACTGAATGACAGCACAATGCATAAGGTGATAAAAAAATCAAACAGGTTACCTTCCTGTTCTCGTCATCTCTGCCGCAGTTATGCAGATAAAGGTACTCATCTCAATTAACTGGAGCAGAGAGAAGAACAGGAAGGTTATGGTACAACTTTATAAGAGAACTGAACACTGAGCAGTTCTGCTCATCACAAGAGAGGGAGGACATCACTGGAAAGAGTGCAGAGGAGATTCACCAGGATGCTGCTTGGCACAGAGAGCTTCACTCACGAGGGGAAAGAGGATAGGCTGGATTGGTTTCCTTGGAGCAGTGGAGGTTTATAAAACTATGACAGGGCAAATAATAGAAAACGTTTCTACATAGCAGAGGTGTCAAAAACTAGAGGGCATGGGTTTAAAATGGGGTGGGGTATCTGAGAAGGAAACTTTTCCAACCAGAGTGGTCGAAATCTGGAACATACTGCCCCAGTGGCCAGAGGAAGTGAATATTTGTACATTTTAGAATCTAGATGAGCACATGGTTTATGTAGGCATTAAAGGCTATGAACCAAGTGCTGATAAATGAGACTAGTGTAGGTGGTCAGCATGGACGTGGTGGCCAGATGATCTGTTTTGATGCTGTATGGCTGACTCGGAGCTGTTAGACGATCTGCAATTTAGTTGGGACACTATGGGGCAGGAGACTATTGCCGAACAGTTTCTAACTAGAGTCAATCGCATGCACTGGTGTGGCTATTAGACACTACACAGCACTAAGAGTGAATAGTTTTTAAATAGTGTTAGTTGCGCACGTTTATGTTCAAAAAGCAGTGATTTTGTGTCACAAATGGTTGGCGAGAAGTAAGCATTAAGACAATTCGGAACTGTTTTGTTTACTGAGGTTTCAAGCATTCAGGCTTGGAGATGTAAAAATGACCAGGAGTGAAAATGAAATGATCTCACTACTTCAACAAGTTAGAAACTACAAAGAATTTGAAGGTATCAACAATCATCTTGAATGTTACAACAAAAATGAGGATTTGGAGGAGACAACCGTCAAATACATTGTATAAAGACAGTCCATTATCTGCCCTAGGTGTCTGTTACATTTACAGTTAATTAAAAGAACACGGCAGCAAACACTGAATTAATTCCTCCATCAATAACTATTAGGAGCTAATACACAGTTTTATAGTACTATAAAGAATTGGCAGTGTTTTAATTTGTTCTGTTCATTTAAATACACTATTTGCTACACAGTTAAACAGTAGTTTGTCTTTTTTAAAAATACATTTTTAACTATTTCCATGGAACTTCAGTTAACTGGGGCAGTCACAGAATTGGGGAAAAATTACTGATGCCGAGGTGTCCCAATTAACTGGAACCCACTGTATATCCAATCTTAGTTGATTTTGAGTTGGTTTAGGAGATTGTGCATACAAGCGCATCCAAAGGTAGTACAGCGCCACTTTTTCAGGTCAATAATAGGGCAAGTTTAAAAAATAAGGCTCTGCCAGTAATGCTTACATCCTGAGAACATATTAAATCCAAGTGCTAGATCAAACAAGAATATGTGAACATTGACCAACACCACGTGAATGGTTTCTTTAATGAGAAAACTGCTGTGTCTTGTATGACACCTAGCCAGTCAGACCAGGAAGATCCAGTCAGTGGTGAGCTGGCAGCCCTCAAGTTAGGGTGCCACGATTGACAGTGAAACAAATATATAAGAATAATTCAGACAGGTTTGCTGCTTTCCACTTACACTACTGGAATAGGGTGTACACAGCAGGCAGTGCAGGATCAAGGGGTCTTACAGCTTTCTTTCCGCTTTTCTTCATGTTCCTATATCCTGCTCCACCTAAAACCCGCTACCAGGATCACCAACTCAGAACCCTTGCGTCCTGGAACCTTGGTGATCCGGTACAAATCACAACTTTCAACAAAAGCATACTAAGACAACAGAAGGATCAAGATATTGCTACCCTGACTAACCTGATTTCTAATCAAATCTTCACCTGAGAAACCACTCCTTTCCCCTGCCCTCCCACGACCAATAATCTCCCTTTAAGGACTCTTTAACCTGTTGTTTCATTGAGCACATCTACGTGAAACACTGTTGTCCTCACCAGCCAGATCATGCTCTTTTCTCGCTGCTACCATTAGGCCTCAGGACTCGCACCGCCAGCTTCAAGAACAGTTACTATGCCTCAACTATCAGGCTCTTGACCGGAGGATAACTACACTCATCTATTGAGACGTTCCCACGACCAATGATCTCCCTTTAAGGACTCTTTATCTGGTTATTTCATGCTCCCTTTATTTATTGCTATTTATTTGCATTTGCTTTTTCTCAGTTTGTTGTCTTCTATGCTCTACTTGGTCTTTCATTACAGTTATTGTTCTATAGGTTTGCTGAGTATGCCCGCAAGAAAAGAATCTCAGGGTTGTGCTTGGGACAAATATGTACTCCAATAGTAAATTTTACTTCGAACAAGTACATGGGTTCAATGCTAAAATCAGATAAAATTCCTGGCCCCAGCCATTCCATCTCCTATCAACTCCTTTTACTTTTCTTAGGCTCCACATCCCAAAAAAACATCGATCTCAGTTTCAAAGACAAACACCATCTTTGTCGCAACACAAGTCAAGAGTCTTTGGCTCGTAGGAAACTTACTGAACAATGACTGCATAACCAATAAGGTGGGTGGGGAAGAGAAAAATACGTGGCACTGACTCTGAAAAAAATAAAGTATGGAGAATGCTGGTTAATTAATAGATTACCATTCACTAGGACACCAAGGGGAAGTTCCCCACCCTTTAAAATAGCATGAGATCTTCGACATTTGTGTGCACACAGAGCTTCAGTTTAATATTACCATCATTATCAACAAGCCTTCGCATGCACCCGTCAACAGGAGGCTGTAATGTTCAAAGACGTGCACTGTGTACAGACAGTTCTAATGCAGCCCTTGGGACAGATTAGTGGCATAAAGTGACAGGCAAGGGGGAGAGAAAATAATCAACTGAAATGAACTGGAATGAAAGGATTACAAGAAATCCTCTTGTAAACCTAGCCTAGAGCCACCAATCTGAACACCAGTTTCCAGATCTCCACAACAGGGAAAACTAAAACCAAGTTTTCAAGTGCTGGGGATTATATGCAACATAACAGAAAATCCTGGAAACACTCGGTAGGTCAAAGAGCATCTGTAGAAAGAGAAACAGTTCACATTTCAGATCGAAGACTATTTATCTTTCCACATATGTTGACCAACATGTTGAATGTTTCCAATGTCCCCAACTCACACTCAACAATTGCCCCTCGAAAACACCCAGAAGCTTTACAATTTCCAGTCTCAACTAAGTTCAGAGGTTGCCCCTGCTCATTCCCTTCAGCCCCTCCGTCCACCTCCCTCAGCCTCTCCAACAGTCCAGGCTGTCAGCTCCCACATCCTCTCAGCGACCCGGGGACCTCCCTGTCCGCCGATCCCCTGGCTCTCACCCTCCCCATCAGGCCTATGGTACGGCAGCCTCCCACCACAGCAAATGAGCTGTCACCAAGCTCAGTGCAGCCACCTCCTCCCCTTGCATTGTCCAGCCAGGCCCGCTAAAGGAGAATAGACTCACCGAACACAGAGCCGAAGACCGAACGACTCCACTCCGTTACACAGGCCACCGGGCGCTCGGCGCCATCTTCACTCGCCAATCGGCGACGTGTACATCCTGACGTCATGCGCACTCGACGTCATGGCGTACTACGGGGCGAAAAAAATCCGCAAACCAATTTTTCTAAAAAGGTATTTATTTTTTTCTCAACCTATCTTTAAATGTAAGTACTTCGTGATTTGTTGACATTAGTTCGGTAATTTATAAATATAATATTTTAAAAGTTAAAGCCGGTGATCGAAAGCTTCGTATTTTTTGTAACGGAAATAGCCGGATGAAGCCGAAGTCGTAAAGGGCAACTTCATCGATTGTGGAACGTCTAAATGTCTTCATTATAACCTTCCAAGTTTCTCCTCTAAATATTTACTTAGTTTGCTTTTGTAAAACACTGTTCAGTTTCCTTGCACTTGTCTTTCAGACTATTTGCATATCAAAAAGCCAACCAATGTGTTACAAAAATTCCCTTTGTGTTCGGCTTTGTTTCGGTGCCATTTCAAAGTTCAAAGTTAGAAGTGATTTTATTATTGAACTACATGTTTGTCATCACATACAACCCTGAGATTCGTTTTCTTGTGGGCAGACTCAGCAAATCCAATAGTCACAATAGAACCAATGATAGACTGCACCCAACGGGGCAGACAACCAGCCTGTAAAAGGCAACAAACTGCAAATACAAAAAAATACCAATAATAAAAAATAAGTAGGCGATAAATATAGAGAACATGAGGTGGAGTCCTTGAAAGTGAGTTCATAGGTTGCAGGAACAGGTTGTCTTAAATCGGTACAGGTCAATGGTTTAATTTAATATCAGAGAATGTATACAACCTGAAATTCTTACTCTTCACAGACATCCACGAAACAGAAGGGAAAAAATGAAAAAAGAATAATGGAAAATGTTAGAACCCCAAAGACCACCTCACCCTCACACACACAAGCTCCAGCAAAATCATCAAAACCTCTCCCCCTTGCTCCAGCAAAAGCATCACCCCCACCCACCCACCCACCATGTAAGCAGTAGCAAAGCCCCCGGAGACCATGATCTACAGTCCAGTCATTTGACATCTCAAGCAGGTTCATTCTCATTCTCACTGTCTCTCTCTCTCTCTCGCTCTCTCTCCCCCTCCCCCTCTCCCTCCCTCCCTCTCTATCTCTCCCCTCTCTCTCCCCTCCCTCCCTCTCTCCCTCCCCCTCCCCCTCTCCTCTCTCCCTCCCCCTCTCTCTCACCCTACCCTCCCTTCCCCCTCTTCCTCCCTCCCTCTCCCTCTCTCCCTCTCTCTCCCTCCCCCTCTCTCTCCCCCTCCCTCCCTCTCTCTCTCTCCCCCTCCCCCTCTCCCTCCCCCCTCTCCCCTCCCCTCCCCCTTTCCCTCTCCCTACCATTCCCCTCCCCCTCTCCCTACCCTCCCCCTCCCTCTCTCTCCCTCTCTCTCTCTGTCTCTCTCTCGTGAACTACTGTATTTCTCTTTGGTGTGAAGATGATAGATAATTGGATTATTATTGTCACATGTAGCAATTTTTTGTCGGCGCCATGCATTGGAATACATAGTAATAAAAACCATAAATTGCAATAAGTATATATAAATTAAATTAAATAAGTAATGCAGAAAGAGAGGAAAATTACTGAGGTAGTGTTCGTGGGTTCAATGTCCATTCAGAAATCTGATGGTGGAGGGGAAGGAGCTGTTCCTGAATCACTGAGTGTGGGTCTTCAGGCTCCTGTACCTCCTACTTGATGGTAGCAATGAGCAGAGGGTTGATGGGGGTCCTTAATGATAGATGCCGCCTTTTTGAGACATTGCCTCTTGAACGTATCCTGGAAGCTTGTGAGGCTAGTGTCCATGATGGAGCTGGCCGAGATTTTTTTAACTTTCTGCAGCATTTTCCAATTCTTTGCAGTAGCACCTCCATACCAGAGTGTGATGTGACCAGTTAAAGTGCTCTCCACAGTACATCTGTAAAAATTTGCGAGTGTCTTTGGTGATATACTGTACCAATTCTCCTCAAACTCCTTATGAAATATAGCTGCTGTTGTGACTTCTTTGTAATTGCATCAATATGTTGGGCCCAGGACAGATCCTCCGAGATGTTGGCACCCAGAAACTTGAAACTGCTCACCCTTTCCACTGCTGATCCCTCGACGAGGACTAGTGTGTGTTCCCCCGACTTCCCCTCCTGAAGTCCTCAAACAATTCCTTAGTCTTACTGATATTGAGTGCAAGGTTGTTTCTACAACACCACTCAACAAGGTGAACGATCTTGCTCCTGTATGCCGGCTTGTTACCTTCTGAAATTCTGCCAACAATAGTTGAGTTGTTGGCAAATTTATATATGCCATACGTGCTGTGTCGAGCCACACAATGGTGGGAGTAGAGCAGTGGGCTATGTACGCATCTTCAAGGTGCACCAGTGTTGATTGTCAGCAAGGACGAGATATCAAAGGTTCAAAGCTTTATTGTAACGTCAGAGAATGCATACAGTATACAGCCTGAAATTCTTACTCTTCACAGGCGTCACAGACACAAACATAGAATGAATGATAGAAACATCAAAGCCCCAAAGCGCCCCACCCCTCACAAGAGCACCAACAAAAGCACTGCCCCCCTACCCACTGTGCGAGCAACAGCAAAAGCCTCCCCCCGCAAAAGAGACCTTGATCTAGAATCCATCAAAAGCTACAGTCCACAACCCAGCACTTTGGCATCTCAGACAGGCTTTGTCTCCCCAGCGAGGGAGAGAGAACTCACTCCTGCCACAGTGAGAGCGGAGACCAGCAACTTGCTGTTCTGATGTCACAATCTTCTGAGTCGCTTCTACAAGCTCCCCGTCTCGAGGACCGACATGCTCTCACCCTCCATCAAAAGAGAGAGAGAGGTACCGCTCGAGTACAGGGGCTGACCTTCTTCCAACAGCAGCCTGACACCGGTACTGCTGTTGTCCAGATGACCCATGGCCAACTGGAGAGCCAGTGAGGTGGCATCCACTCTGGACCTGCTGTGACCATGGGCAAATTTCAGCAGGTCCGGGTCCTTGCTTCGGCAGGAGATGATTCTAGCCACGACCAACCTCTCAAAGCACTTCACCACAGTAGGCGTGAGTGACTGGGTGACAGTTATCGAGGCAGCTCACCCTGCCCCTCTTGGGCACTGGCATGGCAGCCATGCTTCTGAAGCAGGTGGGAACCACCGAAAGCAGGGGGAGATTGAAGGTGTCCTTGAACGCTCCCGTCAGTTTGCTGGCACCGATTTTCAGAGCCCTAACAGATACACCATCGTGGCCTGAAGCACATCGGCTCTGACAGGCTTCCTACAAAGCAAAACCTAATATCGTGAACGGCTGTGGCTCTTCACTCCCGGCTGGGCTCAACGGCTTTTATCCATGTTCTGGAAGGGAGAATAAACCTACACCTGTGCAAATCCCTGCAGGACCTGGTGACCCTGTCATCACTGGCTCGGAGGCCGACATCAGAACATCTTTCAATCGCTGCCGATCGTTCTCCATGGGGAGCGATCACTGGCCGCCTCCGTGTTCACCCTTGATGCTTCGATCTTCCTCGCCGCTTCAGGATGGAGTCATTCCTCGTCTCTGGTCTTGTCCACGAGTCAGCTTGTCGACACCCTCACCCACCTCGCCCCTGCTGCCTCTGATCTCCACAAGGCAGCTCTCCAGACACAGCACAGCGCTGGATCCTTCGAACGAGTTCCAAACTGTACGCCGCAGGCTCCAACAGTTACCGTGTCACAAACAAGACAAAAAGAACAAGCAGAAGGCGTAGAAAAAGTGTAAGAATTGGAGAAATTGGCTACCTGGAAGATGTCGCCCGAGGAACTGTTTGCTGGCGCCACCTTGACCGGAAGATTGTTGCTATCAAGGTGCAGTGCAGGTAGACAATAAGGTGCGAGGGCATAACAAGGTAAATTGAGAGGTCAAGAGTCCATCCCATCATACAAGAGGTCAACAGCCTGAAGGTGTGCGCTTGCGGGCTTTTGTATCCTCTGCCCGTCGGGAGGGGGGAGAAGAGGGAATGCCCAGGGTGAGAGTGGTCTTTGATTCTGTCCGGCTAGTTTTCCAAGCGGCATGGAATGCAGACAGAGTTTATGGAGAGGTGGCTGACTTTGCGATGTGCAGAGCTATGTCTACAACACTCTGATCATGGGCAGAGCAGTTGCCATACCAAGCTATGATGCATCCAGAAAGGACGCTTTCTGTCATAGTCACACTTTATTGATCCCGGGGCAAATTGGTTTTCGTTACAGTTGCACCATAAATAATAAATAGTAATAGTCATGGAAATAATAAATAGTAATAGAATAGTAATAGAAAATAGTAATAAATAGTTGCATAGTAATATGTAAATTATGCCAGTAAATTATGAAATAAGTCCAGGACCAGCCTATCGGCTCAGGGTGTCTGACCCTCCAGGGGAGGAGTTGTAAAGTTTGATGGCCACAGGCAGGAGTGACTTCCTATGACGCTCTGTGTTGCATCTCGGTGGAATGAGTCTCTGGCTAAATGTACTCCTGTGCCCACCCAGTACATTAGGTAGTGGATGGGAGACATTGACCAAGATGGCATGCAACTTAGACAGCATCCTCTTTTCAGACACCACCGTGAGAGAGTCCAGTTCCATCCCCACAACATCACTGGCCTTACAAACGAGTTTGTTGATTCTGTTGGTGTCTGCCACCCTCAGCCTGCTGCCCCAGCACACAACAACAAACATGATCGCACTGGCCACCACAGACTCGTAGAACATCCTCAGCATCGTCCGACAGATGTTAAAGGACCTCAGTCTCCTCAGGAAGTAGAGACGGCTCTGACCCTTCTTGTAGACAGCCTCAGTGTTCTTTGACCAGTCCAGTTTATTGTCAATTCGTATCCCCAGGTATTTGTAATCCTCCACCATGTCCATACTGACACACTTTCTATGTCATATCTATGAAAATTGGTGAGGATCAATGGGGACATGCCGAATTTCCTTAGCCTTCTGAGGAAGAAGATGCACTGTGTGCTTTCTTGGCCATGACATGTATATAGTCAGTCCAGAACAAGCTACTGGTGATGCTTACACCTAGAAACTTAAAGATCTCAACTGTCTCCGTCTCAGCGCCATTGATGCAAACAGGGATGTGTGCTCCACCCCATTGAAGTCAACAGCATGCTGTTCTGTTTTGCTGACATTGGAGGGGTGGGGAAGGTCTTTGTCATGTCACCGGGTCACTAGGTTCTCGATCTCCTTCCTGTTCTACTTGTCGTTAGTCAATCTGGGTGAGAGATTTGATTGTGTACAAGACATGGCAGTTTTAGATAAAGTCAACAAAGAAAGACAGCTTCTATTAGCCGACAGTAATGGTCTAGAGATCATAAATTGAAGATCTTAGGCAAGATATGCAGCAGGAATGCGAAAAAAACATAGTTCTGCAACAAGTGGTGATTTGTGATGGTGATGAGGAGGTGCACAGGGGTGAGATGGATAGACTGGTTGGTGTTGGAACAACAACCCTGGACCCAACTTCAGTAAGACTGAGGAGTTGATTGTGGTCTTTAGGTCGGATAAGGCAGAAGAACACACACCAGTCTTCACTAAGGGGTCTGCAGTGGAAAGGGTGAAGTTCTGAGGTATTGATGCAATCACAATGAAGGCATGCCGGTGACTGCACTTCACTGGGGGTCTGAGGAGATTTGGTGTGTCTCTGGCAAATTTCTACAGATGCATCGTGGAGAGGCCTCTGACCGGTTGCATCAGCGTCTGGTGCGGCGGCTCCGAGGCGCAGGATGGGGAAAAGCCATGGCAACTCCATTATGAGCCCTAGCCTCCTCGCCATCGAGGACGTCGTCAAAAGGCAGTGCCTGAAGAAAGCAGCGTTCATCACTAAAGACCCTCACCATCCAGGAGGTGCCCTCTTTTCATTACTGCCATCAGGGAGGCGGTGAAGGAGCCTGAGGATGCACACTCAATGATTTAGGAACAGCTTCTTCGCCTCTGCCATCGGACTTCTGAACAGTCCATGATCTCTTCCTCGCTGCTGTGCTCTCTTCAAGCACTACCTTTTTTAATATTTCTTTTTAAATTATAGTAATATCTTGTGTCTTGAACGGTACTGCAAAACAACAAATTTCACAGTGATGGCGAACCTTAACAAAAAAGGTAGTATAAGACCATAAGAAATAGGAGCAGAATTAGTCCATTCGGCCCATTACCACCACTCCATCGTGGCTGATTTATTATCTCGCTCAACCCCTCCCGTAATGACCCAGAACCTGTTGCCTACAGGGATGCGGGGAGTGCGGATAGTCAATGAAATGGAAGATGGATATGCATTTGTGGGAAATAAGCTCACAAGGCTTTGGGAATAGAATGAGAGGAGATCTTATAGAAACGTATAAAGTTATGTCAGGGATGGATAAGATCGAGGCAGGAAAGTTGTTTCCTCTGGTCAGTGAGACTAGAACCCCAAGATTCCAGGGACCAGGTTTAGGATGGAGATGAGGAGGAACTGCTTTTCCCCAGAGAGTGGTGAATCTGTGGAATTCTCTGCCCAATGAAGCTGTGGAAGCTACCTAAGTAAATATATTTAAGACAAGATTGGATAGATTTTTGCATAAGGGTTAGGGGGAAAAGGCAGACAGGTGGAGATGAGTCCTTGGCTAGATCAGTCATGATCTTATTGAATGGTGGAGCAGGCTTGACAGGCCAGATGGCTGACTCCTGCTCCTATTTCTTATGTCTCATGTTCTTAGATTAGGGAAAGGGAGGGACTGGATTGACCTGCAGAGAATTGACTTGGTTAGTTCAATGCTTTCCCCTGTGACATAATGGTTAAGTGATGCTTTGCTGAAAGTGGTTACTATGGGAGTCAATTGGAGAAATATAAAAGAACGTGGGAGGAGGGACTGTGGCAGAGAGCAGTGGTCAAAGTCAGCAGCCGTGTTGCCTCCAACTGGCCTATGATTAACCTTCCAAGAAAATGCTGGTGTACAGGGCGCAGTTTAGCAATAATGGTGTCAGCTGACTTCAGGGCAACTAGTTCTGTGAAGAATGTCCCAGACACTGAGCCTGGTGCATTGACCAGCTCTCCCATTTGATTTGGATCAGGTGGTCCATGTCGTCAGCTCTTCACGCTTCATCCCACTACCAGCTTGATTTGAGAGAAGTTCCCAGTTCACTGTCACAAAGAACTGGAAAACGAACCAAAGTCCAAAGGAATCAAGAGATTCAGACCAGTGTCGATTAAGGAGCCCGAGCAAACCTTATACTGTGGGGGTGGAATCTGACTGTGGTCACACATACATGTCAGCTGGTTACTAATGCAGCCATAAACTTCTAGCAAGTTATTGTATTATCCTCAGTTACGAAGGGAAACTAAATGGAAAAACAAAATCTGCAGAGGCTGGAATTCTGAAGTGAAAATTCAGTGGCTCAGGCAGCATCAGTGGAGAGAGAAATGGAGTTAATCTTTCAGATCATTGGACCTTTATCAAGAAAAGTCCAATTAGGAAAAAATTAGACTCTCAGAAGACAGAAGTTTTCCCATGTTCAGTGTTTCTTCCTCTACATAGGCTGCCTGGCTTGCTGTTATTTTGTATTATTGAGTGGTAAGCAGTTCTACCATGAGCGATGGTGGAATTTCAGTCAACTGATACAAATTTCTGGCCAAATGCGTTGTGAATTTTTCACCCATTCTTCTCTCTTTCTCCTCACAGATGTTCTCACTCCTGGAAGTTCTCGAACAGCACCACCCCCCACCCTCAAAAATAACCATATAACAATTACAGCACAGAAACAGGCCATCTCAGCCCTTCTAGACCATGCTGAACTCTTACTCTCATCTAGTCCCACCGACCTGCAATCAGCCCATAACCCTCCATTCCTTTCCTGTCCATATAGTTGTCCAACTTAACTTTGAATGACAACATCGAACCTGCCTCAACCACTTCTGCTGGAAGCTCGTTCCACACAGCCACCACTCTCTGAGTAAAGAAGTTCCCCCTCATGTTACCCCTAAACTTTTGCCCTTTAACTCTTAACTCATTCCTCTTGTTTGAATCTCCCCCACTCTCAATGGAAAAAGCCTATCCACGTGAACGCTATCTATCCCCCTCATAATTTTAAATAACTCCATCAAGTCCCCCCTCAACCTTCTACGTTCCAGAGAATAAAGACCCAACTTGTTCAACCAATAAAGATTCTCATTTGCAAAGGTCTAAACCACTGAGGTAAACTGACTTCCTGCCTCCTCAAAACCTTCCCAACAACTCTAAAACAGAAGGTATTCTCTGTTCTGGGCGAGTCTGAAACACCATCCTGAACAAAATATCCCATCTGCACTCTGACTGTTAAACCTCAATACTGGCACATCATGACTGTACTTTGGCTCCCTGACACATTCACCCCTCCTCAGATGTGAGAAAAGGTAAACTTGAGAGTGAATTTCTTCGCTGCAGTTTTTAGAACATTAGCCAAAATCAACCTGCTTCCAATATCTTTGAATTTTAGTTGGAACCAGGCCTTTTTGAGTCCTTGTTTGTCAGGAGGGGCAACAAGGCGGAACCAGATGGTTTCTGTGGGATGGGCGTTCGATGGGACCGGTCACCGATTCTCACTGATGCACCACAGGAAGCTTCCTCTCTGGATGCCAGGTGTGTGGTGACTGCTCTACGCGCGACCACGAGGAACCGCAGAGTCGTGGACTGGGCTCAGCGCGTCACAGAAACAGCCTCCCCACTATGCACTGTCTATTCTCCTTGCTGTAAAGCAGCCGGCCACACACAAAGACCCCCACACACCCCGGACAATCTCTCTCCTCCACTCTCCCATCAGGCAGAAGATGCAAAAAAGCCTTAAAGCACACACCACTAAGCTCAAAGATGGCTTCCCTCCCACTGTTATCAGATGCTCAAATGGACCTCTCATCCATTAGGATAGATCCTTGACTTTACACTCTGCCTCGTTATGATCTTGCACTTTACCATTTACCTGCACTGCACTCTTTTGGTAGCTGTTACACTTTATTCTGCGTTCCTATTGTTTAACCTCAATGCGCTGCGCAATGGTTTGATCTGTGTAAACAGTTTGCAGACAAGCTTTTCACTGTATCCTGGTACACCTGACAATAATAAACCGATAAATTTGCCTGTCCCCTAAAACCCTCACTAATTTTTATAGATGCACTGTAGAAAGCGTTCTTCCAGGGTGCATCACAACCTGGTATGGAAGTTCTCCTGTCCAAGACCAGAAGAAGCTGCAGAAGATCGTGAACACGGCCCAGCACGTCACACAAACCAATCTTCCATCCTTGGACTCACTTTACACCGCACGCTGTCGGAGCAGTGCTGCCAGGATAATCAAGGACACGACCCACCCAGCCAACACACTTTTCGTCCCTCTTCCCTCCGGGAGAAGGCTCAGGAGCTTGAAGACTCGTACGGCCAGATTTGGGAACAGCTTCTTTCCAACTGTGATAAGACAGCTGAACGGATCTGGGCCGTACCCTCTAAATATCCGGACCTGCATGTCAGTTTTTTTGTACTACCTCACTTTCCATTTTGCTATTTTTCTATTTATGATTTATAATTTAAATTTTTAATATTTACTATCGACTTGTAATCCAGGGAGCGGGAAGTGTAGAATCAAATATCGCTGTGATGATTGTACGTTCTAGTATCAATTGTTTGGTGACAATAAAGTATAAAGTAAAGTACTAAAACCAATTTTAAAAAAAACCAAGTGTTCCTTCCACAAACAAGAGAAGATCTGCAGAGGCTGGAAACCCTGAAGGGTCTCGGCCCGAAACGTCATCTGTACGCTTTTCCATAGATGCTGCCTGGCCCGCTGAGTTCCTTGTGTGTGTGACAGTAGGTGTCCCTTCCAATGAGCTCAGTCCTTGGGAAACTCTCTTCCATTCTTGGCCTGCAGTGGGGTGGGGACAGGCGGATGGAGGGATAGGTTCACACAAGCCTTGAAAAAATGCAGTGTTTCCCCGCTGACCCCTGTGAGACTGCGGAAGCGAAGGAGGGGGATTTGGATTGAGAGCCGCAAATCCAAGTGCCAGGAACACAGAGAAGTCTTGCGTCAATGACAGGTGTACACCACCTCCTAAACTATCCACCCAGCCTTCCCATCAGTATGCCAGAGTCAGGGGCTCCCCCATTGCCCTCATTAGTCAATTTAGAACCGGAGTGGAGGCAAGTCATCCTCAGCCCCGCAAAGGTTTGCCTCGGAGGGGAGAGGCTGCACGGCAGCAGCCTGCCAAATCTTCTCTATCTGTTCGTGCAAAACCTACAACTGCTACCGGCTAGAGGAACAAAGTGCAGAGGGACATCCTGGCAAGGTTAAAATCGACGATGAATCCTGCTGGCTGTAACGTGGCCGGTGGTACGATTCCAGCACCACTTGCATTCGGTTTTGCTCATCTTAGCATCGGCGGGTCCGGAGTTCGAGGCCTAGTGTTCGGTGCTCAGCGGGCCCCGGGGTCAGTGCCGAGGATCGAGGCCCCGGGGATCGGTCGCTAGTCCACAAGTTGAGGCCCTGATGACCAGAGCCTCGAGTCTGTGAACCTTTGCGAGTCATCTCGGGAAGTCAAGGTCTGACGTCTGCAAGCCCGAGGCCGGCTCTGCTGGCGGCTGCAGGCTGAAGGCGGCCTGTCCTGAGGGGGGTGGGGGTGTGCGTTGGATGGGGGCTCATGTTGCTGTTGTTGTTTTGTTGCTTGTGTTCTGTGTTGACACACTTCACTGTACGCTTCCGTGTCCATATGACAGGTAAGCTTGAACCTTGACTGTTCCGTTCGTAGCTCCCTGCTCCACTCCGCCATCTCCGCCAACCACTCCTCCTCTACCAGTGCATCCGGAGGAGAAACAACACCTACGCCTTTACCTCATCCCTTGCCACCGTCCAGGGGCACAAACGGGTGAAACTGTGTGACCTTCCTGCCCGTGTTGCCCTGCCATGCATAGAGCTCGGGAGCCATGCTTTCTCCCACGTCTGGCCGCATTACAGCCAACAGGATTCATTGTCGATTTTAACCTTGTCAGTCGACTCATTTCTATCAAATCTGGCCAGCTCTGCTGCCAGGTTATCTGTTTGTCCACAGTAACTCAGTTTTCCTCACTGTCTGATCTGACGAGCATTCCCTTCTAACTCGTTTTGGCTTCAGCAAAAGCCCAGTCCTGCGTTTCACTGTTACCTTTTAATGTTCTATTGGTCTTTCTTTCTCCTAAGTGCTCTCATTCATCCATTAACCAGACGGCTTGGTAAGCAGCTTATCACCATGGCAACCTGGGCCTCGCTCTACCAGAGGTATTCCCTTTGTCGTATCCGTACCACCCTCTCTGAATTTAAAACTTGACTTTTCACTTTGCCAGTCCCGGTGAAGGATCTACAACCCAAGTGTTAGCTGTTCCTTTCTCCGCAGATGCTGTCTGACCCGCTGAGTGTTCTCTGCTTTCATTTGAGATATTGATTCAAAACGGACAAAATAGTCCAGCAAAAGGCGGAGAAAGTGCGGAGGCGTGAAGATGGGGAACCGTATGAAAGACAGAGTCAGACTGATTTACTGGTAGCAGTCAGACAAAGAGGAACTGATATGAATCAAGGAAGTGATCAGTAGAGAATGAATCATCTAATGGTGAATAATTGGGCCATTGGTTAATCAGGACAGACAGTTATTTGGAACAACTCTTAAAGAACAAAAACTAATTGAGAAAATTGCCTGGATTCTCTTTGTTTATTTGAGACACTCTGTCACTTAATTGGGACAGGAAACCGTTGCAGAGCAGTTTCTAACTAGTGTCAGTGGCATGCAGTTAGATGCCCCAACATGCTTACAGCAAGGGGAGGAGGAGGGGGAGGGAACGTCGACTCAGGCCATGAGAGGCTTGTGTTGGGCATTTCCATGCCTTACAAGGCACAGATTGGAAGTCTGTGTGGGGCGCCTCTCCTCGCACAGACACTAGAGCAATGTATGATTAAGTGCCTTGCTCAAGGGCACAAACACGCTGCCACAGCTGAGGCTCAAACCAACGACCTTCAGATCACTAGACCAACGCCTTAACCACTTGGCCACGTGCCCAACACTACCATGCTTACAGCAAACAGCTTTTAAATAGCATCACTTGCAAAAAACACAGCGAATTTTGGTCACTGGCGAGAAATAAGCAGTAAGATCATTCGGGTCTGTTTTGCTGGCTTGGAGATGTCAGAAACAGCCAAGAGTAAAAAGGAAACAATTTCATTATTTCAGGTAGGAACTCGGAAGAATTTGAAGGCATCAATCTTGAATGTTGCAATAAAAATGAAAATTTAGAGGATACAGTCATCGAAAGCATTGTATGAGGGCAATCCAGGTGTCTCTGCTGATTTTGTTAATTTACAGTCAAAAGAATGTGATGCAGGTGAATTCCTCCATTGATAATTATTAGGAAATAATACACAGTTTTATAATACTGCAGAAGTATTGGTAGTGTTCTCATTTGTTCTGGAGTTCGTTTAAATACATTATTTGTTACTCAGTTTGTCTTTTTTATATACCTGTTTAACTATTTCCATGAAACTTCTGCTAATTGTGGCAGATTGTACTGGCCCCGACGTGTCCTGGTTAACCAGAATCTGCTGTATTGAACAGATCTATACAGTACCTTTAAGAGCTATCTGAACCATCTTGTTGTGTATTTAATATTTCAGTAATATTTGAGTGATCTTGTGTGTATATACATATATTATATACCGTTCGAGCAAACGTGTTCATTTAAATAATTAATTACCGGTTATCTGTATAAATACGTTAATTGCCTACGTCATCACGCTACCTACATGATACATGTGCACCTCGTTTAAAGTAAAGGCGAAGCCAGACCCACATTTCGGACACCCCCTCATCTTCATTTCAATTAATTTAATGTTTTGAAGTTACGAAACATAACACATACTGTAGGTTATGACTTCTGATATATTGTTGAGTCAGCCACTGCTGCTACCTGAGTTGTATTCTCCAAAGAGAAGGAGATACATGTTAAGGAATTTTAGCATTTGGTACCTGCTATACCATTCAATAAGAACACAGCTTACCTGTTCTTAATTATGCCCTGTGAGACGCTCCTAGAAACCAATCTGGTGAATGCTGTTACATTCCCTGTGTCTCAAATACACACGTCCCTAGACCTGTGTTCAGCAGTCTAGATCAGTTCCACCAGGACTCTGTGTAAATCCTGTAAAACCCTTGTATGATCTTCCAGTAAAGGGCAAAATACTGTACTATTTTCCTTCTTAATAGCTAGGCATAGCTGCATGCTGAATTTCAGTGATTTATGTATGAAGGCACTCCAGTCACTCTGAACACCAGCATGTTTCAAACTCTCATCATTTCAAATATACTTTGTTTTTCTGTGTTTTTGTTTGGACTGGAGTGGTTGACATAATTTTTTTTTAGATTGTGAGAACACTCAGTCCTCTTTTATTGTCATTTAGAAATGCATACATGCATTAAGAAATGATACAATATTTCTCCGGAGTGATATCACAGAAAACAGGACAGACCAAAGACTAACACTGACAGAACCACATAATTATAACACATAGTTACAGCAGTGCAAAGCAATACCATAATTTGATAAAGAACAGGCCATGGGCACGGTAAAAAAAAGTTTCAAAGTCCCGAGTCGATCGACTCCCGAGTCCCCGATAGCAGGTGGCAAAAGGGAGAAACTCTCTGCCATAAACCTCCAGGCACCATCAACTTGCCGATACTTTGGAAGCAGCCGACCACAGCCGACACTGAGTCCATCCGTCCGAAAACTTCGAGCCTCCGACCAGCCTTTCCGATACAGCCACCTGAGTGCCATCCTCTGCCGAGCGCCTTCGACCTCTCCCCAGCCGCTGAAACAAGCAAAGCCGAGGATTTCGGGGCCTTCTGCTCCAGAGATTCCGGTTACCACACAGTAGCAGCGGCAGCGAAGCGGGCATTTCAGAAGTTTTCCAGATGTTCCTCCGTACTCTCACGTCTGTCTCCAACAAATCAGGATTGTGCACGGTCCCCTACTTGACAGATTACAGATATTCATCACGGAAGTGGCCACGCGCGCTGCCGTCGTGCCGCCATCTTCTCCCCCCTCCTGGGAGGATAATTGGTTACATTCCATCTATAATGTCCCTTCTCATTTATTTCACCTGATTATATCTTTACAAAACTTCTCCACATGCTCCTCGTTACTCACTGCCACCCAGCTCCCACCGGCAGCAAACCTGGAAACATTGCATTTCACTCTGCCGTCTGATCATCGATATAGGTCGTGAACAGCTGGGAAATGGGTTCTAATCGTAGTGGCACTCCACAAGTCACAGCCTCCCAAACACAAAAATATCAGGTTTATTAGAGGCTGGTGAATCTGTGGAATTCATTGCCACAGTCGGCTGTGGAGGCCAAGTCATTTGGCATATTTAAAGCGGAGGTTGATAAATTCTTGATTTATAAAGGTGTCAAAGGTTAAGGGGAGAAGGCAGGAGAATGGAGGTTAGGGGGTTATTAAATCAGCCAAGATGCAGTAGCAGAGCAGACTTGAAGGCCTAATGACTTATGGTCAGCCAAGCAGGAATCCATTCCTTACACTTCCCCTAATCCCAAGTGTACAATTTTAAAAAGATGAATGATTGTAGAATACTGAAATTTCAATACACCACTTGTCCAATCCAATCTGCCTGTTACAGCCTCAAAAATTCTAACAGATCTGTCAAATGTGACTTCCCTTTTACAAAACGGAAAAGTTTTGTAAAATTTTACTTTTTGAATCATTTGTTGAAAATCATATTATTTTCTGAATGCTCTGTTGCCAGATTCTGCATTTTCCTTACTGTTCATATGAAGCTAACTGGACTGTCATTTCCCTGCTTTCTTTCCAAAATAGTGGAGTAACATCTGCTTCTTTCAGGTCTGTGGGAACCATTTTAGAATCGGTGCATTCATTATCTCCATAGCATTCTCTTTCAAAACCATGGGATATAGGTCTAAGCACCCTTGGATTTTTTTGTTAGCTTTTAGTCCCATTAACCTGTCCAATGGTGTTTCTTCAATTAATGCTAATATCCTTCAGCTCTTCATTAACTCTAGGCCTGTCACCACGATTGCCTGTAGTTGTCCACTATTCCCTTCCACAAAAACAAACACAACATTTTTAATTTACCTGCCTTATCCCCCATCATATATTCTCCTGCATCATATCTGTAAAAGACTCAGTTTAATATTTGTTGGGTTTGACCGGAAGCACCACCTGCTTAAAGTCTTTCTCAACAGACACGGTAAGATAGAAGCAGAAAGTGATCGAGATAGAGACTGACAAATAGAACAAGAAACAGAATTACAGGGAAGATATTAGCAGAGAGAGTCACACAGGGATTAGCAAATAAAAATGGAATGTGAGAGGTCGTAAACACAAGAGATTCTGAAGAATGGCTCCTTTTTCCTTGTGATGCTGAAATGTGGGAGGAATACTGGGGCCTTACTACAGTTCTTCTGGACTCCAGCTGAGGGCACCAGAGTCACAATAACCTTCAACATACAGGGGATTCCAGTTAACTGGGACACTTTGAGCCCAGTACATTTTGTCCCAATTAAGTGCCTGCCTCAATTTGCCAAAGTTTCATGGAAATAGTTAACAAGTTACAAAAAAGGCAAAGTACCACGAGTAACAAATTATACACCTAAATGAAATACAGAATAGTTTAGAACGCTACCAATACCACTACAGTATTAAAAAAACTGTGTAGTAGTTCCCCACAGTTATCAATGGAGCAATTCATCCAGTGTATGCTGCCGTGTTCTTTTGATTAAGTGAGTGAACAAAATCAGCACAGACTCGTTACACAGATAATGGACCTGCCTTCATACAATGTTATTGATGATTGCATCCTCCAAATCTTAATTTTCATCCTAACATTCAATATGATTGTCAATAATATCAAATCCTTTGTAGTCCCTAACTTGTTGAAGTAGTGAAATCATTCCAATTTCACCCCCAGCCGTTACTGGCATCTCTAAGCCTGAATGCTTGAAACCGTAATGAACAAAACGATTTTAAATTATCTTACTGCTTCTTTCTCCCAAACTATCAGTGACTAAAATGACTTTTTGGAACACAAATACACACCGCTGATGCTACTTCAAAAGTGTTTGCTCTAAGCATGACGTAGTGTCTAATGGCCACATAAGTGCATGCGACTGGCATTAGTTTGAAACTGTTGGGAAACAGTCTCCATAAGACCATCAGATACTGTATAGGAGCAGATTTAGGCCATTTGGCTATGGAGTGTGCTCCACCATTTCATCATGGCTGATCTTTCATTCCTCTCAGCCCCAGTCTCCTGCCTTCTCTCTGTATCCCTTTAAGCCCTGATTAATCAAGAATCTATCAACCTCTGCCTTAAATGTCCGTAGTAAGGACTTGGCCTCCACAGCTGCCCGTGGCAACAGATTCCACAGAATCCCCACCCTCTGGCTAAAACCAATTCCTCCTGTCCCAATTTAAGTGGCATGATGCCCCAAATAAACGAAGGGAATCACATCTGTTTTCTCGATTAGATTTTGTTCTTTAGGAGTTGTCCCAGATAAGCAGCTGCCCTGATAAACCAATGACCCATTAACTGGAATCTACCCTACCTCAAATGTCGGGCCAAACACTCCTACAACTAACTGCTAGGGGTTTTCCAGGCTTCTGTGAGTACCTCGATCACTGAGCTTCTGGCTCCTCTACCACAGCTTTAAAGATCACTTAATATAGATTTGACACAGTAAGAAAGATGCAATTGACATTTCTGAAGCACCTTCCACCACTCAGACTTGTTACAGCACAAAACAATCCCACTCAGCCATCTCTCAGTCCCATTACCCGCTCTTCCCATAGTCCTTCTAGACTGTTCTCTTTCCAGAGGCAATCCAATTCAGTTTGGAAAGCACCAATAAATCCTTTTCACTGGCACTACAGTCAGTAAGGTTGACAGGCTGGCTGCTGCACCTCCTTCCTTGTATCAGTGAATCACTATTTAAAATGGCTGGTAAACAGTTTGGATCATTGTGTGGTCAGCAAGCCCTGTTCATCCGTCACTTTGGTGCTTGAGGCCTAAATTAGCTCCCACTTAAAATGACCATGCATTAGTTCCTAATAGTTATCGATGAGGAATTAATCCAGTGTTTGCTGCTACCTTTTGATTGACTGTAAATGAACAAAATCAGCACAGTCACCTAGTGCAGGTTAAAGAACTGATTTATACGGTGCTTTCGATGATTGCATCCTCCGGATCTTCATTTTCACTGTATATTCAATATGATTGTCGATAATCTCAAATCCCGACAATCAACACTGACGCACTTCAAGGACATGTGCTTAGCCCACGGCTGTACTCTCTCTATACCCATGTCTGTGAGGCTAGGCGCAGCTCGAATGCCATCTATAAATTTATTGATATCACACCATTGTTGACAGACGCACAGGTGGTGAGGACAAGGCATGCAGGAGCAAAATAGATCAGCTGGTTGAGTGGAGTTTAGGAGGATGATGGTGCCTAACGGCGACTTCTTTGCTTGCATCTTTGGAAACAGCTCTATTTCTATCTTTAATATCTTTAATTCCTTTTCAGGGTTCTTTTGAAGACCCTGACCTGGAGTTACCTGCTGACTTTGTTTCTTTGCGGGAACAGTACCCGTTCTTGGGGCCTTGTGACTGACCGTTTTTCAATATGTCAAGGTCACGGCCTAGAAGACTGATGTGCCTTCAGGGTGCCGGTTTCTCATGGCTCTGGAGACGGGCAGACTTGAGGTCGGTGCCACCGCCTGGTGCATCGTGGGAGACAGAAGATCGAAAGCAGCAAGCTGGCTGCTGGCAGTGTGCCCAGAGACCCGAGTTGTTTGGACACAGAGCTTGGAAAAAGTGATGCAACAGACTTTTAACACCATAAATCGGTGAATTGCTTTGTTATATCTCCCCTCTCACTGTGAAATGGGGACACCTCTTTTTTCCCTTATTAGGGAGTGAGAAAGAGAGAGAGAGAGAGACTGTGGTGAATGAGTAGTCTTTGGGGTACTGCAAGTCTGTGTCTTTATTGATGCTCTGCTGCACACATAAGTGCTTGGTGGGGGGGGGGTACCGATGCTTTTTGCTGGTGTGGAGGGGTTCGTTGCTTTGCTGCTGCTTGTGCGAGGGAGGGGGGAGTTGGGGAGGCTTTGGGGTTCTAATATTTAAATGCCATTCATTCTTTGGGGCACTCCTCTGTTTTTGTGGATGTTTGCGAAGAAAAAGAATTTCAGGATGTATGTTGTATACATTTCTCTGACATTATATTTATCTATTGAAACAACAATCTTCCACTTCAAGTAAAGAAAACCAAAGAATTGATTGTGGACTTCAGGAAGGAGAAGCCAAGGGAACACACACCACCAGTCCTCATTGAGAGATCAGCAGTGGAAAGGGTGAGCAATTTCAAGTTTCTGGGTGTCAACATCTCTGAGGATCTATCCTGGGCCCAACATATTGATGCAATTATGAAGAAGACATGACAGCAGCTATATTTCATTAGGAGTTTGAGGAGAATTGGTAAGTCACCAAACACTCGCAAATTTCTACAGAGGTACTATAGAGAGCATCAGGTCTGGTGCGGAGGGGCCACTGCACAGGATCGGAAAAAGCTGCAGAAGGTTGTAAACTCAGCCAGCTCCATCACGGGCTCCAGCCTCCTCAGCATCCCGGACAACTTGAAAAGGTGACGTCTCAGAAAGGCAGCATCCGTCATTCAGGAATCCTGTCACCCGGGACATGCCCCCTTCTCATTGCCACTATGAAGGAGGAAGGAACAGGAGCCTGAAGACACACATTCCGTGTTTTAGGAACGACTTCTTCCCCTTCACCATCAGAATTCTGAACAGATAATGAACACTTTTGCTCCCATTTTGCACTGGTTATTGATTTTCATTTTTAATATACTGTATATATTTCTGACTGTAATTTATTTTTTTTTATGTATTGCAATTACTGCCGCCACAAAATGACACATTTCACAATATATGCAGGTGAAAGTAACCCTGATTCTGAGATTGAGTCCGTGGTAGGGGAGAAAAATGCAATGCTAGCATTCATTTCAAGAGGGCTGAAATACAAGGGTGTGAAACTGAGGCTTTATAAGTCATTGGTCAGACCGCATGTGGGAGGATTGTGAGGAGTTTTGGGCCCCTTATCTAATAAAAGATGTGCTGACGTTGGAAAGGGTCCAGAGGAGATCCACAAGAATGATTTCAGGAATGAAAGGGTTAACGTCTGATGAGCGTTTGATGGCTGAGCCTGTACACACTGGAGTTTAAAAGAATGGAGCGGGGGGTATCTCACTGAAGCCTATCAAATATTGAAAGGCCTGGGTAGAGTGGAGAGAATGCTTCCTACAGTGGGTGAGTGTACGACCAGGGGGAGCTGCCTCCGAATAGAGGGATGTCCCTTTAGAACAGTGTGGGCATGTGGCCAAGTGGTTAAGGCATTTGACTAGCGATCTGAAGGTTGTGAGTTCGAGCCCCAGCCGAGGCAGCGTGTTGTGTCTTTGAGCAAGGCACTTTTACACATTGCTCTGTGACAATGCTGGTGCCAAGCTGTATGGGTCCTAATGCCCTTCCCTTGGACAACATTGGTGTCATGGAGAGTGGAGACTTGCAGCATGGGCAACTGCTGGTCTTTCATACAACCTTGCCCAGGCCTATGCCCTGGAGAGTGAAGACTTTCCAGGCGCAGATCCATGGTCTCGCAAGACTAACGGATGCCTTTAGAACAGAAGTAAGGAGGAATTTCTTTAGCCAGAAGGTGGTGAATCTGTGGAGGTCAAGTCATTGGGTATAGGTTCTTGATCGGACACGCCATCAAAGGTTATGGGGAGAAGGCAGGAAAATGGGATGGTGAGGGATAATATATCAGCCATGATGGAATGGCGGAGCAGACTCAATGTGCTAACTGGTGTAATTCTGCTCCCATGCCTTATGGGCAGATATTATATATATAAAATCCCTGCCCCCTTCCCACGCTCAGTCCACAATGGAGACCCATATCAGAATCGTTATTATCACTCATATATATCATGAAATTTGTTTTATACTGAGGCAACAGAACAGTGCAATACATAAAATGACTACAGTCAAGTGCACAGGTCTGAGGCACCCTAGAAGACTCTTGCATAGTACTTTATATATATATGTTGTAATTTATGGTATATTTTATATACTGCACTGTACTGTCACTGCAAACAACCAATTTCATGACATTTGTCAGTGATAATAAAGCTGATTCGGATTCTGAATCTCATGTGATGCATGTTCCTCCATTCTCTGCATATTCCTGTGCCTCTCCAAGAGTTTGTTACAAGCCACCAGCTCTGGCAGCCTATCTCACAGACCTACCATTCTATGTGTCAAAATTCACTGGCTGAAGCCATGACTTGGTCTATAAATGAAAGTCTGCTTTGCTTCGGGTTTTTGGGCTGCCTTCTCGGTGTCTTTATGTGGCTGTGACCAAAGTCTCTCTGGACCGATGACTCCATGAAGCATCTTGTGATGTTCTACAGCACAAAGAACGTTGTACAAACGTAGGCTGTTGCCTTTCATTTGGGTGAAGCACTGCCCGAAGACAAGAAAGAACCAGAGCCCAAAGAAGACCAAGGAAATGGAGCTGAACAGAAGTAGATTAGTTCTAGATGCCCTTGGCACAGTTTTATTGTTACAAGTACAGTTTACAAAAAGCAGTTAACAGAAAATACACCATATTTTCAAACTAGCACCGTCTGGCTGGCTGTTACTGTATGTTATAATCACCAGAGGGTTTTACATGGGTAACTTGAAGGCTATAAAACACTGCATCACAGGGCCAGGGCACACTTAATATCTCACTTACATCATACAGATTTCTGAAACAAAATCTTTTATTAAACACCGTTTATTTACAATGTTTACAGAAATGGTACTTTCACTAAAACAGCGGAATAATCCTTTTACACAATCTCCTTTTAAAGGTGATCCCCATGCGTCTAATATGGGGGGAAGTGACTCTCAGCACCTCCTCTTTTCCAGGACACTTTTATGGGCTGGGGGGGGGGGTGCGACACTGGAGGAAGGTGCTCGTGTGGATCGTGGGCACCCCACCCTCTCCGGAACCAGGCGAGTGTCTCACCTGCACTTGGCAGCTGCCCCCCTGCCTCACCCTGTCCTGTTGAGATCATCCTGCCAATGCAGTCACTTCTGATACGTCACGACACGAAGTCAAACACCTACTAAGCCAAGAGGTGGCAGAAGGAGGGACGGGGAGGGGACTCCGAGCAGGAGTGAATGGGGGATGGTGGGGAAGGAATAAGAGTGGGTGTAGACCTTGCTTGCTAACTCACAGCACCTCGAACCATTAACTTTCTGACCTTTTTCCTTGCAGCCCCGCCTGACCAGAATAACTTAAACGCCATTTAACTTTAAACATAGTGTCATTATTGAATCAAGTCAGAAAAGCAGACTTCTGCACAATATGATTACAGAGATCAAAAACTGAAATCATCTCTCTCAGTAACTTGTCAACGACAAGTGTTCCATTTCCTGGTTTCAGTCACAGGACAGAATTGACAATTATGAGCTGAGCGTCCTCGGAGAACATTAACATGACGCCCCCCTGACAATACTGAAAACTAAACACGCAAAGGATGCAGTAATTTGTTCCAAATGTGCTGTCCGCCACAACATGTGATAGTGTCTGGAATTCACGTCATCAAATGCCCTAGTTGGGGGAGTGAGGAGGGGGCTCAGTCCTGTCGCACACACACAGACGTGGATGTGAACGTACACGAGTGTGAAAGCGAGTGTACGAGAATAAGCCATAGGGATGGAGGGTGTGGGGGAGGCAACCTGAGGGTGTGTAAACGTGGAAATCAATGGCTGTGTGACTGTGTGTCGTGACTGTGCGTGTGACTGCGTGACTGCGTGTCTGTGAGGGTATGACTGTGAGTGTGTGTGTATGAGAGACTGTGAATGTAGAGTGTGTGTGAGTGTGACTGAGAGTGTATGTGTGAGAGGCTGTGACTTGTGAATGTGAAGTGTGTGCGCATGACTGAGTGTGTGAGTGTGTGAGAGTGTGGGTGTGAGGGGCTGTGACAGAGAGAGAGTGTGTGTGTGTGAGAGGCTGTGAAAGACTCACTGTGTGCCAGTGAGTGAACTGGGTTGAATTTGCCAGCGTGTGCACTTACCTAAGGGACCAGCACTGGTCACTGGTGTGTTGTGGGGCAGAGAGGGTACACCTTACCCAAGGGTATACAGTGTGTACACAAACTTATTTTCACTCTTTTCTTCAAAGATTCTGAACTCATATATAAATATAAGTCATACTATTTTTATACATTTATCATTAGCAAGAGATCGATCAGCTAAAAATTCATCGACACAAAAACCAGCTATCTATTCTTTCTGTTTTAAAAGTGTCAGGTTTCTATAAAAACAACACTGTCTCTAACCATCAGTCAGGCTCTGAGATGGAGTATTAGCATCCATAAAATAAACTGCCCATATCTCAAACATAACAAAAAGAAAAGAATTAAATAAAATAAAAACGGTAAAAATGTAAAGTACATAAATAAATTAAAGGAAAACACAGAACAAAAATCCGTCCCTTGTTCGTTTGCTCCTAATCGGACACTGGACACGGCCTCCTCTGACAGTCCAACAGATGGGTCCCCGCTGTTGCATCTCACCTCGGCTGCCCCCTCCTCTGTGCGGCTGAGCTGCCTGAGCCCCAGGGGGTTGGGGGGGGAGATGAGAACGGGTTTGTGGGGGGGAGGGGCTGGAAAGTTCTCACTTGAAGACCTGATCGGAGAGAAGTCCCTTCTGGGAGTGCATGCTGGTCGGGGGACTGGAGATGCCCTCTGACCAGTCAGACATGTTGGAGCGGGGTGAGGAGCTGGACCACTGGTCGGGGGACTCGGGCGAGGGGGTCAGGAAAGGGTGGTCGGCCAGATGCAGCTGGTGGTTGGGCGTGTTGTCCAATGGAGAGGAGTAGCCGTGCTGCGAGGGGGGGGTCAGGAACTGGGTGGTGGCCATCGACTGACTCATGGAGCTCGGCAGCGAGGTTGGGAGGAGCTGGGTCTCCTGGGCCGAAATGGCGTGGACCGGCAGGCTGCCGCCCCCCAGCTGGGGCAAGTCAGTCTGCCGCGGGTCAGCACCACAGTAGTTCTGGCCCAGGGAGTGAGCAGAGCTGCTGGGCATGGCACTGAGTGCTGAGACGCCCGGAGGCGGCTGCTGCATCAGATGCGGCTGCGGCAGGGCAGTGGTGCTGGTCAGGCCTTGGTAGCTGACGATCTGTGACAAGGAGGTGTTGGGCAGCCCGTTGTGTAGAGAGGTGATCATTCCATGCTGACTCTGCTGCAGGCCCCTGGCATGGCCCTGAGCTGGGTTCCTCATGGGGTTGTAAGGGTTCTGGACCATCCCCGTCTGCATCTGCGTCAGCCAGTCGCACTGGCCGCTCATTGCACCGGCCCCTCCCAAGTTCATGGTCATTGAGGTGCTGCTGATGGCCTGCCCGTTGGAGCCGGGCAGGTGGGAGAGACGGGGAGCCACCGATTCAAAGACCATCCTGTTGTTCCCTCCCAGCGTCTCCTGCTTCCTGCCCATGCCTAGATGGCCCAAGTTGAGGTGGCTGTCCACTGCCAACCCCTGCAGATGGTTGAGCTGGATGGAAGGCGACTGTTGGAAGGGAGGTGTCAACAGAGGAGGCGAGGCCACGTCTGACAGGTAGGCATGGGAGGACTCCATGGAATCAACAGGAGACAAGACCGAGGAGCTGTCCAACAGGCTTCCCTTCCCGTCCTGGGACTTCTTCCTCTTTACCTTGGCTTCTTTGGACTCCTTGCCGTTGGCTCCCTTGGCGCTGCTCTTCCGAGACTTCTTGCTGGGGCCAGATGGCTTGGCGTTGCCCATGTAACCATTGGGCGAGCAGATGGGTGGAGAGAGGCTGGTGGCGTTGCCGCCCATCTGCACCTGGGGGCTCCTCACCAGGTTGTATTCATCCAGCAGCCTCACGATGTCATGGTGCATGCGCTCCTGCGCTATGTCGCGGGGCAGCCGGTCCATGTGATCAGTGATCTCGCGGTTCGCAAAGTGCTCGAGCAGGAGCTTGCCCGTCTCGTAGCTCCCTTCCCGCGCTGCCAGGAAGAGCGGGGTTTCCTCCTGAAGGAGAAGAAAAGACAGAGGACGGTGGTGGGTCAGGCAGGTCTACAATGTCAAACACTCTAAAATAGGCATACAACACCAAAACATAACAAATTGGCCACTTTACCCTTTAAGCCTCCTGTTCCATCCAATGTGATCACCCGTCCTTCTGTCCTACACCACTGGGCTCCTACAGTGTCCACACATCACTGGGCTCCTACAGTGTCCACACATCACTGGGCTCCTACTGTATCTACACATCACTGGGCTCCTACAGTGTCCACACATTACTGGGCTCATACTGTATCTACACATCACTGGGCTCCTACTGTATCTACACATCACTGGGCTCCTACAGTGTCCACACATCACTGGGCTCCTATTGTATCTACACATCACTGGGCTCCTACAGTGTCCAAATATGTATTGATCTTACTTCTAAACGTGAATATGATTAGTCACTCCAAAGATGCACAACCTCTCGAGCAAAGGTTTTTCTCATTGTCCTCACCCACCCTCTACCCTAGTTGGGAAGACATCTATCAAGCTCTTTAAGAATTTTACATCTTGTGCTGTAATCATCTGTAGAGAAGGTGGGCCTGATTTATTCACTCCCCTTGGGATAATCCCCTCTTCCCAGAACTAGTGAGCCTTTCTTGTGTTGCTCTAGACCAGGGGTTCCCAGCCTGGGGAGCACGGACCCCTTGCTTAATGGTATTGGTCCATGGCATAAAAAATGTTGGGAACCCTGCCCTAAAGCATAGTCTTTGCTAACTGGAGACAAAAAAACTACACAGCACTTGAGATGAGGTCCATCTGGGCCCCAGATAATTGCAATAGGACTTACTTGTAAAAACATATACAGTTTGTTAGTTTAATTGCATGCTGTACCCACATGCTGATTGTCTGTGGTTCATTAATGAGACACTGAGGTTCCCTCTGTGTGACAACATTTTTGCAGCTTTTCTGTCTTTCGTTCAAAACTGACTAACTATATTCTCCGTTTCCTATTCCATCTGCTTTAATCTTGCCCTTTCATATAACCTATTCATCTCCCCTCTTAGCCTCTCCACACCTTTAACAGCTTTCTTTTCCCCTTGAGTTTGGTATTAACAACAAACATTAGACAGACCATCACCCAAACTACTGACACAGACTGTGAATAAACGTCTCTTACCACACCCCATTAATTAAAAGCCAATTGATAGTGAGCTACTGTATATAAACTAACCCTAAATCCATGCCAGTGCATTATCCCAATCCCACAACCCTTAATTTAGGGTGGCTCTTTACCAAATGCCTTTTGAAACTTGACTTGTGTATATGAGAGTAACACACACCAAATGCTGGAGGGGCTGAGCAGGTCAGGCAGCATTTACACTTCACTGTGAATGGAGACAGTGAGGCAGACGAAATGAGTTCCTCCCAGCACTTTGTGTGTGTTACCCTGGGTTTCCAGCATCTGCAGAATCTCGTGTTCATGACTGACATATATTACTTCTTTTTCTATATTGCTTGTACTTGAAAACTCTTAACAGATTTGTTACAAAGACCTCTCTTTTCTTGAAACTGCGTAATCATGTTATGATTAATACTTTGAGCGCCCATGTTCCTAATAATGGGCTGTAACATTTGCCTTCTCTACAGCTAAGCTATTGGACTATGGGTCCTTGCTTTTTCTTCCTTATCCAAGATTATGGTTCCCCCTTTCAATTCTCACACCCCATTTTGCACAATCCTCGCTGATTTGACACATTTTACTGTAGGTTTTGATAAATACAGCTAATCTTTGGGAAAAAAGTCAGGGAAGTTCTGAAAGATCCAAACCAATGCAGCCATTGTTCCTGCAGCTAAATCCTAAATCCGGCAAAGTCAACAATCAGACACAGTAGGCAAGGATGGATTTTAGTCCTATTAATTTCTCCAGTACTATTTCTTCATGAACAGTAATTGCTCATTCTCACTGGAGCCTTGAACCCTCTGTTGTTTCTGGTACTTTTTTTTTTCTCCTTTTCTTCTGTAACAGTTTGTAAAATGTCCCTTTACTGTCATTAAAATGATCCCAGATTTTGCCAGGAGCTGTGTTTCCTTGAGGAAATCTTATTTTCACAATCCTATGCATTTTCTTATAAACTGATTTGATTCTCTTGCTGGTTTATTTGCAAGTTACTGTGTCTCTTTGCCAACTTTTCGGTTATCTTTTGTACACGTTCTAAATCCCTTCCAGTCTTCAGACTTATCTGATCTTTTTGGCAACATTATAAACTGTGCTCCTTAATCTAATTGTATCTTTATCTTTATTTGATAAACATGGCCAGCTCATATTTCTCACAGAGTTTTTCTTACGAGAATGGATGTTTGTTATGACACGGAAGCAGCCTATTTAATCCACTATGCCCAAGCTGGCTCTTTCAACGAGCTATCCAAACAGACTCACTCCCCCAATCTCTCTCTATAACCTCTTTCACATCATGTATCTATCCAAGTTCTCTTTGAAAGATGCTCTTGAATCTGTCTTCATTACCCCTTCAGCCAACAACTATAATTTGGGGGTGGTGTAGAGGAGATTTACGAGGTTGATTCCGGAGATGAGGGGGTTAACCTCTGAGGGGAGATTAAGGTGCCTGGGACTAAACTCGCTGGAATTCAGATGATGAGAGGGGATCTTATAGAAATATATAAAATCATGAAGGGGAAAGATAAGATGGAGGCAGGAAAGTTGTTTGCACTGGTAAGTAGACTAGAACTGGGGACATAGCCTCAAGATCCGAGGGAATAGATTTAGGATGGAGGCTGGAGGCCCAGAGCGTGTCCTGGGGTTGGAGGACTGTGTGTGTGTGTGTGTGTGTGTGTGTGTGTGTGTGTGTGTGTGTGTATCTGTGTGTGTGTCTGTTAAGGGGTGTGTGTGTGTGTGTGTCTGTTAAGGGGTGTGTATATGTGTGTGTGTGTGTGTTAAAGGGTGTGTGTGTGTGTCTGTTAAGGGGGGTGTGTGTGTGTGTGTGTGTGTTAAGGGGTGTGTGTGTGTCTGTTAAGGGGGTGTGTGTGTGTGTGTGTGTGTGTGTGTGTCTGTTAAGGGGGGAGTGTGTGTGAGTGTGTGTGTGTGTGTGTGTGTTAAGGGGGGAGTGTGTGTATGTGTGTGTGTGTGTCTGTTAAGGGGGGGTGTGTGTGTGTGTGTTAAGGGGTGTGTGTGTGTCTGTTAAGGGGTGTGTGTGTGTGTGTGTGTGTGTCTGTTAAGGGGGAGTGTGTGTGTGTGTGTGTGTGTGTGTGTGTATTTGTTAAGGGGGGAGTGTGTGTGTGTGTGTGTGTGTGTGTGTGTGTGTGTTTGTTAAGGGGGGAGTGTGTGTGTGTGTGTTGATGGGAGGGAGGAAAGAGGCTTGGTTTTGCGGTTGTTGTTTTGTTGCTTGTTATGTTCTGCTGAACATCGTGGGTGTGTTGTGTTGGTGCTGAAATGCGTGGCCCCCAGCACACCCCGAGCTGTGTCAGTTGCTAACACAATTGGCACGTTTCACTGTCTGTTTCGATGTACACGTGATAAATTAGTCTGAACCCGAGATGAGGAGAAGCTGCCTTTCCCAGAGAGTAGTAAATCTATGGAATTCTCTGCAAGAGATTCTCTGTGTGTGTTGCTATGGAATTTTCTGCCCAGGGAAACAGTAGAGGCTACCTCATTAAATCTATTTAAGATATTTAGATAAGATCTCTCATAGCAGGGGAATTAAGGGCTGTGGGGAAAAGGTGGAGCTGAGTCCAAGGCAAGATAAGACATGATCTCATTGAATGGCAGAATAGGCTCGATGGGCCAAATGGCCGACTCCTGCTCCTATAACTTATGGAACACCTTGCTTTGTAAGTATGCTTCTCTTCGTGCCCCCTCTAGTTTTCTGGTACTGAGTGAGACCACCATATCCTGCCTCCCCAGGCCCCACAGTGTCAGTGTACCCCCAGTCTCCTCACCTTGTTATCCTGCATGTCCTTGTTGGCTCCGTTTTTCAGCAGGACCATCGTGGCCTCCACGTTGTTGACGGCAGCTGCCCAGTGTAGGGCTGACTTCCCTGGGGTGACAGAAACACAATGGGCTTTAGTCAACAGGCCTCAACCCAGTCTCCCAGTCCGCTTTATACGGGAGTCCACCCCTTTACATTGTGGTCTTGGGGTAGGGAGTGTGGCAGAAAGCAGTAACCCCGCACAGCTTTCTACACTGGTTTGCAGCTTGCCAGACACCTACCATTTTCCATTTCTGCGACCAGCAGGAGTCAGTGTATCATATATATATATATGGAATGTGAGAGGTTTTGGCCTCTCTTTCAGTATCTAAGTGGCTGTTCCTTAAGTTCTGGTTGCACTTCACCCCCACCATTCGATCTTCAGTCACCTGGTGCACCTGGGGCAGGGTCAGTCAGTGGGGGTATTCTCCTGGACATGGGGTGGGTCAGTCAGTGGGGATATTCTCCTGGACATGGGGTGGGTCAGTCAGTCGGGATATTCTCCTGGACATAGGGTGGGTCAGTCAGTGGGGATATTCTCCTGGACATGGGGTGGGTCAGTCAGTGGGGGTATTCTCCTGGACATGGGGTGGGTCAGTCAGTGGGGATATTCTCCTGGACATGGGGTGGGTCAGTCAGTGGGGGCATTCTCCTGGACATGGGGTGGGTCAGTCAGTCGGGATATTCTCCTGGACATGGGGTGGGTCAGTCAGTGGGGATATTCTCCTGGACATGGGGTGGGTCAGTCAGTCAGGATATTCTCCTGGACATGGGGTGGGTCAGTCAGTGGGGATATTCTCCTGGACATGGGGTGGGTCAGTCAGTGGGGGTATTCTCCTGGACATGGGGTGGGTCAGTCAGTGGGGATATTCTCCTGGACATGGGGTGGGTCAGTCAGTGGGGGCATTCTCCTGGACATGGGGTGGGTCAGTCAGTCGGGATATTCTCCTGGACATGGGGTGGGTCAGTCAGTGGGGATATTCTCCTGGACATGGGGTGGGTCAGTCAGTCAGGATATTCTCCTGGACATGGGGTGGGTCAGTCAGTGGGGATATTCTCCTGGACATGGGGTGGGTCAGTCAGTGGGGATATTCTCCTGGACATGGGGTGGGTCAGTCAGTGGGGATATTCTCCTGGACATGGGTGGGTCAGTCAGTCGGGATATTCTCCTGGACATGGATTTCAGTAAGGCCTTTGACAAGGTCCCGCATGGAAGGTTAGTTAGGAAAATTCAGTCGCTAGGTATACATGGAGAGGTGGTAAATTGGATTAGACATTGGCTCAATGGAAGAAGCCAAAGAGTGGTAGTAGAGAATTGCTTCTCCGAGTGGAGGCCTGTGACTAGTGGTGTGCCACAGGGATCAGTGCTGGGTTCATTGTTATTTGTCATCTATATCAATGATCTGGATGATAATGTGGTAAATTGGATCAGCAAGTTTGCTGATGATACAAAGATTGGAGGTGTAGTAGACATTGAGGAAGGTTTTCAGAGCCTGCAGAGGGACTTGGACCAGCTGGAAAAATCGGCTGAAAAGTGGCAGATGGAGCTTAATACAGACAAGTGTGAGGTATTGCACGTTGGAAGGACAAACCAAGGTAGAACATACAGGGTTAATGGTAGGGCACTGAGGAGTGCAGTAGAACAGAGGGATCTGGGAATACAGATACAAAATTCCCTAAAAGTGGTGTCACAGGTAGGTAGGGTCGTAGAGAGAGCTTTTGGTACATTGGCCTTTATTAATCAAGGTATTGAGTATAAGAGCTGGAATGTTATGATGAGGTTGTATAAGGCATTGATGAGGCCGAATCTGGAGTATTGTGTTCAGTTTTGGTCACCAAATTACAGGAAGGATATAAATAAGGTTGAAAGAGTGCAGAGAAGGTTTACAAGGATGTTGCTGGGACTTGAGAAACTCAGTTACAGAGAAAGGTTGAATAGGTTAGGACTTTATTCCCTGGAGGGGAGATTTGATAGGGGTATATAAAATTATGATGGGTATAGATAGAGTGAATGCAAGCAGGCTTTTTCCACTGAGGCAAGGGGAGAAAAAAACCAGAGGACATGGGTTAAGGGTGAGGGGGGAAAAGTTTAAAGGGAACATTAGTGGGGGCTCTTCACACAGAGAGTGGTGGGAGTATGGAATGAGCTGCCAGATGAGGTGGTAAATGCGGGTTCTTTTTTAACATTTAAGAATAAATTGGCAAGCATGAACAAGTTAGGATATAAACACCTACAATGGTTGTTACATAGGCTTACATACAACATTTTGGACCAGAAAGGAATGGTCCAGAAGAGATAAATGGAAACTATTATTACTATTTTTCTTAACAACTAATACCATTACTTAGCCTAATAGATTAGAATTACCACTGTACATAATTATCTATTTAAGTGTCTAATTTCCTTTTATATCATCTCAATGTGTACTTAAGAATGTATAAATAACTAGTTTTATACATATAAAAAAATGGAAAAGGAACAAAAAAAAGAATAAATTGGACAGATACATGGGAATGTATCTGATAGATGGGAGGTGTATGGAGGGATATGGTCCGTGTGCAGGTCAGTGGGACTAGGCAGAAAATGGTTCGGCCCTGTTTCTGTGCTGTAGTTTTTATGGTTTCTATGGTTCTATGGGGTGGGTCAGTCAGTAGGGATATTCTCCTGGACATGGGAATGGGGTCAGTCAGTGGGGATATTCTCCTGGACATGGGGTGGGGTCAGTCAGTGGGGATATTCTCCTGGACATGGGGTGGGGTCAGTCAGTGGGGTTATTCTCCTGGACATGAGGTGGGTCAGTCAGTGGGGATATTCTCCTGGACATGGGGTGGGTCAGTCAGTGGGGATATTATCCTGGACATGGGAATGGGGCAGTCAGTGGGGATATTCTCCTGGACACGGGGTGGGTCAGTCAGTAGGGGTAAAGTAAAGATGATCATATGGTAATTGGAAGCTGTTTGCCGTAAATTGTGTGAACAGTGGAATATTGTAAGGTCTGAGGTTGATCAAACGACAAAGCAGACTGGATGGGCCGATTGGCCAAGTCCTGCTCCTCTGTCTTACAGTACTCCTGTAATCACTAAGCAAGCCCCTTTTAAAAAAGCTTACATTGCAATCAGATTTCCTCCCCGCACCTGATCCTGTGGTCTCAGATCCTCTCATCTACACAGTGAATTTTGACCAGATAACCTTGAATCATCACCTCCTGACCCTTCCAGATCCTCCAGTGCCCTGTCTCTCCACCCACTCATTCCCCCTGGGGCCACAACAAGTGCCCCTTACCAAAGTCATCGACTGCGTTGACATCGGCATGGCAGTTGACCAGCTCTTCCACCATTCCCTCCACGGCCAGGCGTGCGGCCAGGATCAGTGGTGTGGTCCCATCATGCATCCGTGCATCCAGGTCTGTTGCTCGATTCCGGATCAGAATCTGGAGGGAAGGCGATAGAGCACACGTCAGGAGGAGGTTGATCAGCCATCACAGGAACAGGAGGCTATTAAGTGAATCAGTTTGCTGAGCTTCCCGACTGTAACACGACAAGACCATTCAGCTCCCCATAGGGAGAGAAACCCCGCCACCCCCAACCCCTGGAGCCGCAAAGGGACAACAGAAACCATTCATCCCCAAAGGCAAGATGCCATTCAGGACTTTGTAGGAGGCCATCAATCTCTCAGATGTGCTTGAACCACCTACAGAGAAGCAGGCAGAAGATACAATAGGGTCTTTTAAGAGACTCTTGGATGGACACATTGAGCTTAGTAAAATAGGGCTATGCGGTAGGGAAATTCTAAGCAGCTTCTGCAGTAGGTTACATGGTCGGCATAACGTTGTGGGCCGAAGGGCCTGTAATGTGCTGTAGATTTTCCATGTTCTAAGTCATACAATTTCCCCTCCAGTGTGTTACATAGAAACTGTTGAAGACAACCCAGCCCCTCCCCTCGAGCCAGTCACTAAGTAGCATAAAGAGGCCTTCCCCTGCCCCACTGAGTTTGTCGCAGAGCAAACGGGATCCTCTCAGGCCCTCCTCTGGGCTCGCAAATGGGAAGAGGAGAAACCCAATCCATCCTCTGTCAAGGGCAGTCACACAGGAAGCGGAGGGGCTCCATCTTTCACCACGGATCCCCAGAACCTGGGGTCATGCCGTGTTCTCACTGCGACCATCAGGCAGGAGATACAGAAGCCTGAAGTCCCACACCAGCCAGTTCAACAACAGTCACTTCCCTTCAACCAATCAGTTCTTGGACCAACAGGCACAACCCAAATCACTAACTCCGTATATTAACACCATGACCAGTATGCGCTACAATGGATTGTGTTTTCTTCTTTGCTGTTCTATTTGTGTTCTTTCTTGTAATATCTCTTAATTTACGTTATTAACTTTTTTTGCCTGTTGTCTATCTGATGTAATGTGCCTGTGTCAGCTTTTCGTTGCACGTCTGCATACCGATATCGTCACAACGAAGACATGCCAGAGCTGTACACTGTGAACAGCTTGACTGATCATCAAAGACGAGCAGATTTCTACAGATGTACAGTGGGGAGCACTCTGAGTGTCTGGTGTGGGGTTCCAAAGCACAGAGTTATCGCGGGTTGGAGGTCAGCCAGCTCCGTCTCGGGCACCAGCTCCCCACCATCCAGGACACCCTCAAAAGGGAAAGCCTCAAGAGGGTGGCATCCGTCATGAAGTGCCCTCGCCCTCACGGAACACGCCTCATTTTCATTACTACCATCAGAGAGGAGGAACGCACACGCTCACTGTTTTAGGAACAACTTCTTCCCCTCCGCCATCAGATTTCTGAGCGGTCCATAAATTCATGAAAACGACCTCCCTGCTTTGCTCCCTTTTTACACTATTTATTTATTTTTTATATATTCTTATTGCAATGTATAGTATTTTTATGTGTTGCACTGTACTGCTGTTGTAAAACAAACTTCACAACATAACAAAGCTGATTCTGAGGATTGTTCTAATAACAATAAACTCACGTTCAAGAGGACCACCACCTTGTCGGGGTTTGGAGGCCGGTGAGCCTCAATGACCCGGACAGCTATGTTGGCTGGAGTCAGGGCTTTGTGCTTTGGCTCTTGGTAGGGTCACCCATGCCAAACAGGTCAAAGGGCAAAGGCCAGACTAAGAGTGGTCTACTGGTCCTCCAGGTTCGGGGGTTCAGCTGAGGGCTAACAATCCTGACTGGTAAAGCAAAACTGTTACAGAAACAGCAATGGAGAATCCTTCTACATCTGAGTGGCCAAGGACAGAGAGAGACAGGGGACCTTCATGGTTGCCCTAAATGCCAGCGGTGTAACGGGCAGTAAGGAAGGGCAATAAAATCAACTTTGACTTTGGTCACAGCTGGAAGCCCGTCCTGTCAGTTAGTCAGGTAGCAGCTGGCCTGTAGCTCGTGCTAGTACCCACCTGGAAAACTCCCTGGGCATCCGCAGCCACGGCAGCGTGTAATGGCGTCCTGCCCATGTTGTCCTGAATGTTGGCATCGGCGCTGGATTCAAGGAGACGCTTGGCAGCGTCAGACCGAGCATAGCGGGCAGCCAAGTGAAGGGCGGTTTCGCCCGTCCGGTCCGTCTGGTTGTGGAGGCTGGCCCCCTGGTAGATGAAATCGGAGATGAGGTTGCCTGGGGCGTCGTCCACTTCCTCCTCGCTGTTGCCCGTTTCCAGGCCACCCCCGCTGCATGAGGCGATCATCAGAGGAGTGAAGCCATCTGTGGAGACAAACCAGCCGGTGACTCCTCCGTGGACACTGTCTACACTTCTCGCTGCCTCAGTAAAGCAGCCCACAGAGTCAAACACCCCACCCCCAGTCACCCCAGACATCTTCTCTTCTCCCCAGGGCAGAAGATATAAAAGCCTGAAAGCACGTACCACCAGGCTGAAAGACAACTTTCATCAAACACTTGTCCGCGCAGTCTACCTTGTTATGACCTCGCACTTTATCGTTTGCCTGCACTGCCCTTTTCTGGCAGCTTTTACTCTTGATTCTGCATTGCTGCTGTTGCACTTCATTCTCGCCCAATGCACTGAGTAAGATTTGATCTCTATGAACAGTTTGCAAGATAAGCCTTCAGTGTAACATGGTACATGTGACAATAATAAACCAAAACCTTGCAATAAGCTCTCCATAGAAACATGCTCCCTAACCCAGCCTCATCCCACCCACCCAGGCTGAAGGAAAGCTTCTATCCCACTGACTCTCGAATGGGCATCTTGTACGATAACGGTGAGCTCTCCACCTATCACCTCTCTCAGCACGACCCTTGCATTGTATTTGTCCACGTGCCCTGTGCTGTGTGACACTGTATTCTGCCTTCTGTTATTTATTTTCCCCCTTGCACTACCTCGACGTACCCGTGTGCCGATGACACACAAAACAAACTTTCTCACCGTATCTCGGCACACGGGAGAATAATAAACCATTTACCGGCGTCACACAACCCAGCCCACTGTCAAAGCTCAGCTCTGATCCGAACCCCATCTCCCCCCCCCCCTGTACAAACATGCCTGGTCACATATAAGCCACGCTACACAATGCCTTCTTGGAGGAAGTTTTACCTAGTGGCGTGCAGAGTTCCTTTCATATCTCATAGACCGAGTGAGAGCCTGTAACATACCTGGGCCCCTGACATTGACATCGATACAGTCAGGCTCAATTTCACCCTGGGGCGGGGTTGGTGCCATGCTCGGGAGCCGAAGGTCAGCGGCGTCCAGGTGCTGCTGGGTCCACTGTCTGTGGTCAGTGTGGTCCTCGCGGTTCGCCAGGATCGCCTGCTCTTCAAACTGCCAGAGAGCACAACCGTCACAGAGCGTCTCAGCGCTGCTTTGTGAGGGAGAGCAAGCGAGTGGGACGGAGAGAGGGAGGGGAGGATGGCGAGAGAGAGAGAGAGAGTGCGCAAAGCCGTCCAGGAGCAGCCCAGCACCCTCCATGGTGGAAAGTCCCAGTGCAATGGAATGGAGTAGGAGGGGAGGAGTGATGAAATAATGCAGGGTACTGCCATCCCCAGGTGTTAGAGAAATGTATTGGGCTAGTGATGAGGTGGGTGGGTGGATACTGGAACTGATCCAGCTGGATGGAGTGAATCACAGGGTAGGTTTCAGCCCAAGAGATGAGAGTGTTCATCCCTCTCCCCAGTCAGCCTCCAACAGGAGGTCCGAGGTACTATTAGAGTCACATTCCTCTTCTTCGACCAGTGTCATTCCAACTGGAAATGGCGGATTGAATACTGAATGAATGGGCCTGTGATCCTCTTGTCCACAAAGACTGGGAGAGAGCTGGGGGCCAAGGGGTGAGCGGGGATGCGTGTTGTTCTGTTTCATATTTGTCACATGGAGGTTCTATACCTTAAATCTTTTAGTGTCTATTCCACTGTCGTCACCCCAGTGCTCGTTCTGGTTGTCGTCCATGAGAGCTCCATCAGAAACGTTCTTCAGTGGCCTGTGAAAGGTACCAAGAGGAGAGTGACCTTGTGCCTTGTCTCCCCTGCTATCTAAATACCTGCTCACAGGGTGAAATATATCACCCAGCAGTCCAGCCCCGACAAACAAAGTGATTCCCAGATTCCTGGGTGACAAAGGCTGATGGGGAGACAGGTGGTGGGTGGAGGTGAGCTGACAGAGTGAGACAGAGAGAGAAGAGAGGAGGGGACAGAGAGAGAGGAGAGAAAAGAGGGGATAGAGAGAGGGGGAGGAGGAGGAGAGACGGGCGAGAAAGAGGGAAGGGGAGAGAGGAGGGGGGAGAGAAGAGGGAAGAGCGAGGAGGGGGAGAGAGGAGAGAAAGGGAGAGGGAGGGAATTAAAGTCGGTGGGAGAGAAGGAAGAGAGGGGAGAGAGGGAGTTGAAGGAGGGTATTATGGAATGAAGGGGAGACAAAGAATGGGAGAAAGGAACAACAGAGGAGATATATGGGAGATAGATGAGAGGGAGGAGAAGGAGGAAGGAGACATAGATAAGGAGGGGAATGAGGAGAGGAAATGAGTGAAGAAACATGAGAGGAAGAAAGGAAAGATGGGGAAGGAGTAAGAACAGAAAGGGGAGAGAGGTTAGTTAATGCATGAAGCTGATCGGGTGCATCTGGGGATCTTAAGAGAAACGGAGAAGGGAAAGAAAGATAAAAGGAGAAAAACAAATTGAAACAGAGAGACAAATGGTGCAGTAGTGTGTAAGAGAGCAGAGGGCAGAATAAATGAGATCTGTAAATACGTGTGTATGATAGAGGACAACTATTTCACCCTCAGAATTGATATTTTAGGGTTCTTCTGAGAATAAACCTGCAATGGAGCACCAAGAATGAGCAGGTTTTTGAGTTCTATTAAAAGTTGGAACATTGGAAGAGTTGATTAAAGGTGAGAGCATCACAACAGCTAATAGTCAGCTAGATAGCTGGCATCCTGGGTAATTCCATGCCAGATAGTCCCAAATCTGTGATAAAGAAAACTTCTAATGAAATTTCTCATTAAAGATATGAATTTCTAAATTTTTGCAGAAGTAAAGCACATTAGTTTTGACAATCCTTTGCAGATCACTGACTAAATGTTAAAGAATTATTTTAAGTTGGGTGGGGGTTGAGAGAGAGATCTGGATAAGAATGGCACCACAAACACTAGTCTTCAGGAACGTGGAGAAGCAGGAGAAATTGTTCTTTGTTCTGAGACTGGTAGGAGGAGATCTGAAAAAGGTGTTGAAAATTCTGCTGCAGGACCTGATTCACAGTATTGAAGGATATAGAGGGTGTAGGGAGGTTTGACTCAGGAATCAAGTTGAGAAATACAATTGGAGGTTGGCCGAGGAGATTAAGGGTCAGCTCTATGCAGAAGTTTAAAGGTTATGAAGGAATAAGACCATATGTAGATAGGTCCATCTAACTGTGCTGGATTGAGAGACTAGTAGAACTGGAGACAGAAATAAAATGAGATGTTTAGTACAAAAAGCAGCAAAATCCAGTTTTTACAATGTGGTCTATGCAAGATGGAAGGAGGATAAAAGACTAACAATGGGTTAGATGAGTGGTCAAGGAGAATAAGGCGAATGGAAACAGGATGGGACATTGGATACGAGGACATTAAGGACCAACACCAACATGGACTGGATATAAATCTGAACAGAGCTATCGAGAGACACAAAGCGTAGAACAAGTGGTAGAAACCTAGCATACATGAACAAAAGGAGACAGGGACCTGAGGAAGTAAACACGCACAGAAATAAAAGGGTGGGTAAGATAAGAAAATGTAAGGGATAGACTGAGGGGAAGAAAGCCCGGAAAGGCAGACTGATGATCAGAGAAGCAGTCAGACAGACAGAAGGGAGGTGGCTGGGATCAAACATACAGACAGATAGACGGACATTAAGGCATTCAAACACAGACAGTCAACAAAAAGGCAGGTAGTTATGACAGACAAACAGGCCAGCAGGTGTGTCTAGAAGGCAGACAGGCACGCAGAGAGACAGATACTGAAGCAGATACACAGGGAGAGAGTGAAAGAGCAGGCAGACAGAGGCTGCAGGGAAGAAGCTAAACAGGCAGTCCTGCAGACAGACAGGTAGACATGCCTAAACACACACACACACACACACACACACACACACATAAGGGGAGACAGATGAGCTGGCAAGATATTCGGACAAAGGACACTGTAAATCAGAACTATAAACAATCTTAAGCACATGAATGGGCCAGTGTGTGTGAGTAATCTTTGCCCAGGTTTGGGGATTTGGTGGAGCTCTGGAGGTTTGGGAGAGGAAGGAACTACACAGAGAATCTGTCGACTCAGTTCTACACAATGCTTCACAAGGACCCTCCCCACCGCAATATTTCAACAAGCACACACCTTTGGAGCAAGCAGGTTATTGCCGAATGTTAAAACCCCCATTGCATAAACAAGTTGGCAATCTCCTTAACTGGGCATCACCTAGAAACCAGAACCAGAAATCCAATGCGTCAGCAAACGGGTAAAATACCCAACTTACTTCAACCCGACAGAGTCCTCGCCGACCGGTTCACGACGTTTCTTCTTGCTGGACTCGGTGACCTTGAACCCTTCGGGGAACCAGAGCTGCCCGTGCTCCCGATGCCTCTTGCGAGACACCAGCACCCCCATCCCAATGAAGGCGAGGAAGATGAGCACAGACACCACCACGTACATGGGGTAGAGTTTAACGTCAGAAGACCTCTCATTGCCTTTACCTGCAGAGAAGGGAGGAGGTGGAATTCATCAAACCGAGCCGTATGATCAGGAAGCAAAGGAAGATCGAGGTGGTGAGATGTGGAGAGATAGAGGCAGAGAGACAGGCAGAGCGAGGCCCAGACGGTGAGCAAGAGAGAGAGAGAAAGAGAGAAAGAGAGAGAGAGAGATAGAGAGAGAGAGATAGAGAGAGAGAGAGAGAGAGAGAGAGAGAGAGAGAGAGAAAGTATCTATGAGCAGCAGTAGAATCGAAAACCGTGAGCATTACATTTTATACGTACGCACAAAAAGCGATTACGATTCAGCCTGTGTTATAAAACAAGGTCAGTTAAACGGTGGATAATCAGAATGCAAAAAACAATTGAGGGAGAGGAAACCGTCCCAAAACGCTCCCGGGGTTTGTTTTCTTTCCTTTAGACTTGAAGAAAGTCGAACTCTTCTCCCTCATGTGAGGGGAAAGGATTTAGCAATCATCAAATTAGTGCAGCGGTATTAATCTGCGAAAAGCCTAGGAATTACTGATGGATCCCAACTACAAAGACATCAACTTCTCAAGCACTCCGATCAATTCTTTCTTTTGCCTTAATGATTTGGCAGCTGATAACGGGTTAGGAGAGGCCCTTCGAGATGTCGTTAATTATACTGTTGGAAAGTGTACCAGTTTGCTCGTCCTTCTCCTCTCATTTCAGGTTGGGGGAGGTGGGTGGGCGATCATCAGAGGAGAAGGGGAACTTCCACTTACTTTTCACGACCTCAATGTTGTAGGGGAGCTGTAGGCTGCCCTGAGAGGCCATGGCACCCAGGAATGCTGCCACATCCGCCGCGCTGTTGAAGCAGTCTGAGAAAGTCTGATAGCATTGCCGATTGTCAATCTCCAAGTAAATGATTGATCTTGAGGAAGAAAAATAAAGATCTTAAATTTATATTGTGCCATTCACCAAGCATTTTACAGTTAATGGAGTATTTCTACTATAGGAAACTCAGCAGGAATTGGGACTACAGCCTGAAGGCTGAAATCAGATCCCCGAGTGGGCCTCGAACGCAAAGTTACAGAGGCGTAGCTAACACACTAAACACAATTGTACTAGTAAGCCCTGTGTATATGTGTGAGTGTGAGTGTGAGAGTGTGTGTGTGTAGGTTTCACAATAAGACCAAGAGCAGGATCCCTGGCAAATATGACCCTACACTTATCAGGGTACCAACAGCATCGTGATCACGTGTCAGAAACAACTGAACGTGTCCCGTCTACAAGTTCTGTTCAAGGCATTGCCCCTTGTCAATTGGGAAGCCGGAGGAAAAACTCAATCGATGTCTTCAAGATTCTGAAAAGCAGGGTAGATGCAGGGAAGATTTTGTTTGCTTCCTCAGAAGCCAGGACTCATAAGAACCACTGGTAAATATGACCAGAGGTCTGGATTAGGTTCTCGGGAGGGTAATGTGGATGTGGAATTTTCTATCAGAGGAAATAGTTGAGGCAAATACCATTCTCCACTCTCCTTCCCCTTGAGTTCTTCTTCTCTTCACTTGCTCATGCTCAAGTTTAATCGTCACTCAAACAAACACATGTATACAGCTGAATGAAAGTGTTCCTCCAAGGCCAAAGGGCAAAACACGTTACATGTATTCACACACAGCACATATAGTTACAATCCAGTACAGTCACACACAGCACATATGGTTACAATCCAGTACAGTCACACACAGCACATATAGTTACAATCCAGTACAGTCACACACAGCACATATGGTTACAATCCAGTACAGTCACACACAGCACATATAGTTATGATCCAGCACATACTGTCACACAAATAATACTAGCACAGGTCCCTGGGTGGCATGGCCTGAAGGTTGATGGTGCACGGGATGTTCTCCTTCGCTCTGCGTTATAGAAAGAGGCAGGGAGAGAGACAGTGAGGAGGGAATGGAGTATTACGGGGATTGTGTTGGATGGGGAGGGTTGAGAAGTAGCTCATGTTAATCATCATTGAAATAATAATTAGATAGATAGATGGATAGATAGGTTTTTAATTGAGAACTGAATAAGTAGAATAAAGGGAACAGTTCCGTTTGAAAATACATATTTGTTTGGGCAGGCGAGTAGCATGATGCTGTGACAGTGCCAGTGACCCAGGTTCAATTCCAATGCTGTCTGTAAGGAGTTTGTACGTACTCCCCTGTGAGCACGTGGGTTTCCTCCGGGTGCTCCAGTTTCCTCCCACACTCCAAAAGACGCATGGCTTCATAGCTTAACTGGTCACGTGTGTGTAATTGAGCAGGGCGGGCTCATTGGGCCTGGTGCAGTGCTGCATCTCTAAATAAATACTGAAAAAATAATAATGCTGAAGAATCTCAGCGCCTAGTTGGCAGACTGGGCTAAGAAATACACCTGCACTGGTCTAATGGCCCCTTGGTACTGATCGTCACAGAGCAACAGACCCAGAGGATCGCACTGAATACACCAGTCAGGATAAAGCTGAAGTTGGCTTCGCTTGTCTGTCCTGTTGGACGATACTATTGTGTCTCTTGTATTTACTGTGAATGCCTGCAAGAAAATGAATCCCTGAGTTGTATATGGTGGCATACATGTCCGTTGATAATAAATTTACTTTGTACGTTAACCCAGAGGTGAGAAAAGGGGCTGACCACTTAGTCAAGGAGGATATAGGGTGATTGGGAGAGGTGAGTGACCATCGTAGGGAACAGTGTTGGCACTTACCCTTTGACCTCTCGCTCATCCAGCTCCCTGCGGACCCTGGGGTTCACCATCGTGTAGAGGGACCGCTTGACAATCCTGAAGACACCAGTGACATGGCTGCTGATATCCTCCAGCGACCTCTTCACGTGGTGCTTGCGTAGCTCTTCCTCATTCCCGAAGTAGGGGTACACCATCTCGTTGCCATCCGCGTGCCTCTTGAACTTGACGTTGGTGCGCAGGACGCGGCTGAGCTCACGGAGGAAGCTGACCGAGTTGTTGCGCAGCTGCTCGGGGGGCACCAGCACGATGAGCATCAGGGTCCCATCTGCCAGCTTCTCAGGCTTGTCGTTGGCGCAGTCCAGGCCGTCCCACTCGCACTCGATGTTGTTGCACCCCTGGTCGCAGTGTCCGTCGCCATAGTGATCCTTACAGTACTGGTCATAGAGGGGGCTGGGGCGGAGAGGGACAACTCGTTACACGGTGACGGGATCACAGCGTCACGTCAACACTGTCCTGTCCCCGAATCCCATTTGTCATTCCCTCCCCGCAGTCCCATCTCACCCCTGTGCGCCTGGGGCTGGGGTTTCTAACCTGGGGTCCACAGATCCCTCAGTTAATGGTAGGGGTCCATGGCACAAAAAGGGTTAGGAATGCCTGCAACCTGGGGGGGATTTCTTCCACCTCAAGGGAAACTCATGAACAGACCTGCCATTGGCTAAAAAGATGAACCTCGTCGCCTGCCAGTCCACCTCACCGTGGCCCCGGTACTTCATCTGTCCACCTGCAATGTACTCGGTCTGCTTTTGAAACACTGTACCCTGCATCAATGCACACAAAGTGCTGGAGAATCTCATCAGGTCAGACAGCGGCTATGGAGGGAAATGAACAGTTGATGTTTTGGGCCGAAAGCTTTCATCAGGATGAATGAGCCACGATGAAGGGTCTCATTCCGTAACATCGACCATTCATTCCCCTCCATGGACGCTGCCTGACCTGCTGAGTTCCTGTGTGCGTGGCTCAAGATTGCCAGCACCTGCAGGACCTCTTGAGTCACTATATTCTGCGTTCTGCTTTCCTCTTTTCTATCTTTATGTCCTGATGGGTGGCGGTGTGGGGACACGTCTCTACCAAAGGAGGTGACCCTCCACTAGGCTGCAGGTCACCCTTGGGCGAGGTGCAGCACCTACTGAGCCCCCCGATCAGGGTCACGCGAAGCCACGGGAGCAGGTGGTGGATGGTCGTAGGAGCAGCTGGTGCACTGGTTATGCGACCACTGACGCCAGGCAGACAATCTCTGAAGAGTATTGATAATGGCTGGGGTCACCCGTCTGGTAAAGACACTGCCCAGAGGAAGGCAATGGCAAACAACTTCTGCAGAAACGTTTGCCAAGAACAATCACGGTCACAGAAAGACCGTGACCGCCCATGTCAATACCACACGGCACACAGCGACGGTGATGGTGATGGTGTCCTGACATATGGAACGCAACAAAAGCTGTTCAGTGTAACCCAGTCCAATAACATGCCAATTCCAACACGAACATCTCCCCTCTCGCTCTACACCTTCTCTCTCTTCCTGTAATGTTTTATGCCTTGCACTGTACTGCTGCCACAAAACAAATTTCAAAACACGCAGTGTGTCAGTGACAATAAACCTGATTCTGATTATTCTGATGCCACGTCCTCTTCACTCTTCCTCTCTCCCCTTCCTCACTGACTTCCCTTCCTGGCTGAATTGAAGCCTTCCGTCCCAGGGACACCCCTGTCCTTCCTGCCCACCTTGGAGCCCATTGCCCTTGGCGCCCCCAGTCCCCGCTGCCCTGGCGCTCACTTGCACTGTGACTCCACACTCTGGCAGTCGAAGCCGTCATACAGGCAGCCGGCGTTGTTGCAGTGCTCGTCGCATTTCCCGTCGCTGAAGTAGCGCCAGCACTGCAGGGCCTGCGAGCAGTTCTTCCAGGGGTCGTTGAAGTTGAGCGAGCAGTCTCCGCCATCCCAGTGGCAGGCGTGGGTGTTGCAGCGAGCCTCGCACAGCCGGTTGGCGGCCAGGCGGGAGCACTCAGGGACCTCGCAGCCCAGTTTGACGTTGGGAGGCAGGGTGATATCCTGGCCGCGCCCTCCACTGAAGTTGTAGTCCAGGATGAAGCACTGCAGCCCGTTGAACTTCTGGGGGCAGCGGCAGCGGTAGAAGGGCTCGGTGGGCGCCCGCTCACAGGTCCCGCCGTTGTAGCAGGGGTTGGGCTCGCAGGGGCTGCCGGCCGGCTGCCGGCAGTCGGGTCCCCCTCGGCCTGCCGGGCAGACGCAGTAAGGGGCACCGCCGGGTCGCAGCACACACGTCCCACCGTTATAGCAATGTAGGCTCCTGCAGACACTCGCCTGGTTCTCGCACGAGGCTCCCTCGTAGCCCTGCCAAGGAGAAATGGAGAAGGACGGGGGCTTTCAGTCAAAGGACATGAGGCAAGAACGTATAAAGCACCCCCCCGCCCCACCCCATGAGGGGCTCAGTAACACTCCACGTTTGCAGAGATTCAGTCCCAACCTGGAATGCTGTCTGTGTGGAGTTTGCATGATCTCCTAGTGACCCTGCAGGTTTGGTACTCCTGTCTCCTCCCAGAGCTTAAAGAAGCATGGATTTGTAAGGAGCTCGTGTGGATAGTCATTTGCCCAGGGCTGGAATGGCTAGCACAAGAGGGCACAGTTTTAAGGTGCTTGGAAGTAGGTACAGAGGAGATGTCAGGGGTAAGTTTCCCACGCAGAGAGTGGTGACGGCGTGGAATGGGCTGCCGGCGGCGGTGGTGGAGGTGGAAACAATAGGGTCTTTTAAGAGACTCCTGGATAGGTACATGGAGCTCAGAAAAATAGAGGGCTATTGGTAACCCTGGGTAATTTCTAAGGTAAGGACATGTTCGGCACAGCTTTGTGGGCCAAAGGGCCTGTATTGTGCTGTAGGTTTTCTATGTTTCTATGATAGGATATCACTGTAAACTGTACCGTAAAGCGTGTGTTAGAGATGGGTAAGAAATGCAGGTAGGAGAAGGGGGAGGAGAGCAGGAGAGTTAATAAAGGAAGTTGAGGAAAATAAGGAAGGTGAGGAAAATTGGTTATCACTGTAGGATGAGTGTCTGTGGGTGAGGACTGGGTAGGTCATGAACACTACCACCTCACTATTCGAGGATACACCTAATGAAAACTACCTCACTATTCCTCTTTCATGCTATTTATTTATTTTTTATTTTAACTTGTAGTAATTTTATAATGCTTTGCACGTGACCACGGCCACAAACCAACACAATTCACAATATAGCTTTGTGATAAATCCGATTCTGGCCCTCTGCCAGTTGACCCTGTGATGCAGCTTATGGACTGTGAGAGCGTGGCAGAGGGCACGTCACAATAAGCTGGCCAGGGCCGTGTGCGGAAATCCTCGGGGTCACCTGCAGTGAGATGGGGACGGAGCCTGGGGCGTAGCGGCACTTACCGGGGGGCAGCGGCAGATGTAGCCGCGGGCGATGTTGCCGGCGACGGCACAGGTCCCGCCATTGCGGCACGGCCGGCTTTTGCAGCCGTCGAACACTCGCTCACACCGGAGGCCTGGAAGGAGAGTGCAGAGGAAATGGTCAGCGTGGGGGGGGGGGGGGGGGGATAAGAGCTCGGCTTCTTTCACTGCCTCCCCCCTTGTCCGCTCCGCCCCACCCCCCTCTGCCCCGCCCTCCCCGTCCCCGCTGCTCCACTCCCCCGCTGCTCAGTGCCTGCGCCTCACCTGTATAGCCAGGCCTGCACTCGCAGTGGTAGGCGTTGACCAGCTGGACGCAGTTCTGAGTGCCGCGCGTGTCGCAGGGGTTGGACAGACATTCGTTGACGTCCCCCTCGCAGCGCTCCCCCACGAAGCCGGCTGGGCAGATGCAGCTGTAGCTGCCGACGCGGTCCACGCAGCGCCCGTGGTTGAAGCAGCGGGGCTCCTGGGTGAGGGAGTCCACAGGGGGGTTGCAGTCGTCCAGGTTAATCTCGCAGTGCACGCCTGTGGGAAGAGGGCCAAGGAATGGCGTCAGGAAACAGGACGGCCAGCGCACACTCTGGTTCAATCTACCATAAAAACGCTCATGGACGCACCTGGTTTGGCTGTAATAATCAGAACTCTCTGCACGCCACTGAATGAGGAATGAAATACAATTTCCCCATCTCACTTAAATCCAGCAATCTCACCCAGTATCACCTAAGCCACTCCCCACTTCCTTCTTTTATCCCAAGCAGCAGGAATAGTCACTTTTCCCATCTGACCTGACTTTGGGATGTTGATACTCAATCCCTGCATCTCTTGTCCTCCTTCCCCATACTAAGGCCAATGATATGCAAGGCCATCTGCCATCTGACACTCAGTGCTCACACCCAAACCTGGAGGGGTAACATCAGAAAGTACCCCGCTCCCATCCCGCTATCCCAGTCGTAACTCTCCCACGCTTCTCATCCATTCTACTGCACGAAGGCTGGCGTTGGGTGGAATAGAGGAGATCTGGGGAAAGGCAGAGAAAACATCTGAGGCTTATCCATGCCACCAGGGGCAGTGACTAAAGAGAGCAGAGGGTCCAGTTTATCAACTTTGTGATGCAGCTTTAGAAACGGGGCCACCTGGTGCCCAATGAGATGGAAATCCCAGCAAACCACTTCAAAGCAACTCTTACCTTGTGTGCCCCGAGGGCAGGAGCACTTGAAAGTGTTGGTGAGGTCGATGCAAGTGCCACCATTCTGGCAGGGATGGGAAAGACATTCGTTGATCTCCTCCGAGCAGTTGATCCCGTGATAGCCGGCAACACACTGCAATTGATAGGGGGTCGGGGAGACAGAGAGAGTGTGAGTGGGGGGACAGAGAGGGAGAGAGAGGGGGAAAGACAGGGAGAGGGAGATATAACAGAGGGGGCAGAGAGAGAGGGAGGGAGAAAGAGAAAGAGGGGGCAGAGAGAGAGGGAGGGAGAAAGAGAAAGGGAGTGGGAGAGAAGGGAAGGGAGGTGGAGAGATGGGTGGCGGAGAGAGAAGGAGAAAAGAAAGATAGAGGGGAGAGAGAGGGAGAGAAAGAGGTGAAGGAGAGAGAAAGGGGTACAGAGATATGAGGTGGGAGAGAGAGAGAAAGAGGGGTGGGGATAGAGAGAGGGAAGAGAGACAGAGAGAGAAGGGAGAGAGGGGTGAGAGAACAAACGAGAGAGAAAGAGAGAGCGAGAGAAAGAAAGAAAATCAAGTTTAAAAAACTAATTCTGCACAAGGTGTGAGAGCAAAAATCACACCTGGAATATTCCTAGAAACTGGATCAAGGTCATGGAATGCCAATGATAAGAAGAGCTTCACTTCCATAGTGCCCTGGAGCAGAATAATACCATCCCTTGATAACGACCCACAAAGATGGTTGCTTCTGCTAACCCTTGATATTCACACCCTTGATAAATGGAGCTGGGACACAGATTTTCGACCAGTGCCCTCTGACAGTGACCCCCAAAACCCCTGATCTCACACCCTGAACTTTAGTCGCAGCAGCTCACCTCGCACGAGTAGCCGCCCAGGTAGTCGGTGCACGTGGCTCCATTTTGGCAGGGGTTGGGAGTGCACTCGTCCACCTGCTCCTCGCAGTAGCTGCCCGTGTAACCTGCCTGGCACTGGCAGCGGTGCGTGTTGCCAGCATCGATGCAGATGCCGCTGTTGCGACAGAGCTGGCCCGATTTCACCCCTGCGGATCGGAACGTTAACCAGGAGAGAGTCAGCGAGAAAGGGTGGATGGAGACTACTGCAGAGGGGGAGGATGAGGATGAGCCAACAGCGGCAGGACTGCTAACGGAGTATTAATGACGGGGTTCGTGGTGACTGCGACGACTGATGGTGGCATGGGTGACTGGGAACCTGCTAACAATGGGCTGCTCGGCAGCCACTTCACGGGACGCGCTGGGCACGTCAGAGTCCCATCCAGCTGCAGGTGGTGCCCGTCAACGCAAATGAGGCATTTCACTGAATGTCTCGATGCTTTGGTGTGCGTGTGGAAAAATGGATCAAATAATTTATCTTTGTCTGTTTGCGGGAGGGCAGGGGGCAGGGCCACCGACAATAGCGCCATGGTGAATCCAATCACTGACAGTGCCACGGTCACAGAGAGGGGAGCAGTGTGTATTTGAAAGAGGGATAAGCTCAGAGAATGCGACCCTGCAAGGGGCCACAGAGAGCGATCACTGGTGAGTTAAAAACTGGCGAGGTATAGAGACAGCGATGGGAGGACATTGCTGACCCGGGCTAAGATAGATGGTGTTGGGCATGGGCTGGTGAAGCCACAGTGAATGGGGGTGGGGGGGCTGATGAGGAGAAGGGTGGGTGTGGCAATGGGTTGGACAGAACCCTGGGGGAGGAGATGGGTTGGCCACGGCAGGGATGAGTAGGGCTGCGGGACCTACCCTGCTGCTTGGCAGCCACTTCACAGGACACGCTGGGCACGTCGCAGTAGAGTCCCGTCCAGCTGCTCTGACAGTCGCACCGGTAGGTGGTGCCCGTCTGCCAGCACTTGCCGCCGTTCTTGCAGGGCGACGAGTCGCACCAGCGCACCAGGTCCTGGGGTAGAAAAGGGGAGAGAGGGTCAGGGCCTCGCTTGTCTGCCCCCCTCCCCCACCGTAACATCAGCCGCCGCCCCCTCTCCGATCATCGCCGCCACAGAACAGCTTGGCTGACCATCTTGTGAAATATTTGGTAAAATGTCACGCACCTTCATACCAACACCGCCTCCCTTCACCCGCCCTGTGATCACTCCCTATCCAGTCTGTACGGGACCCCACCCCCCCCTCACTGTCTGCCTTCCCCCCCTCATCGACACCTCCTCCCTGTCTGGCTGCAGGTGGGAAGTCCCGGTGCCTCAGAGCCCCTAGGGTGTGGGGGAGGGGGGGCTGTTTTGGGTCGTCAGGCGTTTACCTGGCAATTGAGTCCGGTGTAGCCCTGGGGGCAGGTACACTTGTAAGTGCCGTAGCTGTCCTGACAGGTGCCCCCGTGGAGGCAGGGCTTGGAATCGCACTCGTTGATGTCATGCTGGCAGTAGCTCCCCGTGAAGCCGGTCGGGCACAGGCACGTGAAAGTGTTAATTCCGTCCACACAAGTCCCACCATTGAAACAGGAGCTGGGGGGAAAAAAGCACATTGTATATAGAAACATGCTCTCTGAATCCCGGAGATGGTCATTCAGCCCATCGTGCCTCTGCTCACTCACCGAAAGAGCCACTTTATCTAATTCCCTTTATTACCAAATCTTGTCCCATTCAGACAGCACAACAATCCACTGCCTCAACAATTCTCAACATCGCTGTTCAGTTGCCAACTAACTGAAACTAATGTTCTCTAGTAAACGATTCTCCATCCTCTCCAGCATTCATCAAAACCATCTCATAATTTTGAATATCCATTGGGGTTAACCTGTCATTGACCTAAACTCTCTGCCTTTCCTCTTCTAAGATGTCCTTTACAACCTGCTTCTCAGCTCAAGCTTCAGGTCATCTCCTCTCTACTAGTCTAGAAGCCGAGATGGAAGGTCTCCTACAGACTTAACTCTTTCTCCCTTTCTCACTCCATCCTCTACTTCATGCTCTCTCTCTCTGACTTCCTCTTCTCTCTGCTGCCCTCCTCACCCAGCTCTTCCACCACCTCCCTCTCAGACTGTCTCCATATGGATTTAAAAATAGAAGATTTGGCCGTTCAGCTGAGGCTTTAAGAAAGGACTAATGCTAAGTGGAGTACAACAGTAAAAGGACAAGAAACCAAATCAAATTGAGGGAAAAAAATGCAAAATAAGAAGGTTAAAATTAAATGCACTGTATCTGAATGTTAGGCGGCCCGTGGTGTAGTGGCATTGGCACCTGACTGCAAGTTGAGTGGTCCCAGGTTTGAATCCAGCCGGCTCCTTGCATGCTTTACATCCGTGCTGGCTTGAGCATTGAGCTAGCAACTTGGCCTCGTAAAAATAGATAACCGCTAAAGAAATGGCAAGGTTGTTGCTAGAGGATATTATATATTATATCTGAATGTAAAAGACGTTCATAATAAGATGAATCAGTTAATTGCATAATTAGGGAGAAATTGCTTTGGTCCAACAGCCGTTATGGAACTATGATTATGAGCACAAAGATTTGGAATTAACCTTTAGATGGTGGTCGACATTTAGAGCAGAATTTCCTGGAGCAAACAGCACGGATGGGCTCGGATAATGGGACAGAATTAGGGAATCATCTCATGATAATTGATCTTTTGGGAAAAAAAATGTCAAATGGAGGAAAGGAAAGGAATGTCGCATCCGGAGTTTCTCCAGTTAGCGGATGATTTCTTTCCACGCCTCTCTGTGGGGAACCGCGTACAAGGCAAGTTACAGCAGTGGTTTGCCATTGCCTTCTGCTGGGTGAGTTTCCAAAGAGATCACCAGCTCGTAACCCAGCACGGATGGAAAGTGTGCAGGGGAGCCGGCTGGATTCGAACTTGGGACCTTTTGCCCGAAGTCTGGCACTGATGCCACTACGCCACCAGCTGGGTCACGTCAAATTCAGTCAGAATTATGTGGATTAAATAAAGCATTTTCACAGGTATGAAAGATGTGTTGGGAAATCAATTTGAAATGTTTCCCCATAGGAAGACCGTGTAAATCATTTGAAGAAATACTTCATAATTCTCATTGAATGTACAGTCCACTGAGAAAAGTAATCTATCCATGGCTAACTGAAAAGGCAAAGAACCGTAGATCAAAAACAAAGGTTTAAAATGTTGCCAAGAGAAATATATGGATGAGAATTGGGAATATTTTAGACAGCAGGTGGCCAAAAACAAAACAAGTGGAGGAAAATAAAACTGGGAATAAATTGGTGTGAGATATGATAAAAAAAATCGTAAGGAAGAGAATAACAGAATTAAATAAAGTCAGAGGTAGGAAAATTATTTCCTTGTCTTCTCTCATTCTAGCCCTCTCTCCCAAACCCTTATTCTCTCTCCTCAATCCACTCTTTCAAAATCCCAACCATCTCAGCTCCCCTTACGATCTGTAACCCTCCTCTCATCCCTTCCTCTTTCTGGCCGTCTCTCTTTCTCTGAGGGGGCTCCCTCTCTCCACCTCTCTTCATTCCTGTCCCTCTTCCCCAAAGCCTTTCTCCTCATCCTCCCGCACCCCATCATCTCCCTGCTCCCTGCTCTCACCTCTCTGTGCAGTCAGGGGCATTATTCTCACAGTGCATGCCACCAAAACCCAGCGGACAGGTACAGGTGTAGCTGTTGACGCAGTCGGTGCAGTTGCCGTTGTTTTTGCAGGGGTCACTGGCGCACTCATTGATGTCCTCTTCACACTTGGGGCCTCCGAATCCTGGGAGGCAGAGGCACAGGAAGTTGTTCACACCATCGGAGCAGGAACCTCCATTGTGGCACGGATCTGCCGTGGGGTGAACGGAGAAGATGTTACTCCCGGCCGCCACCAATCGACGGCCCCCTTTGCAGAATAAAACACCCAAAGGCGTTTCTCAGGAAAATAAAGTAAGCTCGTTGGTGAACCAAACAAACACGTGATCAAAGGCCTGGTCATAGGATGGTAATGAGGGAGAGCCACACTGCTGAAGAGGTAGTACTGAACTCAGGAAGTTCTATCCATGTTCCAGAGAGTTAGAGCGTCTAAATTGCAGAGGCTGGCACAGTCGGGTGCATGTCATAACAGTCAGGGGCAGTTCTGATTTGTTAGGAGGTCAGTGGTGTGGTGTGACATTATTGTGGTAGTGCTCAGAGAGTCTGCTATCTCATCCGGGTGAAAAGTCAAACCGCTGCTCTCATTGCCCTCTCAGCTGCTTGTAGAACATCCATGGCATTACTGCACGAGTTCCCCCCACTGAGCCTAGTGTCAGTATCCAATTCCTTATTGCATTTTGTAATATTCCCCATTTCTGTATCTCTCTTCCTATCCATGTCCCTCACCCCCCTCCCTCTCCCCACGTTCTCATTCTGTCGTTCAGTCTTTCAGTCCCTTGCTCCTGCTCTCGCCCCACTTACTGGGCTGGCAGTCATCCACGTCAGTTTCACACGTGGTCCCGGTGTAGCCCTGGCGGCAGGCGCACAGGAATCCCCCCATCGAGTTCTGACACGTGGCGCCGTTCTGACAGGGGCTCTTCACACACTCATTCACATCCTTTTCACAGGTCTGGCCTGCAGAGAGAGGGAATCCACTCATTAGCTGCATGAAATTTTACCACCTGACTGCCATGTGCAACAGCCTATCTTCATTGCAATTTTTTTTTAAAAGTATTCAAGGGGGGGCTTGTTATTAGTGGCAAAATCTGCATTTATGCCCCTGTGTGCCCTTTGAGAAGGTGATGGTGAGACACATAGTGGTTGCTAGGACATTTCTGAAGAATTTAAGAATCAGTTACGCAGGGCAACTCTGGAGTCAGGTGTCAGATCTCCTCCCTGGAGCGTATCAGTGAACTGGAGGGGCTTTAGTAACATTGTCACTCAGGGTCACGGTCATCTGTGCAATCTTCATTCTAATTCTTGCTCCAAACTCCAGATAATTGAGTGTATTTAAATGCCATAGCCGCTGTGCTGGGATTTGAATAGACTTGAGGTTTTTGGTCCACACCACGTAACAGACTGAATGTGAAACTGCATGCACGAAGAGAGCCTGGTTTGAGGCGCTCTGGGCTTTGATGTGTGGACATTCTGACTGCAAAGCTATGTGTGTGGTATACTCTGTGCCGACGGTCTCTCTGCGACGCTGTGTGTATGGTATACTCCGTGCTGACAGTCTCTCTGTGGCGCCCCCTCTAGGCCGGCATGGTAGCACAGTGGTTAGCACAACGCTTTACAGTACCAGCGACCTGGGTTCAAATCCCGCTGCTGCCTCTGAGAAGTCTGTACGTTCTTGCCGCAACTGTGTGGCTTTCCTCTGGGTGCTCCGGTTTCCTCCCACAGTCTAAAAACGTACCGGTTTGTGGGTTAGTCGGTCACTGTAAATTGTCCCGTGATTGGGCCAGGGTTAAATCGGGGGATGCTGGGTGACGTGGCTCAAAGGGCCAGAAGGGCCTATTCTGTGTTGCATCTCAATAACTACTGTGTGTGATGCTCTGCGTGGGCCCCCTCTCTGTGACATGGCATGCCAGGCGCTCCGTGTCTGACGTGCTGTGTGCCTGTGTGTGTGTGTGTGTGTGTGTGTGTAGTACTTCATGCTTATCGCTCTGTACACACTACTCCACGTAACGCTGTGCGCGCTGGCATGTTCCACGCTCAAAGCTTTGTGGTGTGACAGACCTCACGTGGCACGCCACTCACCTTGCCATCCCTCCGGGCAGCCGCATGAGAAGTTTTCGTAATCCTCGGACTCGTGGCAGACGCCACCATTTTTACAGGGCTCACTGGCGCAGGGAGCCAGGACGTCCTCGCAGTTCACACCTGCACACAAAGGGGAAGCATCGTTAGGACTCCCGGACGTGCTGCAGGGGAAGTGCAAACAAGCGTTGGACATGCGCTCTGAGCCAGGCAGCACAAGGTGAGGAGGGCCGTGAGTGCGTTCCACAGCTGCTCGGTTAGTGACGGGGACAAGACAAATGGGGTGGCCATCTTGAAACCCCATGACCTCATTCGCGCAGGTTTACACTGTGTGATTCTCTCAGGCTTCACAGTTCGCTTGTTAACAATGGGCAAATTGACCCTCACCGGGGGTGGATCGCATGCACACTGACCAGCAGTGGGGGGGGATGCCAGCCGATGCAGCGACCCTCCACCAGGGGTCAGTAGTCACTGGACTGGGAACAGAAGCAGAACCTCCATTTATTTTGGCCTGAACTTGGATCCCAAGTCTCTGCAACCACAATACAGTCCCTACTGGGTCTGATGGGGATGAAATGATTTTTGAATATTAATTTACATTTTTTGTTAGGGTTAAAATTTCCAAAGCTGAGGTTTCTCTCCTTTTGTTGTGTAATGTGATTGCAGACCTTTCCCTCAACCAGTTTCCAGGGAAACCCAGCAGAGACAGGAAGGGTGACGCCATTTCCAGCAATTGTTCCCCCTGCACCAGTGTTTCCAGGGAGCAGGAAGCCAGGCATCAACAGCTCCTCGTGAGTAGGCATCTCACCAGGAAATCTGCTCACTGTTTGTTCAGCTTGGACCAGTCTCAGCGCCCCACTCCTCTCTGGACTCAGCCTTCCAGTGCAGATTGAAAGCTTTTCGGATGCTTCATGTTTGGGGTGGAGACGGCGGAACTGGAGACGCCCTAGAACTGATTACCTCACCAAGAACCTGGTGTTCTTCAGTTCCTAAATAGAAAGGGACTACGGCACCAGCCCTGCCATAATCCGCCTGACTTTCATCCGAGTCAGGAGCCAACAGTTCGACTGACATGAAACTTTTATCTGGGCTGGCATTTCTGACAGAGGGGCTATCTTTCAGATGAGATATTGCACTAAGACCACCCACCTACTCTCCAATTGACTTAAAAAAGGTCCCTGACACAGAAAAGGTCTGGCAGGATGTCTGCCTGAATGGTAGGACCTCAGTGATTTTCAGAGACTGGATAATCAGTTTGTGCGTGTCGCTCTGGGTAAACTGAGGTTGGTTCCCTGGAGCAGAGGAGGCTGAGGGACGAGCCCACAAAGGTATATAAGATTATGAAAGGCATACATAGAGTCGATAGTCAGAACCTTTCTGCCATAGTCTGGCATAGGTTTAAGGTTTTTAACAGTGTATCTTGCCCTGGTCTAATAACCAGAGAATGTTATGAATACCATACAATATAGGAGCAGTATTAGGCCATTTGGCCCATCAAATCTGTTCTGCCATTCCATAATATCTGATTTATTTTCCTTCTCAACCCCACTCTCCTGACTTCTCCCTGTAACCTTTGACACCCTTACTAATTAAGGAACAATCAAACTCCATGTTAAATATACCCAATGACCTCCATGGCCACCTGTGGCAATATATCCCAGCTGAGAAATTTCTCCTAATTTCCGTTCTAAAGAGATCCCCTTCTACTCTGCCATGCTCTCTGGTTCTGGGTTCTCACATTATTGGAAACATCCTCGCCCTGTCCACTCTATCAAGGCCCTTTACTGTTCGGTAGGTTTCAATGTGATTCCTCTCTATTCTTCTAAACTCCAGCAAATACAGGCCCACAGCCATCAAGTGCTCCTCATACATTAACCCTTCCATTCTCCAACAACAGCACATCGGATACAGGGCCCCAAACTGTTCACAATACTCCGAATGCTGTCTCAAAAGCAGCTCAGCCCCTGACACAGTCTTCTAACTTGAAAATGACCCTTTTATTCAGACCCACAAAGTTTCATTAATGATCTAATCTTCAGCTCATGCCATTAGATTTTCCCCAAGTACTCTTGATTAATAGTCCCTCGTTTGGTGCCTTATCTTAAAAGTTCCAACACACCACATCAGCTTGAGGTGATGCAGTAGACTGGCCGTGGTGTAGTGGCATCAGCACCAGACTGCAAAGTGAATGGTTCCCGGGTTCGAATCTGGTCGGCTCTTTGCAACTCAGCCTCGTAAAAAACAGTCAAATGCTACAGAAACAGGGGGAGAAAAAGCCTCCCGATGTGCCACAAGGCGCAAAGGGGAAGAACAGCAACTACAGCGACAGCATCCGGCTGAGTGCCTCACCTGTGTACGGCAAGATGCAGTTGCACTTGTACCCGGCCACATCATCGATGCAGCTTCCCTGATTCAGGCACGGGTTGGACGCACACTCGTTGATGTTTGTCTGACAGTTGGGTCCTGAAGGAGGAAGGAATGCATCAGTACAGAAACCACACAGAACAACAGAGAGACAGAGAGGGGAAAAAGGAGATACAGAGCGAAGTCAATAAGAGAATGGGAAAGAAAGACCGCAGACAGAATGAGAAAGAGAAAGAAAAAGATGGGGACTTGTACAAGATGAGAGACAGAGAGAATGTAAGAGGCAGTGTGTGTGTGTGTGTGTGTGTGTGTGTGTGTGAGAGAGAGAGAGAGATATACAGGATGGTAACAGTCCTTTCCGGTCTGAGCCTGTGCCACTCAGTTACACCCATGTGACCAATTAATCTACCAACACAAATGTCTTTCGTACAAGGGAGGAGACCGAAGCACCCAAAGGAAGCCCACAAGGAAAAGAGGGTACAAACTCCTTACAGACAACGCCAGGAATTGAACCCTTGTCACAGGCTCTGCAATAGAGTTACACTAAGTGCTACGCTCCTAAACTGAAATGACCAATCCTTTTAGGATCAGTCTAGTACAGGAAAGTGATAAAGTAAAAATGGGAGCAGGAGAATGAAAGAGAGAGACACATTCATTCACAGAACTCCACAGTGCTGTGTTGTATGCACACCGCCTTCCCAGTCCGGGGTCCCAGACGAGGAACGTGTCCGGGAACGAGGGATACTGAAAGTACTATCCTCTGGTCTGTAATTCTCAGCAGAGAGCCTCCCCGTGCTCGTTCCTACCTCTGAAGCCGGGCCGGCAGTCGCACAGGTAGCCATTGTTCATGTCCCGACACGTGCCACCATTGACACAGGGGAGAGATTCGCACTCGTTGATGTTCAGGTCACAGTTCATGCCTGTCCAGCCGGGGATGCACTCGCAGCTGTACCTGTCAGGCGGAAGAACAGAGTGAGTTCGACAGCCCGATCTCATCAGACTCTCCACAGATACAGAGTAAAGGCCCCACCACGCACCCCAGGGCATGGCAGCAGAAACGGGTTTCACACGTGTCCCTGTCAAATGTTCCCACATTTCCCAGGTAAGATTACAGGTAATCTTAGGTAAAACGGGTAAGATTACAAGCAATCTTGGGTAAAACAGGTAAGATTACGGGTAATCTTGGGCAAGACAGGTAAAATACAGCAGGTAAGATTACAGGTAAAATAGAGCAGGTAGGATTACAGGTAATCTTGGGTAAAACAGGTAAAATAGAGAATAAAATTTCCTCAAACACAACCTTGGCAGGTACAACACTGATTAGGTAGAGATGAGAGCTCCTTCTACATGATCCCATCAAAGACCATAGGGATTAGATACCCAGTAAAAATCCCACTACAGAGTCCTTTGAACACCCCTGTGGCAGGAATAGCAAGGTTTGGATACCACATACACAATCATCCATACATACCATTAGACATCCCCAGGGCTGGGGCAATATCGGTTAGAGACAGAATACAGCTCTCCCTACATGTTTCATCGATTTGGTGGCAGAGGTGATTTGGGTTTGATACGGAATAAACACCAGCCTGGACATTACCAGACTCACGCAGGTGCAGGTTAGGTACAAAATAAAGCTCCCCAGGTTGTTTTCCCCTTACCTCACCCCCACCTCCCCGTTCACCCTATTGTCCAACCACTCATATGATCGAAGAGTACGCACCCATTGAGGTCATCCCTGCACTCCCCGTGGATGCAGGGGTTGCTGTTACACTCATTGACCTCAGAGAAGCACACCAAGTCGTGATAACCCTCTGGGCAGATACATGTGAAGCCATTGATATCATCCTTGCAAGTTCCTCCATTGTGACAAGGATTTGATGCACACTCATCGATGTTAATGTTACACATTGGTCCTGGAATGCACAGTCAAAACATTAATATTAACAAAGACAGTAGTGAATACATGAATATTAATCAGGACATGATGCTAAAACATGCATATTAACCTCATTGTGGTGAATACATGAATATTAATAAAGGTATTGCAATGAAGGCATGAATACTAATGAGGATCATCACGGCAAATAAATGAATGGTATTAAAGGAATAGCGGGAAAGAAGTGCACATTTTTCGATGTGGGAATGAGGTGGCAGCAAGTGTCACAGAGTCCCACAGATGCACAGTATGACACTCATACAGCAAAGGATCAAACCCTTTACCAAGAGAGGTCAGGTTGTGTGCCGGAGAGGGAGCCAGGTCAGGCAGCTTCCCAAACAACGGGTCAGTGAGGGGAGTCTGGGAGAAGGCCGAGAGTGGGATTTATAGAGAGAATCCCACAGCTTGAAGCAAGAAGGGAAAATAGGGCAGGTGAAAAAATCACACACACACAGCCTGACATCTCCTCAGGAAGGCACAAAGAATTTTAAAAGTATTTTCTTATTGTCACTGTTATAGCCTGGAATCACCACACGAGAAGGGGACTGGGAGAATGGGTCAGGGGTTAGTATGGGAGATGGGGTAGCAGTTAGTGTGCGAGAGGGATCAGAAGTTTATGTGAGGGCATGATTGGGAGTTAATGTGGGAGGGGGTTGTCATTAGTGTGGGGGGTTGGTAGTTAGTGTGGGTGGGGTTGGTAATGTGGGAGGGGCATTGGTAGTTACTGTGGGACCCGTCTCCCAGTGAGGGTCAGTGTCTACAAAAGGAAGATGTTTTGGACAGAAAGAGGAATCTGGAGTTGGATGCTCAGACTGTTTCAGCCCTGCTCCTTCTCAACATTTCCAATTTAGACTTCAACAATGCCGTTCCGTGACGGATTCAGCACTGAACTGACGTGAAATGACTCCCTTTAGAATTAAATCTCTCCTCAACTCCGAAACAAAGAAACAACATTCAAGACCTGGGTTTTCTCAGATTACGGGCTTGTCTTGTGCTTCAGTTGCCCCAGATCTTTGAAAGCAGGACTGGTGGAGTGGCTTGGCCCTGAAACCCAATCCAACAGATGGGCTGCTGCTGAATAATGGGCGCTTTATTGAAAAGTCAGTCTCCCTCCTCAGCGGCAGCTGTACCCGGTCCCTAAGCCTCTCAGCTTCTGGGTGCCCTGTCAGTCAGGTGCTGTAGTTTGGGGGGTGGGGGGAAGGCTGCCCGAATCTCCCCATTCCAAAGGGAGAGTGAGAGAAGGAGGGAGGGGGGAAGAGAGAGTGAAAGGTCAGCGGTGGAGGGGGACACGGGAAAGCGAGACAGAGCCAGCGTGAGTGCGAGCGTGCACTTGTGCTGGGAGAAGGAACACGATACTCCTGAGATTCAGTGAGCTCAGCCTGACTGATGACAGTCACTCTTTTCACTCCAGCTCCTCTGCTTACCTGGTCCCATTTACTGGGCCTGGGCAGAGCCCTGGTTGCTCCGGCAACGCCAACTCAAATGTTCTCGCTCAGCCTTTTGGCCTAGTAAAGTGGCACTTAAGTTCCCCCAATTAGCGGGCACCCTCCTTAAAGAGGCGGGCGTGAGGCCCAGAGGACCAGAGCTGCCGAAGCCCATAACCTCAATTTGGCCAAGTTGGTCGGGCACACCCAGAGGGAAGGGTCTTTGTGTCTCGCCGTTCAGAGAGTGGCAGAAGGTGCATAGGGAGGCAGAATGCAGGGGGGAAGGGGAACGAGATGTGCGGGAGGGGGTGTAAAATAGTGGAGTGATAATACAGAGGGGTTTGTGTGTTAAGAGACGGGGTCAAGAATGGATTCTGAGACATCAGGAAGTTGTAGGGTGAGGGGTGATTAGAATGAGGATGGGGTCGGAGGATTGTGAATGAGGAACGAGGGAATGGGGATAAGGAGGTTTCAACCCAAAATGTCAACATACTGCCAATTTTCTCCACAGATGCTGCTTAATTTGCCGAGTTCTTCCAGTGGTTTATTTTTTACTCCAGATTTCATCATCTGCAGCTGCTTGTGTCTCCACAAGTTTGATGGGATTGTCCTGAGAACTAACACAGCTTGATGGGCTGAACAGCCTCCTATGTCACTTGGAAACAGAGATGTTCATGTTCCCACCTACTCAGAGGCTGGCGACCAGTTGTAAATTGCTCAGACTCAGCATTAGCTTACAGGGAACATAATAGGAGACAAAATCTCTTTCAACAAAAGTGACACTTTGGCCTGGATTAAAGTTCAGGAGACTGAGAAATGTTGCAGAAATGCGTTGGAGCAAAGTGCTGGAGTTCAAAGGACTGGTCAGCAAGAGGTTTTGCAATGCTTGCCGGTGGGTTAAACGTGGTACATCAGGGTAATGTCAGCAACACTCATACTATGAGGCTAAGATGGTGAAACAGAACTGGAGAGCTCACAACAGTGAGGTCACACAAAGTTTCACGTCCACCCGCGTGGAGTATCAGGACAAAAGCTTTGATCAAAGTGCTGCGTTCCAAAGAGCAGTTTAAAGGAGAAAAGAGAGGTGAAGAGATTGAGGGAGGGAATTCCCAGCCCGGAGCACAGGCAGCCTATGGTATAGCTGAGAAAGGTAAGGATTCGGTCAAGTGCCCAGAGTTCTGAGGCTGGGAGAGTGGATGAGCTGCTGTGTGAGCATGTTATGGGAAATGAAGTTCTGGATGAACTGAGAAGATGGTGGGCTTGCTCAGAGAGGACTGGAACACAGTTAACAAGTTATGGACAAAGGTTTCAGCACTGGACTAGCAGAGGGAGTGTTACAGGGGTGAAAATTGGCCTTACCAGTGTAACCCATCTCACAGACACAGTCGTAGCTGTTAATCTGATCAATGCAATTGCCATATTCACAGGGGTTGCTGGCACAGTCATCCAAGTTTGTTTCACAGTTTTCACCTGTGGGTAAATAATACAATAGCTAAACTTTATGAAACTCGATCATCCAACAACACAATGGAAAACTGAGAACCTAAGAAACTTCAGTTCAAAGCTAGAAAGAGTTGCATTTCCATAGCACCTTTCACAGCATCAGAATACCCACTGCCTCTCCTTCAGTTCTTTCCTCTAGGAAGGGAGGCAGGCATTTCAAATTCAGCAAGATGCCACAAACAGCAGTGAGACAATAAACTGAACAACCGTTTGAACGTTTTGCCTGAAGTCTGAGTGTTGGCTGCAACGCGGGAGGACACGCGAGAGAAAACACAGAGAGTAGGAAGGTGTCTGTTTTTTCGGGAAGAGAATGGTGGATGGGGAACTATGGATCTGCTGGCAAAAAGGTTCGTGAGTGAGCAGTAAGAGAGAGCAGGAGAGAGAAAAGGAAGAGTAGGGAAGAGGAGAGATGGGGAGAGAGAGGAAGGGGGAGAAATAGAAGGGAGAGAGAAAGGAGAAGAGAGGAAGTGGAGAGAGGAAGGGGGAGAGAGAAAGAGAGAGAGAGGAAGGGTGACAGATAAGAGAGTGAAAGGGAAAATAAAGTCTTGACAGAAGTTGAGAAAGGTGAAAAGGGAGCAAAAGGAGAAGGGGATGAAGAGAGAGGAGGAGTAAAATAGCAGGAGAAAGAGATCATTACCTGAGGTTCCCTTGAGGCAGGAGCAGGAGTAGCCATCCACCTTGTCCTGGCAGGTGCCGCCGTGCTGGCAGGGTTGGCTCTGGCACTCGTTGATGTTGATGTCACAGACACGGCCCGTGTAGCCCGCAAGACACACGCAGTTAAAGGTTGCAATGGCATCCTTGCACGTCCCATAGTGACAGGGATCCTGCTCACACTCATTGACGTCAGTCTCACAAAGAGTGCCCGTGAAACCTAGAGCAGAGCAAAAAATCAATCAACCTCAAAGGCAGAGAACATCAGGAGAGGCAGAGAGGGGGGAGAGAGAGGGGGGGGAGAGAGCATGAGGGGGAGAGAGAGAGAGAAAGAGAGTGGGGAGAGGGGGGAGAGAGAGAGTGAGAGACAGAGACAGAGAGAGAGGCGGAGAGAGAAAGAGAGGGGGGGAGAGAGAGAGCATGAGGGGGAGAGGGGAGGAGAGTGGGGGAGAGAAGGGGGAGAGAGAGAGTGAGAGACAGAGACAGAGAGAGAGAGAAAGAGAGTGGGGGAGAGGGGGGAGAGAGAGAGTGAGAGACAGAGACAGAGAGAGAGACAGAAAGAGACAGAGAGAGAGGGGGAGAGAGATAGAGAGAGAGAGGGGGGAGAGAGAGCATGAGGGGGAGAGGGGAGGAGAGTGGGGGAGAGAGAGAGAGAGAGACAGAGGGAGAGAGAGAGACAGAAAGAGACAGAGAGAGAGGGGGAGAGAGAAAGAGAGAGGGGAGGAGAGTGGGGGAGAGAAGGGGGAGAGAGAGAGTGAGAGACAGAGACAGAGAGAGAGACAGAAAGAGACAGAGAGAGAGGGGGAGAGAGAGAGATAGAAAGAGAGAGAGAAAGGAGAGGGAGAGACAGAGAGAAAGAGAAACAGAAAGAGAGAGAAAGACAGAGAGAGAGAGAGAGAGAGAGAGTGACAGAGAGACAGAGAGAGAGAGAGATAGGGGTAAAAAGGCCAGAGGATAGATAACACCAGTGCATGTATACACAAGCACAGACAGACAGACAGACACACACACACACGCAAACACATTTTGTACACACACATAGGCAGGTAGACCACACATGGAATCACACACATGTAAATGCACGCAGGCAGGTAGACCACACACATGCATATATTCCTGTGATGGGCCTCTGCTTGCATCAGAAACCAATAGTGTTCATTAATGAAGAATTAAAGCGAGCTTCAATTTATTAGGCGGAAGCTCTGACGACACAGCAGAGGCCCACAGAGCAGAAAAACCCGGCAGGAAGTTGCTGAGGAGAGAAGGTCTAACCAGACGTGATAAGGTGAGGTGAAGATTGGAGAGTGGAGCAAAGGCAAGTCTGAGGGGGGAGGGGGAGGAAAGAGGGGGCATCAGAGCGACTCGCTGCTCAGAGAGGATGGAAGGTGATGGGGAGCGTGCGCACTGACCTTCCAAGCATTCACAGTGATATTTATTCGGTCCGTCGACACACCTGGCTGCGTTCTTGCAGGGCGTGCTCGCACACTCGTCCACATCGATCTGACACAAGTTACCATTGAATCCTGAGGAGTTAACACAGAACTGGGTGACCAGGCCAGAAATGAGGCAGGATTTTGCACTGGGTATTGATACAGGATACCAAAGGATGGGTGAGCAAGGAGAGAGGTGCTTTAAGACTTAAAGAGTACTAGAGGAAGAGGTTCACTGGTTGAGTCTAAGGAGGGATCTTAAGATGGGACAGGAGGTGAAGAGGTCAATTTATGCAGCCTAACCAGAGCATTCTCATCACTGTAAGAAGCAGAAACACAAGAAAATCTGCAGATGCTGGAAATCCAGAGCAACACACAAAAAACGCTGGAGGAACGCAGCAGGTTGGCAGAAAGGGTCTTGGCCTGAAATGTCAACTATTTTATTCATTTCCATAAACGCTCCCTGACCTTTCAAGTTCCTCCAGCATTTTGTGTGTGTTACTCCAAGATGCATGGCAATTCAGAACAAACTTTATGATGTAGAACCTGAGACAGCAGTGTCCCTGAACTTCACAACTTTCTGGTGTTTACTCTCACATGTAAAGTTGTCAGACTCCATTCAGATCACATTTCACTTCCAGTGAGACTGTTGTGTGTGTGTGTGTGTGTGTGTGTATCTCTGTGTGTGAGTATGCGTGTATCTGAGTGTGTGTGTGTTTGTGTGTGTGTGTGTATCTGTGAGGTGTGCGTGTATCTGTGTGTGTCTGTGAGTGTGTGTGTGTGTGTGTGCGTGTATCTGTGTGTGTCTGTGAGTGTGTGTGTGTGTGTGTGTGTGTGTGTGTGTGTGTGTGTGTGTGTGTGTATCTGTGTGTGTGTGTCTGACTGAGCAGTGGGGCTGGGGAACGGTTGACTCCGGACATCAGCTGCCGAAGAGTGTGCGGCCTCTCCAGCTGCTCTGGGAGAAAGGGCTACTCGAGGTCGTTTTTCCGAGGCAGCATTTCCCAGTTGTGCGGTGGGGGCTCCATGGTTACTGAGAATGGCAAGTTGAATGGTCCTGACCTCACACTGACACCAGCCATTGACAGCCAGCGTCCCTGAACTTCACAACTCCCTGCCATTCGCTCCTGGTACACAAAGCCCTCAGACTCCATTCAGACCACGGTTCATTTCTTATTGCACGTTTTGTTCAGCAACAGCCTTCCTCATTCTTCAGTCAGCTTCCAGAATTCCTCCATTGCCTCTTGCCCTCCACCTATTCCTCAACTCTTCCCTCTTCACCATCTCCTAACAATCTCCTCTACCACAGAGCCTGCCTTCTTTCTCTCCTCTTTCTCTCTTTTCTTCCTCACTTTAACACACGTCAGATGCAGCCTGTTAACCCCCTCCTTCTGCCTATCAATCTCACCCCCCAGTGAGGATCAGTGTGTGTGGGACCCGTCCCCACTGAGGATCAGTGTGTGTGGGACCCGTCCCCCAGTGAGGGTCAGTGTGTGTGGGACCTGTCCCCCAGTGAGGGTCAGTGTGTGTGGGAGCCATACCCCAGTGAGGGTCAGTGTGTGTGTGGGACCCGTCCCCCAGCGAGGGTCAGTGTGTGTGGGACCCGTCCCCCAGCGAGGGTCAGTGTGTGTGAGACCCGTCCCCCGGTGAGGGTCAGTGTGTGTGTGGGACCAGTCCCCCAGTGAGGGTCAGTGTGTGTGGGGCCCATACCCCAGTGAGGGTCAGTGTGTGTGTGGGACCCGTCCCCCAGCGAGGGTCAGTGTGTGTGGGACCCGTCTCCCAGTGAGGGTCAGTGTGTGTGGGGGACCCATTCCCCAGTGAGGGTCAGTGTGTGTGGGACCCGTCCCCCAGTGAGGGTCAGTGTGTGGGGGACCCATCCCCAGTGAGGGTCAGTGTGTGTGGGACCAGTCCCCAGTGAGGGTCAGTGTGTGGGGGACCCATTCCCAGTGAGGGTCAGTGAGTGGGGGACCCATCCCCAGTGAGGGTCAGTGTGTGGGGGACCTATCCCCAGTGAGGGTCAGTGTGTGGGGGACCCATCCCCAGTGAGGGTCAGTGTGTGGGGGCCCATCCCCAGTGAGGGTCAGTGTGTGGGGGACCTATCCCCAGTGAGGGTCAGTGTGTGGGGGACCCATCCCCAGTGAGGGTCAGTGTGTGGGGGCCCATACCCCAGTGAGGGTCAGTGTGTGGGGGCCCTTGCTACATTGAAATGTTGAGCAGGGTTCATCTTTACCTTATTAAAATGTGGTGCAGGTTTGACGATTTGTATAAGTATTGGCATTCTTTTTGTTGTGTTCTTTTGCTTGTATACTTTTGCCGGTCTGGACGTTTGTTAAGGAGTTGAGAGGCGAAGGGGAAAATACGTTATAAATAATCTGCTTTTAAAGTTAGAACAGAGAGGGGTGTGTGTAGAGTGCCGTGCGCAGCACTGATGCAAGTCCCTCAAATGTCTGATAATCAATATATTGGGCACACTCAAGCATTTTATCAGAAAAATGACTGGTCTTTTTTTATTGAATTTATTATTTTCATTTTCCTAGTTTCAGTTGTTATGAGCAGAATGATTTTGGCAGTTGACCGATTGCTCCGTAGTGAGGGGGTTGGGAGAGCATGTAGGCCTTGTCTTGGCAGCTAAAGCCTGCCCGCAGGCCGGGATTAATCCCTGGCCTTGCTCACAGCACACAGAGGATGTGGTGGGGGTTGGGGTGAGTACGAATGTTTATTGGCACTAACCTGAAGGGCATTCGCACTCAAACTCGTTGATTTTGTCGATACACTTGCCCTTGTTTAAGCATGGATTACTGGCACACTCGTCGGTATCAATCTGACAGTAGAGTCCTGTGTAACCTGCAATTTTTTAACACACAGAATTAACCATTTCCATCTCAGATGCTTCATCACGAACATTCCTAGGATTAGAGACAGAGGGGAGGAAATATTTATTTTCTCCCGTTAACATCTAGAGGCTATTTCCCACTTGTTCCCACTATAAAGTGTAGCACACAAAACAAATTGTTTTCTTTTTGCTCACTCAGCAATCCGACCCTGCCAGATGCAGATCTCACCTCTGCCCTGGATCCGCGGATAGATTTCCCAACAAAATTTAGTGATCCCATTCTAGGAATGACCCAGAGAAAAGTTGTCCAGATTTCTGCCTCACTTTTCATGGTCAAACACTCTCAATGGACGTAAAGTAAGGTTCCCCGCAAAGAGAATGATCTCTCCATTCCCATCCTGTGTCCATATGTGTAGTGATCTTAGCCACGTCAATCTTGACAAGCAGGCCTTCTGAACAAAGAACATAGAAATCTACAGCACATTACAGGCCCTTCAGCCCACAATGTTGTGCTGACCATGTAACCTACTCTGGAAACTGCCTAGAATTTCCCTGTCTGATCTACTGAATATGGAAGATTACAACCCAAGTTGCACCCAACCCAACCACAGCCAAGTATGGGTACTCATGGTCATTGTGATGCCTGAACCCCAAACACAGAGTCAAGTCTTAGGCTCTGTTGGTTAACTGAACCTCCGTGTGAATTGAGAATGCTGAAGACGTAATTGCTTCCTGTGCTAGTGACGTTCAGTACTGATCCTTGGTGGATTTGAGGCCCAGACCGATCCAGTTTCAAGGTCACAACCCATACCTGCCAACATGGGTGCCACCAGGCACAGACTGAGTGGCCAGGAGCTGATGCAGACTGCCCTTGTCCCCTCACCCATCGCTGCCTGGGAGGGTGGTCTTATCCAGATTTCCACAGGTAGCTGTCAATCCATGTTGGTGCGGGGCATGAGTGACACAGACCAGACAAGGATCTGCGTAAGTGTTAGTTAACCAATTGGGCATGATGACTATTATAGCTCGAAATTACTGTTTCCAGATTTATGTTGTACATTCCCCTCTGGGCCCTGAACTCATTTCCCCAATCATCTGGCACAATAGCTTTGTTTTTATATACCAGTCCTGTGTTATCGAACACAGGATTCCACAGACTCTTTCTCAGCAGCCATGTCAACTTGTTCTGCCACTCTGGTGGGCCTACTCCCCAGTTATGTTTCTGAGTCCTCTGTAAAGTTGTACCAATGAGTTAGTGTTTCTCTTTCATGATTGTCTACCAACTGTAGGCTTCCTTTGTCTGTGACCGTCCTCTTCATTACCTACCGTGTTATGTTAGGTGCAGGCTTCGATGCTTGTCTCTGATTATGTTCTGTCT